>NC_042631.1:63464185-63764185 GCF_901001135.1 Rhinatrema bivittatum
TTTCAATTTTTACTCAGTTTTTTTGGGCAACCTAAAATAAAATGGGCCCTGGGGGATGAAGCTGGATATAACCCTCAAAGAGACCCTGGAGAACAGACTAGCCAAACTACACCAGAGGCCACATAGTGCAGAGATTTCCAGGCCAGCAGAGGAGGGGAGCAAGAGCCACCCAGCCAACTACCTAAGGCTCCCTTCTCCCCTCCCGACCGCTCCACCATCTCTTCTACCACTGCTGAGGGTCCGGGATTAAAGCAGAACACTGGAACTTGCCTTCTTTGTTCATAAAACTGCTATCCTCAGCTAAAGAGTTCCAGATCTAACAGATCACCACTCCTATTCAGAACACTGAAAGAAGGTAAGGCCAAGACCTCATCCCAAGATGGATTGAGCTGAGGTCCCCTCCACCTGTCCAGTACTAGAGATCCTGCCACTGCCTCAGATCAGTGCCAGCCAGCTCCTGGCTCCAGCTGTCCAACCAGATACTAATCCTGCTCCTGTATTGCAAGTACCAACCAAAGGGTCTTAAAGACTCCTGCTGCAGATCACCTGTAGCTAGCATTACCTCACTCAGTCCCACTGTCCACCTCCTTCCAACATGTCCTTTATGCCTTACCTAGCACAAGCCTCCCTCTCTCCATCCCCCATGACAATAACAGGCCATGGCTGATATTCCCCACAAATGCATTTACCCTACAGATTCTTCATTTACCCACCAAGACGAGCTCCTAGTGTGACATCCCCCAACCCTTGCCAAATCACTCCTCACAAGATGTTACTCCTCAACATAAAGTCCATTCAATATAAACTGATTTCATTATGTGACCTCCTCACTGACCAAACTGCAAACATCATGAGGCCAAAACTCAATAGGTCATTTATTGGACAAGTTATCCAGCTATAGTTAGCCGATAACTTGTTCTGTATATTCAATGGGATAAACATGTAGCCAGATAACTTTAAAAACAATCTGGCTGTTTGAATATAGCCAGTTAGGCTTTATAGTTATCCAGACCTCGTGTGGCCTGATAACTTTCTACTTAACTGGATATCTTCAAAGATTTCTGATTAAATATCACTGATTTTACTAAAATAACAAATAAATCAACGGGCCTGAGGCCCGAATGTCAGCCTACCCATCTTATACAGTACATAAGCAACCCTGTCAGGTCCAGCACCTCCAGAGCCACAAAAAATTACCAATCCCTCTTTTTACCCCTCTCCCCACATCCTTTCCCCAGTTTGATTCAAAAGGATCCAATCGGTACTCCTCCAGACTATCATATCTCCCCCCCCCTCCCCCGGCAGTCACAAAAGAAAGTGGATCACCCCTCCCCCACCCCACTCTCTCGATGGCCAAAAACCTATCCCTGCTGGGAGCGAGTGTCACTCAATCGCTCCCTGAAGCTCTAGGGCTTCTTCTGAAAGGCAGCACTGGAAGTGTAAACTACAATGGTTTTTGGCCATCAAAGGGGGGGATGAAAAGGGGGAGTCAAGTGGGTGGGGAAGGGGTGATCCTCTTTCTATTGTAACTGTGGAGGGGGGAGGTATGACAGCTCGGGGGGCACAGATTGAATGCTTTTGAAACAAATAATGCAAATGAAGCTGTTGGGGGGGGGGGCGGGAGTGAAAGCAGAGTTGCTTACCTGTAATAGGTGTTCTCCCAGGACAGCAGGATGTAGTCCTCACATGTGGGTGACATCACTGGACGAAGCCCTATCATGGAAAACTTTTATGTCAAAGTTTCTGGAAATTTTGACTGGTACACTGAGCATGCCCAGCATGCCATGATACCTTGAGCCACAGAGGTCTCCTTTCAGCCTCGTTTGTAGCAAAAGGTGCGAGCGAAAAAATAAAATAATACCTCCACCACCCAGTTCTAACCTGCGGTTACCTCCTCCTTCCTATTTCAAAGGAGATCCAAAGCTTTGCCGAGGATTTATAATGCAAAATGTACTTCTCATTGCAAGCTCCATTATTCCCATCTGATAAAACCAAGGTTACCTTCATCCTTTCCCTCTTAGAAAGCCCGGCCTTGGCTTGGGCTTCTCCTCTATGGGACTTTGATGACTCACTGCTAAATAATTTGGACGATTTTCTCAAGGATTTTCATTTGGTGTTCGATGAACCAGGACAGTCTGCCTTTGTAACCTCAGAGTTGCTCCAAATCCGTCAGGGATCCTGGTCTGTGGGAAAGTATGTGGTTCAATTCTGTTCCCTAGCCACCGAACTTCACTGGGGAGAGGAAAGCCTTATTGCCATCTTCTGTCTTGGTCTCTCAAACTCCATAAAGGATGAATTGGCTACTAGAAATCCACCAGATTCCCTTGAGGACCTTATCCACCTAGCCATTGGTCCAGAATTTCGGTTTCAGGAAAGTTCGCGATAAAGGATCGCTTCTAGCCGCCCACTTCAATTGGCACCATCTTTTCAGCACCCCCTCATTCCTTCCAAACCACAAAAGGTATCTACCTCCTTAAGGTATCTACCTCTACCTTTTTAACCTGACTAAATAATTGGAAGAAAATTACAATTTACCCCTCTGAGTGGTTAGCTGAACCCAAGTGGCGTAAGCCCATCCTATCACTCTGGCAACAAATAAAGGTTTGGGGTACAAATATATTCATATGTTTTGCTATTGGTCTTGGTGGCTGTATAGTATTAGTTCTGCTAATAGTATGTATCCAAGCTGTTTTACATCAAGTGGTTGCCAATTTTAGCCAGGGTCCTTGCCAGTTGTTTTAGCCCATATTCCTCTTCTGTATGATGATTCTTCTCCTGCGGATGCAGTCCCTGCTGCTTCCACAGATACAGATGCATGGCCTGCTCCCTCACATACTCTGTCTATTCCAACTTCCCCAACAGAAAACCTCGACAAGCCAATCTTCCATGGTTTGGAAATACAATTTTAATCTAACAAATCATGTATTACTTTTTTTGTACTACTGTTTCAGCAAATGTTATGTTACTGCTCACTGTTTGACTTGGAAATGCCCGATTTCTGGTACTCTGCTCTGCTGTAGTTACCACTGAATTTGGATATTAGGTTAGGGATGGTGGATAGTATTGTCTCTTTTTCTTTACATCATTACGGTGGCCTCATAGAAACATAGAAACATAGAAATGACGGCAGAAGAAGACCAAATGGCCCATCCAGTCTGCCCAGCAAGCTTCACACACTTTTTTCTCTCATACTTATCTGTTTCTCTTAGCTCTTGGTTCTATTTCCTTTCCACCCCCACCATTAATGTAGAAAGCAGTGATGGAGCTGCATCCAAGTGAATATCTAGCTGATAAGTTAGGGGTAGTAGGGGTAGTAACCGCCGCAATAAGCAAGCTACACCCATGCTTATTTGTTTTACTCAGACTATGTTATACAGCCCTTATTGGTTGTTTATCTTCTCCCCTGCCGTTGAAGCAGGGAGCTATGCTGGATATGCTTGAGGTATCAGTTTATTTTTCTCCCATGCTGTTGAAGCATAGAGCCATGCTGGATATGCATCGAAAGTGAAGTATCAGGCACATTTGGTTTGGGGTAGTAACCGCCATAACAAGCCAGCTACTCCCCGCTTTGTGAGTGTGAACCCTTTTTTCTTCTCCCCTGCCGTTGAAGCAGGGAGCTATGCTGGATATGCGTGAAGTATCAGTTTTTTCTTCTCCCCTGCCGTTGAAGCAGAGAACTATGCTGTATATGCATAGAAATAGAAGTAACAGGCTTATTTGGTTTGGGGTAGTAACCGCCGTAACAAGCCAGCTACTCCCCCCTTTGTGAGTGCAGATCCTTTATTCCACATTTCCTCTTGCTGTTGAAGCTAGAACGATGTTGGAGTCACAGTAAGCATGTGTACGTTTATTGAATAAGGGTATTGTCTCCAGGCAGTAGCCATCATTCTGGTGAGTCACCCACTCTTCATTGGCGGCCTCTTGACTTTATGGATCCACAGTGTTTATCCCACGCCCCTTTGAAGTCCTTCACAGTTCTGGTCTTCACCACATCCTCCGGAAGGGCATTCCAGGCATCCACCACCCTCTCCGTGAAGAAATACTTCCTAACATTGGTTCTGAATCTTCCTCCCTGGAGCTTCAAATCGTGACCCCTGGTTCTGCTGATTTTTTTCCTACGGAAAAGGTTTGTCGTTGTCTTTGGATCATTAAAACCTTTCAAGTATCTGAAAGTCTGTATCATATCGCCTCTGCTCCTCCTTTCCTCCAGGGTGTACATATTTAGATTCTTCAATCTCTCCTCGTACGTCATCCGATGAAGATCCTCCACCTTCCTGGTTGCCCTTCTCTGTACCGCCTCCATCTTGTCTTTGTCTTTTTGTAGATACGGTCTCCAGAACTGAACACAGTACTCCAGGTGAGGCCTCACCAAGGACCTGTACAAGGGAATAATCACTTCCCTTTTCTTACTCGATATTCCTCTCTCTATGCAGCCCAGCATTCTTCTGGCTTTTGCTATAGCCTTGTCGCATTGTTTCGCAGACTTCATATCATTAGACACTATCACCCCAAGGTCCCTCTCCTGCTCCGTGCACATCAGCCTTTCCCCCCCCCCATCGAATACAGTTCATTCGGGTTTCCACTCCCCATATGCATGACTTTGCACTTCTTGGCATTGAATCTCAGCTGCCATATCTTCGACCACTCTTCCAGTTTCCTTAGATCCCGTCTCATTCTCTCCACTCCTTCCGGCGTGTCCACTCTGTTGCAGATCTTAGTGTCATCCGCGAAAAGACAAACCTTGCCTTCTATCCCGTCCGCAAAGTCGCTCACAAAGATATTGAACAGGACCGGTCCCAACACCGATCCTTGCGGTACACCACTTAAAACCGCTCTCTCTTCAGAGAAGGTTCCATTTACCATCACACATTGTCTTCTGTCCGTCAACCAATTTGCAATCCAGGTCACTACCTCGGCACTCACTCCCAAGCTTCTCGTTTTATTCACCAGTCTCCTGTGCGGAACCGTGTCAAAAGCTTTGCTGAAATCCAAGTATATGATATCGAGCGCTCTTCCTCGATCCAATTCCTTGGTTACCCAGCCAAAAAAGTCAATCAGATTTGTCTGACAGGATCTTCCCCTGGTGAATCCATGTTGCCTCTGGTCCATCAATTCTCCGGACTGTAGATAGTTCACTATTCTCTCTTTCAGCAGTGACTCCATTACTTTTCCCACCACCGAAGTGAGGCTGACCGGTCTGTAGTTGCCAGCCTCCTCCCTGTTCCCACTCTTGTGAAGCGGGACCACCACCGCTCTTCTCCAATCACTCGGCACCACTCCCGTTTCTAGGGATCTATTGAACAGGTCACACAGCGGAGCCGCCAGAACATCTCTGAGCTCCCTCAATATCCTTGGATGAATCCCATCAGGCCCCATGGCTTTGTCCACTTTCAGGTTCTTTAGCTCTTCCCACACATTTTCTACTGTAAAAGGATTTCATCTATTCCACTTCCCACCAGTTTTTTGTTGTGTAGAGATGGTCCTTCTCCAGGGTCTTCTTTAGTGAACACAGAGCTGAAGTATTCGTTTAATATTTCTGCCATTTCTTCGTCTCCCTCCACACATTGATCATTACCACCTTTCAATTTCACTATACCACTTTGGATCTTTCTCTTTTCGCTGATGTATCTGAAAAATGTTTTGTCTCCATTTTTTATCTCCTTGGCAATCCTCTCTTCCGCTTGACTTTTTGCCAACTTGATTAATTTCTTTGTCTCCCTCAGTTGAATCAGATATTCTTCTTTGTGTTCCTCCCTTTGGGATCTTTTATATATCTTGAATGCTGTTCTTTTAGCTTTAATTTTGTCAGCCACCTCCTTTGAGAACCAGATAGGTTTCAATTTTCTTTTGCTTTTCTTTACATTTCTAACGTATAGAGCAATTGCCTTGGTGATTGCTCCTTTTAGATTGGTCCACTGCTGATCCACATCTCTCTCGTTCTCCCATCCTTTAAGTTCTTCCTCCAGGTACTTCCCCATTTCCTCAAAGTCTGTGTTTTTGAACTGTAAAACTCGGGTCTTTGTGGTTCTTTTCCCTATTTTTTTAGTGATATTAAACCATACCGTTTGATGATCACTGCTGCTGAGGTGGGCGCCCACCTGGACATCTGAGACATTATCTGCATTAGTGAGCACTAAGTCGAGTATAGCTCCTTCTCTGGTGGGTTCCAACACCATTTGTTTGAACAAAGATACTTGCATGGCATCCACTATCGCTCTACTATTTTTAGTTTCTGCAGATGGGATTTTCCAGTCTACATCTGGCATATTAAAGTCACCCACGATCACCACTTCTCCCTTCTTACCTATCTTATGGATGTCTTCAACCAGGTCTCTGTCCAGCTCTTCCTTTTGGTTTGGAGGCCTGTAAACCACTCCAATATAAATGGATGCTCCGTCATCTTTTTTTAGGTCGAGCCATAGAGCTTCTTCCTTACCCCAACTTCCTTGTAGCTCAGATGCTTGGATGTTGTTTCTGACATAAAGAGCCACACCTCCCCCTTTTCTATCCTCTCTGTCCTTCCTTAACAAGTTATAGCCTGGTATTGTTGTATCCCAAACTATGAGCATTTGTGGTCATAGCCTTCCAGGTACTCTAAGGTTATTGCTTTTCCTGGACTCCTTATAAGATATTAGTTGAGATTTGCTATTCACTTCACTCTCTCTTTTTTTAGTTGTGCCACTGTTGACAGAGTTATTCATCTGAATTAGATTTTTCTTTTGGTTATGGATCATGAAATACTGCATGCATTGTGTTTTTTCTCTCATTTCTGGTAACACTTCAATGTTTTTCTGAAGAACTTCTTCAGTTTTTAATATAGAGATGGCTTGTTGTTCTTTTTGCATTTGGTACATTGTGTGTCTCCTCATCACAGGTCTAATTCTACCTGAGCCCACTGTATTCCTGGATTTTAAAGAACTTAATGACCTGTTTGAGTGGGGGGGTGTACCTGTTGGCTGCCCATCTGTCAAAAATGGGTGACTGTGGGGCCTACCTGAGCCTAATGAATCTCCTTTCCTTGACTCCTGGTTTTTTTGTGATATTGGGGAATTATGTTCTGAGTAATGCAATGTGGGTGTATTACTTTTAATTGAAGCTAATTGATCTTTAATCTCAGACAGCTCCTTTTTCAAGGAAGAGAGTTGTGCACAAATTGGGCAAGCTCTAAGTGTCCAGATGCTTTCCCTCAGAATAAAGGCTCCACAGCAGTTACATTGGATAGTCCTCATCATGGGAATTTGTGAATTGTATTTTCTTGACTTTTACCAATGCACTAATTTATCTCGCCGCCAATGGTACTTTAGGCAGTCTTTATTAGAAAACAAGCCCCAGGGGTGGGTGGGTAGAGGGGCAGGGTGGGAGGGAGTCAAACAGTTAAGCCTGGTACAAGCTGGGTTAAGCAGGGCACTTCTGGACGGCTCCTTGCTTTTGGTCAATTGTTTTAAAAAACAGTCTTTATGCCCCAATTTTTGTTTGACCAACTTATTTATGCCAGCTAATTTCAAAACAGAGAGACTTAAACAGTTTACAAGCTGGAGAGCGATTTGGTATGGGGGGGTGGGGGTTTTTTTTGGTTTTTTTTCTTTTTTCAACTTATGCAGCAGACAACAAAATTAACTTACTAGAGTAATATCTTACTATCAAGAACTGAAACACACACTATAATTAAAATTAAAACACACAGGAATTAAGAACAGAAGCTTTCTACACAAATTCTAAGCAACAGCAGATATACTTAGCTCAATGCAATATACACTGCCTCCAAGAGAACACACTCTAACGTGTGCCCAGGACCACAATGGCTCTCCTGCTCAAGGTCTGAGACACATGTTCTGTTTCTGCTATCTACTGTCCGGAGATGCTACCCTGAGATGCTCCTTTCCCATATCTCTCATGCCGCCGCCCTTGATTCATCATCTCTCGCTCTTCCCAATGCCCGTGATCCTTGGTTTGTCACAAATTCACCAAGGTTCAAGAGGGAAGATGTAAAGTCTGCCTGGTAACAGAAACAGAGACCTGTGTGAACTTGAACTTGGATGCAGCGTGTGGAATCTTGTGTGTGGGTAATGAAGAAAGATAGCCTTGCATAAAAGAGGAACAAGAAGATGGCCGAAAGCAGCATGATAAATGAGGTGTTACCACAGGTGTCATGGTAAAGCAGAATAAGACAGAACAGGCATGTATACGATACTAAGAAAGTGAACTATGCTGGAAATAGGGGGGAGATAGATTTCTTGTTAATATCAGTGAGCCTGACTTCAGTGCCAGGAAAAATAGTGGAAGCTATTCTCAAGATCAAAATCGTAGAGCATATAGAAAGACATGGTTTAATGGAACACAGTCAACATGGATTTACCCAAGGGAAGTCTTGCCTAACAAATCTGCTTCATTTTTTGAAGAGGTTAATAACATGTGGATAAAGGTGAACCGGTATTTGGATTTTCAGAAGGCATTTGACAAAGTCCCTCATGAGAGGCTTCTAAGAAAACTAAAAAGTCATGGTGATGTCCTTTTGTGGATTACAAACTTGTTAAAAGACAGGAAACAGAGTGTAGGATTAAATGGTCAATTTTCTCAGTGGAAAAAGGTAAACAGTGGAATGCTTCAGGGTTCTATACTTGGACCACTGCTTTTCAATAGATATATCTAAATGATCTGGAAAGGAATACGACGAGTGAGGTTATCAAATTTGCAGATGATACAAAATTATTCAGAATAGTTAAATCACAAGCGGATCATGATACATTACAGGAGGACCTTGCAAGACTGTAAACCGATTTGATTTGCATATAATGTAAGAAGATCGGTATATAAAAACCATAAATAAATAAATAAAGACTGGAAGATTGGGCATCCAAATGGCAGATGAAATTTAATGTGGACAAGTGCAAGATGTTGCATATAGGGAAAAATAACCCTTGCTGTAGTTACACAATGTTAGGTTCCATATTAGGAGCTACCAACCAGGAAAAAGATCTAGGCATTATACTGGATAATATGTTAAAATCGTTGGCTCAGTGTACTGCAGCAGTCAAAAAAGCAAACAATGTTAGGAATTATTAGGAAGGGAAAGGTTAATAAAATGGAAAATGTCATAATGCCTCTCTTGCCCCATGGTGAGACCGCACCTTGAATACTGTGTACAATTTTGGTCACCACATCTCAAAAAAGATATAGTTGCGATGGAGAAAGTACAGAGAAGGGCAACCAAAATGATAAAGGGGATGAACAGCTCCCCTATGAGGAAAGGCTGAAGAGGTTAGGGCTGTTCAGCTTGGAGATGAGAATGCTGAGGGGGGATATGATAGAGGTCTTTAAGATCATGAGAGGTCTTGAATGAGTAGATGTGAATCGGTTCGTGATACATTACAGGATATTAATATCCTTATTCAATAAACATACACACGGTTAATACGACTCCAACATTGCTCTATGCTTCAATGGCAAGAGGAAATGTGGAAAAAAGGATTTGCATCCACAAAAAAGCAGGGGAGTAGCTTGCTTGTTACGGCGGTTACTACCCCAAACCAAATAAGCCTGATACTTCACTTTCAATGCACATCCAGCATAGCTCTCTGCTTCAATGGCAGGGAGAATGAAAGATGATTTATATTCAGCATCAACCAACAAGGAATGAATTACATAGTCTGGGTAAACAAATAAGCATGGGTGTAGCTTGCTTGTTACGGCTATTACTACCCCGAATCAATTAAGCCTGATAATTCACTTGGAATACATATCCAGCGCAGCTCACTGCTTCAATGACAGGGGGGGAATGAAGTAATGGAGAAATTACTTAACTGATAATTTCGTTTTCCTTAATGTAGACAGATGGACTCAGGACCAATGGGTATAATGTACTCCTGTTAGCAGTTGGAGACGGATCAGATTTCAATCTGACCTCAGCCCCCAGTACATATACCCCTGCAGGAAGTGCAGCTCTTCAGTATTCTCCTCGAAAAGCATTGTGGATATATGTGTGACTGACTGATTAACTTAATAATTTGGTTAACTTGAATAACTTCATAACTTGGTTAAACGTTCAAACTTGATTAACTTGAACTGGTTGATTGACTATAGCTGGAGACCGCCAGTGTACTCAACCAGAAAGCGTCGACACCCGGCAGGGTGGATGCCCTAGGTAAACGAAAACATGCTTACCCTTGAATTATTTGAAAGACCATGCGTAACGGCAGCCAAGGGTGGGATGCTGAGTCCATCTGTCTACACTAAGGAAAACGAAATTATCAGGTAAGTAATTTCTCCATTTCCTAGCGTGTAGCAAATGGACTCAGGACCAATGGGATGTATAAAAGCTACTCCCCGAACTGGGTGGGAGGCTGCCCGTGACCCACTTAGTATTGCCCTTGCAAATGCCGTGTCCTCCCGAGCCTGAAAGTCCAGACAGTAGAATATGGAGAAAGTATTGATAGAAGACCATGTAGCCGCCCTGCAGATCTCGGCAGGTGACAGCACTCTAGTTTTTGCCCAGGATACTGCCTGAGCTCTGGTAGAAGGGCCTTGACCTAAAGAGGTGGTGGCTTGCCAGCTTCTACGTAGGCCGCCTTGATGACTTCCTTGATCCAGCGGGTGATGGTTGCCCACGAGGCCGCTTCCCCTTGTCTCTTTCCGCTGTGAAGGACGAAAAGGTGGTCCGTTCTTCGTATGGGTTCCGACATTTCCAGGTATCTGGATAGGAGTCTGCTGACGTTAAGGTGACAGACTACGGGCTTCTTCCGAATTCTTCAAGCCATCCGTCGTTTGTAGCGAGATGGTCTGGTTGAGGTGGAAGTATGAGACCACTTTGGGGAGGAAGGAGGGAACCGTGCGTAATTGGATGGACCTCGGGGTGAGCCTGAGGAACAGCTCATGGCAGGACAGTGCTTGCAGTTCCGAGATGCGGCGGGCTGAACACACTGCCAGCAAGAACACCGTCTTTAAGGTTAACAGGCGGAGGGACAGGCCTCGAAGGGGTCTGAAGGCGGTTCCCGCTAGGAAGTCCAGGATGCGATTGATATTCCACAGTGGTACCGGCCACTTTAGTGGTGGGTGAATGTGTTTGACTCCTTTCAGGAAGCGTGACTCGTTCGGGTGAGAAGCTATGCTGTCGCCCTCGCTCTTGGAGCCGTAGCATGACAATGCAGCCACTTGTACCTTGATGGAGTTGAGGGACAGGCCCTTCTGTAGTCCATTCTGTAAGAATTCCAGGATCACAGGAACTTTAAATGAGCGTGGCTTGATGTTGTGGTCTTCGCACCAGGCCTCAAATACTCTCCAGATCCTTATGTACGTTAACGATGTGGAGAACTTGCGTGCTCGGAGGAGAGTGTCGATTACCGCCCCCAAGTATCCGCTCTTTCTCAGGCGGGCCCTCTCAATGGCCAGACCATAAGAGAGAATTGAGCTGGGTCCTCGTGGAAGATCGGACCTTGTTGTAGCAGGTCCCTGTGTGGGGGCAGGGGTAGAGGGTTCCCTGCCAGCAGTCTTCTCATGTCTGCGTACCAGGGTCTTCTTGGCCAATCCGGAGCCACCAGAAGAACTAGTCCCTTGTGTAGCTGTATCTTGTGAATGATCGTGCCCAATACGGGCCACGGCGGGAAGGCGTATAGTAGAGTCCCCGGTGGCCAGGTCTGTACGAGGACATCGATCCCTTGGGACTGCGGTTCCCGCCTGCAGCTGAAGTATCTGGATACTTGGGCGTTGGATCTGTTTGCCAGAAGGTCCATGTCCGGTGTCCCCCACCGATTCACTATCAATTAGAAGGCTGCGGACTACAGCCTCCATTCTCCTGGGCAAGACTTTCCCTGCTGAGGAAGTATGCCGTGATGTTGTCTTTCCCGGCGATGTGGACGGCAGGGATCTCCTGGAGGTTTGCTTCCACCCATGCCAACAGGGGGTCTACTTCTAGGGACACTTGTTGGCTCCCCCTGCCAGTTCATGTAGGCCACTGCAGTGGCGTTGTCCGACATTACTCTGACTGCTTTGTTTTGGAGTCTGTGAGCGAACTGCAAACAGGCTAGTCCAGTGGTTCTCAACCTTTCTAATGCCGTGACCCCGTAATACAGTTCCTCATGTTGCGGTGACCCCTCGCCCCGCGAGGGCGGGGTGAGGGCGGGGCTTTGGTCATATGGGGCGGGGTTATGGATAGGGTTGGATTTTAGTGCATACTTATTTATTATGACATTTATAAACAGAACCACCATTCCTCATAAAACAATAAAATTAAGAAACATAAAGCACCAGTTATAATAGTAAAACCATACTAATAAAAGAATATTTTAAAATTACTGATAAATAGAATTTCTATTAATTAAAATCATATACATTTTTATAATTTCCCAAACACCAATAATATTTCAAAACAGCACATATATCAAATAACACACAATAATTAAAACTAATAAGGATTTTAAAAAGCCCCTGCTGTCCATACATGGGAGCTCTTGATTTCCAGTCACCCTGATATTGTCGAGGATTAGGAGGTTATCCTCTCTCTCTCACACATACTCACATGTCCATTCTCTCTCACACATACACTATCACATACATACACATTCATGCTCTTATACCCACCATAACCTCTCACTCTCACAGACACTGACACACTCTCAGGGTGTAAGACACTCTCTTCCCCCCCCCCCCCCCCCCCCCCCCCCCCCACTCACACACACTCTTACTCCCCTGGATTTTCTCATACACACTCATGCTCTCACTCTTACTGGCTCCCTCACAACCTCAGAGCCTCTCAGATAAAACTCTATGCAGCAGAAATAATGCTGAATGTTGAGAATTGTGTTATGCAGACTAATCTGGAAAATGCACTAATTTCTACATGAGTCATAATGAATCAGTCCTCAGCTGCAGGCTTCAATTGATTATCCTGGCTCCCTTTAATTTAATGTTTGCCAAATACAGTTCATGTGTAACAGCAATCCTAATTCTCCACCAGATCAAGCTGATTTCACATCCCACTTCATACTTTGTCACCTCCAGCTGAGTCAAACAATTAATCTAATTACTGCCACTGCTGCCACGTGGCTATTGGAGAGGCGCTGATTGCTGCTATTGGCACTGAAGCCCATTCTGCTGCCTACTCTGTGCAGGCCCCCTGGGTTTCCACTTCCTCCATGTTGATCTCGTACATTGTGAGATCCGCCATAGAGAAAGTGCTACTCTTGCACATTCCCAAAGATTACATGTACCAATCAGTAAAAAGTAATTTATTTTTTTTTACATCTGCTTCCCTTTATTTTTTTGCCATTTCCTTTTATATTGCCTTTTTTTCCTGTTTCTTTTCTCTCCACCTGTCTTCTTCCCTCAAACACAAAGTCAGGTTCTCATTCTCACATGCATTTCTCTCTCAAACACACATACACACACAGGATCTCACTGTCACATGCTCTTTCTGTCATGCAATCATTCATACACACAGTCTCTCACTGGCACAGGCTGTCTGAGTCTCACACACAGGCTCTCTCACACCCCCACATGCAGCCTTGCTCAAGCACAGGCTCTCACTGTCACATGCTGTCTCTTTCACACACACAGAGGCTCTCACATGCTGTCTCTGCAAACACACGCAGTCTCTCAATTCACTCTCACACACAATCTCTCAACTCATCTCATACTCGCACACACCTCTCTCTCACCTCTGGGCCTCTTCTTTACGGGTTACCACAGGATGGGCTCTGCAGCGGCCCTAGTCTTCCCGGCCCCGCTGCTCCTCTTCTGCACGCGGCTGACGCGCTTCCTCCTTCCTGCCTGTGCGGCTCCGGCAACATTTGTCTTCCGGGGCAGGGCGGGCAGGAAGTAAGTAGGAGGAGCACCGCGACGCGCTCCTTTTTGGGGTTGGAGGAGGCAGGTCTCCAGCTTCGCCCCACCTCCCCGCAGCAGCCGCGGCGCCGCGGACCGGCAAAAAACCCCAACGGCCCGGTACTGGTCTGCGGACCGGGCCGTTGGGGTCGGTCCGCAGATCAGTTTTGGTCGAACGACCAAAACACAGGCGACCCCTGTGTTTTGGTCATTCGACTCCCGCCAGGGTCGCGACCCACAGGTTGAGAACCGCTGGGCTAGTCTGACTGCCCGTGCTTCTAGGCGGCTGATGTTCCATCCCGCCTTTTCTGCGTTCCACTGCCCTTGGGTGGTTAACTCCTCGCAGTGTGCTCCCCATCCTCATAGACTGGCATCTGTGGTGAGTAGGGTCCAGGTTGGGGAGGATAGTCTTGATCCCCGGCTCATGTGGCTGGCCAGCAGCCACCACCGTAGTTAGGTCTGAACTCTACCTGGGAGTAATAGACGTACCGTGTAGTTCTGGGACCGTGGGCTCCACTGTGATAGGAGGGAGGGCTGTAGGTGCCTCATGTGGGCTCGCGTCCATGGCACAACTTCCAGGGTGGATGCCATCAGCCCGAGGACTTGCAGGTAATCCCATACTGTGGGACGAGGATCGTTCAAGCAAGGTTTGCAGCCGGTTCCACAATTTTGATCTCCTTGTGGGGGTCAGGCTGACCTTGTCCTCTTTGGTGTCGAATCGGACTCCTAGGTATTCCAGCGACTGTGAGGCCTGTAGGGAGCTTTTGTTTGTGTTGACCACCCATCCTAGGCTCTCCAGTAGGGTTATGACTCTGCTGGTTGCTTGGCGGCTTTCCTCCGGTGACTTTGCCCTGATCAGCCAGTTGTCCAGGTAAGGGTGAACGAGGATTCCTTCCTTCCTCAGTGTTGCCGCCACCACTACTATTACCTTGGTGAACGTCCGGGGTGTTGTGGCTAACCCGAAGGGTAGTGCCTGGAACTGGTAGTGACAGTTCAGGACTTTGAAGCATAGGTAACGCTGGTGTTCCTGATGAAATGGGATGTGTAGGTAGGCCTCCGAAAGATCCAGGTATGTGAGAAACTCTCCCGGTTGTATCACCCTTATTACGGATCGTAGGGTTTCCATGCGGAAGCGGGGAATCCTCAGGTGGCAGTTGACCGACTTAAGGTCCAGGATGGGCCTGAATGTTCCCTCTCTTGGGGACGATAAAATAAATGGAATAATGCCCAGTATTTATCTCTTGTGGAGAAACTGGGTTTATGGCCTCGAGGGCCAGTAGCCTGGACAGTGTAGCTTCCACTGCCGCCCTCTTGGAGAGGACGTGGCAGGGGGACTCCACGAACTTGTCCGGAGGGACTCGTAGAAAATCCAGGTAGTACCCCTCCCGAATGATGGCTAGGACCCACTTGTCCGAAGTTATCTCGACCCATCTGCGGAAGAATAGGGCTAGTCTGCCCCCTATGGCTTCTTCCCTTGGATGGGTCAGCTGAATCTCACTGTGGGGTGCGGCTGGGACCTGTACCCGAGCTGGTTCCTCTCTTGTTGTGCTTGGTCTGAAAGGACAGGTTCCTGTCCAAAGGGCGGGGGGCTTCATAGTTGCTCCTGTAAGGATTGAAGCACTGTGAACTTCTGCCCCTGGAGGACCTGGGGAATGGTCGCTGGTTTCTCTTCGTCTTATCCTCCGGTAGGCGCGGCACTGGTGATTCGCCTCATTTGTCGGCCAGTTTCTCTAGTTCGCTGCCGAACAAGAGGGATCCTTTGAAGGGTATCCTCGTGAGGCATGTTTTGGAAGACGCGTCGGCAGACCAGCTTCGGAGCCAGAGTTGCCTCCTGGCCGCCACCGCAGAGGACACTCCTCTGGCCACGGTGAGCACTAGGTCGGAGGCAGCGTCCGCAAGGAATGATACTGCTGGTTCCATGTCTTCTCCCGGGGTGGTGTTCCTGGTTTGTGATAAGCAGGCATGTGTCACCACGGTGCAGCAGGCCGCAATTTGTAGAGACATAGCGGCAACGTCAAATGACTGTCTGAGGATGGACTCCAGCCGCCGGTCATGCGCATCCTTGAGCGCAGCTCCTCCCTCCACTGGGATGGTGGTGCGTTTGGAGAACACGCAGACCATGGCATCAACTTTTGGGCATGCAAGAAGATCATTGGTTGCCGGGTCCAGGGGCTACAGGGCTGCCAAGGCTCATCGCCCTTTGAATGTGGACTCCGGAGCATTCCATTCCAGGTCAATCAGCTGCTGTGCTGCTTGTAACAGAGGGAAATGGCGAGAAGTCTGTCGAAGACCCTCCAGCAGGGGGTTCGGTTTAGGTTCCCCCGAAGTCCCTGGGCCCGGGAGAGCGAGCTCCGTCAGGCATTGGTTGACCAGGTCCGGGAGCTCGTCCTTTGTGAAGAAGCATCCCATGGTTCGGTGAGGCTCTGCCCCCGGGGGGAGCTCCCCCTCTTCTAAGGGTTCGGCTTCCTCCTCAGCGTTCCCATTGGTAGGGCTTCTGGGTAGTGGAAGCCTGTGCCTAGGTCTTGAAGGGCCTGGGGCATGAGGGTCCTCCTGTGGAGGATGTGGCCGGTCAGCCTGAGGTTCAGGTTGCATTTGAACAAAGGCATGAATCCCCTTGAAGAACTCCACCCATGAGATAAACGCTGGGTCAAAGATGAGGGGCGCTGGTTCCTTGGGGGTCCCCGTCTGTGGGGAGGTCCCCCTGGCTAGGTCCGGGGTACCCCCTGAGGAGCTAGAACTTGGCCCTGGATGGGGCTGGCCCTGGACTGGGTCTCCCAGGGCCTCTTCGAACTGCGTGCACAGGGCGTTGGCCTCCTCACTTTGTGCAGCTCTGATGTGGCATGCTAGGCAGAGGCCTTGAGCCTTTATCTTTGTTTCTGGAGGTGCCATGGCTGTCGGTGCGTAAGCTCTTATGCGCTCCGGTGCGCTTAAGATGAGCGTGTAGTTGTGCGCACAGCTGTGCGCTCCGGTGCGCTTAAGATGAGCGTGTAGTTGTGCGCACAGCTGTGCGTTCAGCCATAGATTTGTGCCCGGCTCTGTGTGTGCAACTTATGCGCGCAAGGTTTTATGTGCGTGTAAGTTTATGAGCACAAGTGCTTTGTGCGCCTAGCTCGAATTGTGCGCTCTCGAACGGCGAACGGTGCGCCGAATAGGGCCAAGATGGCGACGGCGAGCATGCGGGCAATATGGCGACCCCCTCGGAGGGTCTCCACGTGGGTAGACCCTCGGAAATAGCCGAGGCCTGGCCCTGCTAGGGCGAATGAACCCAATGGCACTGGTCCTGGCCGGTGACCTGTACGCCTCCTCGATCCTCGGAGACCGGATTCAAGCAGAAGATTTCTACCTTACCTTTTCTTCGGCGCTTCACGGTTTTGTCCCAGGAGGTTTCCGGCTGCGGGGGGAGAAGGCAAAGGTATCACCGCAGGAGAGCGGGGCTCGTCTTCAGGTAGGTTTCTTCTTTAAATTTGGATTTTCTTCTTTGAATTTGGTTCTAACGCTGTGAGCGCATGCTGATAGTCCCTAACTGCTAAGAAGATGGAAAATACTGAAGAGCTGCACTTCCTGCAGGGGTATATGTACTAGGGGCTGACGTCAGATTGAAATCTGATCCGTCTCCAATTGCTAACAGGAGTACACTATACCCATTGGTCCTGAGTCCATCTGCTACACGCTAGGAAAAGAGGATTTATATTCAAACAACCAACAAGGACTGAATTGCACAGGCAGGGTAAACCAACATGGGAGTAGCTTGCTTATTACGGCGGTTACTACCCCAAACCAATTAGCTATATACGTCACTTAGATGCAGCTCCAGCACTGCTGTCTGCATCGATGGTGGGGGTGGAAGGGAATTGGAACCAAAAAGTTACCAATAAGAGCCCTGACCTCAGCAGTCAGAGTAACAGATAAGTATGAAAACAAATAGGTGTGAAAGCTTGCTGGGCAGACTGGATGGGCCGTTTGGTCTTCTTCTGCCGTCATTTCTATGTTTCTATTTACACTTTCGAATAATAGAAGGACTAGAGGGCATTCCATGAAGTTAGCAAATAGCACATTTAAGTTCTTGGAGGTGAAGTCCATTAACGGCTATTAATCAAGTTTACTTATTTATTTAAAATCTTTTCTATACTGTCGCTAAGTTATATACCATCGCAATGGTTTACATGTAGGCACATATTTAATGTAAGTAAAAGTGTACTATAGTACATTCTAACAGGTGCCGTCAAAGGTTCGGTTCATATATATCATTAGACAAAATAATTTTTAGAGAAGTGGGTCATGACCGAGTGTACTGAAAGTACTTTTACGGGTAAATTTATTATACATAGTGTTATCAATATGCTAGGTGTGATGTGGGGTTCATAGACTACTTACTGTATTGTCATAAGTACTGTGTGACGGTGTTTATCTGCTTATTCCTGAATAATTTCTATTCTCCCGTCTCCTTGTAAAATGCCTGTTTAAAAAGCCATGTTTTTAAACTTTTCTTAAATGCCTTGAGATCACTTTGTAATCTGATCTCTGGAGGCATTGTGTTCCAAATTGTGGGTCCTGCTAATGATAGGCCCTTTCCCTCACTTGGGTTAGTCTTGCTGTTTTAACTGAAGGGATGGTTAGGAGTGCTTTATTTGCTGATCGAAGATTTCTGTGTGGGCCGTGTACCCGTAATGCTGTGTTTAGCCAGTCTGATTTCTCATCATGAATTAGTTTATAGATGGTACATAGGGTTTTGTATTCAAACCCTCTCTCACTAATTCCTGCTGAATATTTATCATACTATTACCATTCACAACTGTGTCATATTTATTCATTTGATTACCTATGTACCGTTTCATAGTCTTATTTTTTCACTTGCTATTCTAATGTATCAATAGGCTGAAATGTAAATATTGTGCTGTTCAATTTCTCCCCTTCCATCCCAAGTTTATTTTCCTTGTTTTTTGTAACTTTCCCTCTCCCTTTTTCTGATTCACTGTATTTAAAGTTCAAGGTTCTTATTGAAAATATTGTTTTTTTACGTTATGTTATGCTTTACACGCCTTGTTAATTGTAAACCGGGTTGATGTGATGCCTATCATGAAACTCGGTATAACAAAAACAATAAATAAATAAAATAAATAAATAATTCTGTGTTCAATCGGTGACCAATGTAGTTCCGCTAGGGTTTCGGTTATGTGGTCCCTCCTCCTTTTTCCGGTTAGTATTCTAGCTGCTGTGTTCTGAAGTATTTGAAGTGGTCTTAATGTAGTATTTGGTAGTCCTAGCAGCAGGGCATTACAGTAATCAGTGCTGGAGAAAATTAGTGCCTGTAGAATTGTTCGGAAATCATTTTGAGTTAGTAGTGGTTTTAGTTTTCTGAGTACCATGAGTTTTGCGTATCCTTCCTTTACTTTTAGTGATATGTGCTGTTTTAGATTGATTTCAGGGTCCATTATTATTCCAAGGTTACGTACTTTTCCAGCTAGTTCAATTTTCTGGTTGTCTTTGAGGATTATTGAGGTTTGGCTGGTTTCAGTATTTTTCTGTTCTAGGTGTAGAAATTCTGTTTTATCAATATTAATAACAAGTTCCATTTGTGTCAGTAGTTGTTTTATAATGCTTAGGTACATGTTAGCTAGATTTAATGTTTTCTCTATTGTGTCATCTATAGGTAGAATTAGTTGGATATCATCAGCATAAATGTAATGTATAATTCCTAGTCCTGCCAGTAAATGGTATAATGGCAGCATGTATATGTTAAAGAGGGTCGCAGACAGGGCTGATCCCTGCGGAACCCCTGTTTTGAGGTTGATTTTTTCTGATAATGTGTTATTGATCTGAACTTGGAAAAACCTGTTTTTTAGATATCAATCCTCTGCTTAATGTAACGTACCTTTCAGCAATAGTGTTTACAATCCTACGGATTCCACAGCTGCAACGCTCCGTCTCCCTGGCCCCTAACTGCATCTCATCACCTCTACTAGGGTCCGTGCTGTCGCTACCCCCACTCGGGGACCCTCGGCCTTCACACAAAGTCTAAACTACCAATCCCTAAGAAACCAGCTGCCAACTCTAAAGTCAACAACAACAAACTACATCTGCCCACCTAGCAGCATTCAGCCAGCACCAGACAACACCTTCCTCCCCCCAGCACTCAACCATCTTCTCAAGATACTTTCCCATCATGCACCCCGTAACCATCCCCATCATCCACAACCAAAGATGGAGAGCACCCAAGCTCCCCACCACACCCCTACACCACAACTGCCAACAGAGACTGAGGCCCATTATGCTGACACCTATCATCCAATGCCTTGGCCTGGCTCTTTTCTCAATCACACTGTTCAATGCGCAATCCATATCCAAGAAAACACACATACTCAACGACTTCTTATCCGACTCTAAACCAGATATCTGTGCCATCACAGAAACCTGGTTAAAACCAACCGACACAACTCTAATCAACCAGCTTCCTATCCAGACCTACGACATACTGTCCATACCCAGACGCAAAAAAAGAGGAGGAGGCCTCCTCTTAGCAACCAAAAAAACACTAGGTCTGTCAATGCAGACATCCAATACCATAGCCAACTTGGAATTCGCTTTATTCAACTCAAAATATCTGACTATAGCCCTAATCTACGCTCCTCCCGGTCTCTTGGAATCAGACCCTTCCCCTATCATAGAACTAGCAGCAAAACACTTAAATGCAGGAAAACCAACTATCCTGATGGGAGACTTCAACCTCCACGTGGATGTCCATCCTCATTCTTCCAACTGCAAAACCCTTCTCTCCTCCCTCACTCATATGGGTTTCAGACAAATTGTGACAGAACCTACCCACAAAGCTGGACATACCTTAGACCTGATCTTTATAAACGAAGGTCTGTCATCCTACTCCACTCCTACATGCCTTGAGGTTCCTTGGACTGACCACAGAATCATCTCTTCAATGCTAAAGATCCTTGAGCCTCTTCCCCTAACAACCCAAACAACAATTAAAATCTCATTCAGGAAACAGTGCTCAGGAGATCACCTAAGCAAACACCTAACCAAAGAACTAATGAATCTGGACCTCACTGACGCTAACTCAGCGACTTCATCATGGCTCAACATCACCAACAAGGTTGCAGATCGCGTATGTCCCTTGACGACAAAGTCTATCAACCCGGACAAAGATAACAGGAAACCTTGGTTCACCACAGAACTAAAGTCTCATAAACACGAGCTCAGAAGCAAGGAAAACCAATGGCGTAAAAGCCCATCTACAACAACCCTCCTCAACTACAAATCATGCCTCAACACCTACAGAAACGAAATCCACAAAACAAAAAGAGAATTTTACTCCAAAAAGATACACCACTTCTCTTTCGACTCAAGAGCACTCTTCTCTTATGTATCAGCCCTCACTAATCCTCCCGGACCAAACATCCCAGATGACCAAGCCCTAAAAAAAGCCAGTGAACTTGCCGATTTTTTCGACAACAAAATAACAGCCCTCGTAGCCCCCCTCAAAGGGCCAACGCCACACGCTAGCCTCACAAGCAACCACAGCCAGCAATCAGATACAACAACTGCTTCTCAACCCAACACTCACACAGCAGTGCTCGAATCTCTCGAACCCACTTCCACCTTAGAAATAGCAAATATCCTTAAGAAGATAAAACCATCTTCTCACCCCTTAGACCATATACCATCAAACCTGCTGAGTTCAATACATGACATCATTGCCAAGCCAGTGGCCGATATCATTAACTGCTCCCTCGCCCAAGGCCAAGTTCCTGAACAACTCAAGTTAGCACTTCTCAAACCTCTCCTCAAAAAACCCAACCTTCCCACTACAGATCTGGCTAACTACAGACCTAAAGCGAACCTCCCTATACTAGCTAAAATTATGGAGAAAATCGTCAACAGACAACTCTCTGATTTCCTTGACGACAACAATATCCTCACCAACAACCAATATGGATTCCGAAAGAAAAAGAGCACCGAATCCCTATTAGCCACACTAACAGACACCATTATCTTCAATCTCGAAAAAGGCCAACCTTGTCTGCTCGTGCTTCTAGACCTTTCCTCAGCTTTCGACACTGTGAACCACCCAAGCCTACTACAACAACTAACAGTCATCGGCATCACTGGAACAGCTCTCAACTGGTTTAAGTCCTTCCTAGAGAACAGAACATACAAAGTTAAGATAAACAACAAGGAATCTCACCCCATCCAAGTCAAGATGGGGGTACCACAAGGATCATCACTCTCACCCACCCTTTTCAACATTTACCTGCTCCCTCTCTGTCATCTACTTACTAACCTCAAGCTCACCCATTTCTTATACGCGGATGACATTCAAATTCTCATCCCTATCACGGAGACCATACACAAAACCATGTCCTACTGGAAAAAATGCCTCTCATCCATCAACGATCTGCTAACCAGCCTCAACCTGGTGCTAAACACCAAAAAAACGGAAATCCTCATCATAGCACCAGATCTACCTGCCCCGCCAACATCCAACAACTCTCCAGACACCTCAGGATATTCCACCGCACCTCAAGTCAGAGATCTGGGTGTACTACTAGACAACAAACTCAGCCTCAATAAATTCATAAATAACACCACAAAAGAATGCTTCTTTAAACTACAAGTGCTAAAGAAACTTAAGCCCCTTCTACTCTACAGGGATTTCCGCACAGTACTCCAAGCCATCATTCTAACTAAATTAGACTACTGTAATTCACTCCTGCAGGGCCTTCCAGCATACACTACCAAACCACTCCAGATGGTTCTGAATGCCACTGCAAGGATCCTTACCAATGCCAAAAAAAGGGACCATATCACCCCAATCCTACAGCATCTCCACTGGCTCCCCATCAAATATAGGATCCAGTTCAAGACCTGTATGATGGTTCACAAGGCACTACATATCATCTCCCCCCTCAACCTAACTTTCCAGCTGCAACTACACTCTTCTAACAAACCAACCAGAAGGGCATACCAAAACAGAATGATCACCCAACCTGCAAAATCTACCCTGAGGAAACGCGCTCTATCCACAGCGGGCCCGTCACTCTGGAACTCACTACCACCGGACCTCCGCGTTGAACCGTGCCACACTACGTTCAAGGTGAAACTCAAGACTTGGCTCTTCCTTCAAGCTTTCCCAGAGAGCTAAAGCAGGAAGAACAAACTTCCAGTCTTGTCATACTACAATAATGTAATGCTCACATTGAGTCAGTTCCAAGTTGTTTTCTAAGTTGATCTTAGTTGTCTCTTAATACATTATACTGTATTATAGTTCATCTGTTCATTATATTATATTTGATATGTCCCATGTAAACCGCCTACCCGGCGATAGTTATCTTTGTTAAATGTGAACCGGAGTGATATGTATTGTATACAGGAACTTCCGGTATATAAAAACCAAAAATAAATAAATAAAATAAAATAAATATGAGCTGAACCAGTTTAATGTTTTGCCTTGTAGTCCGATTTCTTCTAGTTTATTTAGTGAGGCTTGCTGGGCAGACTGGATGGGCCGTTTGGTCTTCTGCCGTCATTTCTATGTTTCTAAGTATTTTGTGGTTAACTGTGTCTAAGGCTGCCGATAGGTCGAGCATTATTAGAATATAGTGTTTACTGCTATTAAAACCTCTTAGAATGTTATCTGTTAGAGAGAGGAGCAATGTCTCCGTGCTGTAGTGTTTTTGAAATCCATGTTGCGATGGATACAGTATGTTATTGTCATCTAGGTGTTCAGCTAGCTGTTTCTGTACTGTTTTCTCAATTAGTTTAGATAATAAGGGAAGATTCGATACTGGCCTATAGTTGCTTAGGATAAGGGGATCACTGTTTTTTTTCTTAATGATTGGTTTTATCATTGCTCCTTTCAGTATATCTGGCATTGTTCCTTCTTCAAGGGATAGGTTTATGATTTTAGTCAGTGAATGGGTGACTGTGTTAGCTGATTTCTTAAGTTCAATAGTAGGTATTGATTCAATTTTGTGTGGGGCGGGGTTTACATTTTTTAGCATTTGTTCCACTTCCATTTCAGATATCTCAGTGAATGATGTCCATTGGTTGACATCTCTTTTTTGCATTTTGATTTCTTGGTTGGCAGCATTTGGAAGTTTGTCTCTTAATTTAGTAATTTTGTCACTGAAAAATTTGGCAATCTCATTACATTTTGCTTCTGGTAGGTTTTCTGGTGATTCTTGCTCGTCACTGGTTAGGTTTGAAACTATTGAGAATAGTGTTCTTGGATTGTTTGCAAATTTTTCTATTTTATTGCTGAAATATTCTTTCTTAGCATTGAGTATTAAATGTTTGTAAAAAGCTAGCTGTTTTCTGTATCTGTAGTTTTGTGTTTTCTCCAGCTTTTTTCCATTGATCTGAGAGTCCTTTTTGCATCTTTTACTTTTACATTGTGCCAGGGGTTTTTTTGTCTTGGTTCTTTTTCCTGTATTGATTTGATGGGGTTTATTTCGTCAGCTATTTTTTTGGTTGTTTCTAACCATGTTTCTGTGGCAGAATTATAGTTGTTGTAGTCAATATCAGTTAGTTTTTCTTCTAGTTTGTCGTTTAGTTTTTCGGTATTAAAAGGTGGTCTGTATTTAAATTCTATAGGTTTATGATTTTGTTTGATTTGAGGTTTAAGGAATTTTACATTGGAATGAATAAGGAAGTGGTCAGACCACGGAATTTGTGTGTATTCAGTTTTACAGTGTTTTAAACAGCTGTGATTAATAAAGGTGAGATCCAGTGAATGTCCAGCTTTATGTGTTGGTTTGTTGGTTATTAGTGAGAAGCCTAATGCTGTCATAGTGTCTACTAGTGTTTGGCATGCATTTGTTAAAGGGTGGGCGTCCATGTGAAGATTAAAATCTCCTAGCACTATGGTTGGTTTAGAGATGTTTAAGTGCGTGATAAGAAATTCAATTAGCGGTGATATATTTAATTCTAGGAGGCTTGGTGGGCAGTAGATAAGACATATTTGTAAATTGTTGGTATCAAAAATGGCAATTTCATGATTTTGGGGAATAGCCCCTGCTATTAATTGCATCAGTAGCATGGGATCTTCTTAGTGTTTGGGTAATTGCCAGGTTCTTGTGGCCTGGTTTGGCCTCTGTTGGAAACAAGATGCTGGGCTTGATGGACCCTTGCTCTGACCCAGCATGGCAAGTTCTTATGTTCTTAAGAGACACTGGCGCATAACGGAAGGGCTAAAAATGGTCAGAGAGCACAAAGCCTATAGCATGAAAAAAATGTATATAAGCTGAGCTGTTGCAAGCATTCAGGGAAGAAAGTAAAAATCAGGCTTACTCTAGCCTTCTGAGAAGCCTGGCTACATTTCCAATACTTTGTGCTCTGAACAAGGCATATCAAAGTTTCTGCCTATTGGTTATCTTGTGTCCTGAAATTTGGTTACTAAGAGGAAAACACACAATCCACCTGTCACACATAGGCAATGCCTAATTCGGGTCCAGCCTTCAACTATTCATCTCCTCTGTGACCTGCTGGCGTTTCCCGGGCTGCCTGAGGCCTACACTGACTTCGCTGATGAAGTGAGTAAAAGAAGGGGGGAAAACCTTTCCACCACATCGTGAATACAACAGCCTGATCGACTTAATTCCTGGAATGATGCTTCTGCAGGGTAGGGTATACCCACTGTCCCCACCTGAAATGGAGGCCATGTCTCTCTACAATAGAGACAATCTTGTGGGAGGCTTTATTACACCTTCCACCTCCCCTGCAGCAGTAGGCTTCTTCTTCATAGGAAAAAAATGTGGTTTCCTGCACCCCTGCATCTATTATGAGGGGCTCAACACTATTACGAAAAAGAACAGATACCCTCTACCACTTATCACTGGGCTTTTTGATCGGTTGAATGGAGCTCGGTAAACTGTCCAGCGGCCAGCCTCAAAGTTCAGGAATTCCATCATCTCTGGCACACGACACACTTGGAACAAGCCACCTTCCAATCAAAGAAACAGGCCAACAAAAAAACAGCGATCTGCACTACAGTTTCAACTCGGCGATTTATTATGGTTTAGTACACGTCACCTCAGACTCCATATGACTTCTCTGAAATTTGCCCCTTGCTTTGTAAGACCCTTCATCGTGATATATCAAACCTATAAACTGAAACTACAACTTATGAAGCAGATCCATGATTTGTTCCACATCACTTCTGAAACATTTCTGGTTATTCTGTCTTGGCCATCACCACCTCAGGCTTCAGTCATTCCCCTCGAGGATGATACCCAATATGAAGTCGCAGAGATCCTAGATGTCCAAAAAGTAAAAGGAAGATTCTAGTACCTGATCTCATGGAAGGGCTACGACTCAGAAGAAAACTCCTGGGAACCTGTAGCCAACATCCAGGCCCCACAACTAATCCGTTCTTTCACCTGTGATTTCATTCAAAACTCAGACCTAGGGTGATACTGTTAGAAACTGAGGCCTGGCCCTCCTACACCCAAAAGGAATGCTCACTGGACACTAGGCCCTGTGAACGCCGCCGTTCCTCACCACCAAGACACACAGATATGCATCTAAGGCACAGATGAGTACACTATGCACACTCTGAGCACCATTCCTGAGTCGTATTGAGGTGACGTCATTCCCAAAGGATATTTAAACATAGGATACCCAGAGCTCTGCGCCTTAGCAATAGGTCTCCTGAGCACCTTGTCCCTCAGTGCAGTTTGCTTCCTCGTTGGTTCCTGTGCTCCCATGTCTGTGGTTCCTCCCCTTTCTTGCTATTTGTGTCTTTGGTTCCCTGGTCCGGGTCTCTTCGTTGTTTCTCCCTTTTTGTCTGTCTTGGATTGCCTTTCTGGTTCTCACCTTGGCTTCATTTTGGACTTTCTTGGATCGCTGCCTGGACTTGACCTTCTATTTGGAACTAGATCTTGCTGTCTACTGCTTGCCTCGACCCTTGGTCTGCCCCTGTCTACTGCCTGCTTTGACCCTTGGCCTGTCTCTTTCTATACTGTTTGCTGCCAGCCCTGACTCTTCCTGGACCACCCCTGGGACACACTTAAAACCTGCTAGCCGTTAGAACCCAACAGCTCAAACTGTGGGGGAGACAGTTTTAAAAGGCGAAGCATCCATTCATCCCACCTCAGGGTAAGTCTGCTCACTGTAGCGGGTTCACTAGAGCCCAAGGGTCCACATCCATTTTCAGAGTGTTGGTGCTGCTTACTATGAAATGAGCATACCCACGTGGCTTTGATTTTTGTGCACTTTCCCAGTACAGTTTAAGAGGCTATGAAGAACAGTAGACAAGGTATAAAAAAAAAAAAAGACGGGTGGTGAATACCTATTAGCCCCCATGCTTCTGCCCTCCTGGGTATGTTGGATTCCTGTTTATCCTGCCTTTCCTGCTATCATTCCAGGCCCCGTCACCTCTGCTGCTGGTGATTACACTGATGAGGGTGAAAGGGCCAAGGGTATACGGCATGGGAAGGGAAAGAAGGTAATGAGCGAAGGGATCAGAAGGAGGAAAAGGTAAGTGAGTAATGGGATGTGAGAAGGCAAAAGAGTAAAGGGATTGGTGAAGCTATGGTTTTTGTGAAGGAGAGGGGTGGAAGTGAGTCAGGGGCTCAAAGGTACTGCAAGGTGTGAGTGAGGGAATCATAGAGACTATGAGATATAAGTGAGATAAAAGAAGATGGGGGCAGACTGTGAGACATCAGAGGGGGTGGAGATAGGACTGCGTGCGATGGGGGAGAGAGAGAGAAGAGAGTAAGTGAATGAGAAGAGCATGTGGTGTTGCTCCCTTCTTTCCACCCCAAGTAGGCAAAGACAGGCCATGCTTTTCAATTCCAGGCCCCATACCCCTGTCCAAGGAGACTGAGGATAGCAGTTACTGCAATACAGTCTGCTCCTGACCCCTAAAGCAGACATGAGCCAGCTGATTCTGGATTGAAGAGGTGGCCTGTACATTACTTGCAAAGGTGTGAGAGAAGAGTTGCTAGAAAGGGTGATTTTCCAGGGTAACCGCAGCAAATCTGTTGTTCTCTGTGTCCAACTGCTGGTAAGGGAGTAAAAACCCATACATCTGGACCAGTCTGGGTAGATAAAGAGGAAGATGGATTATTTCAAAATATTTCCACTCACCTAATCTGCTCATGTCTAGTTTCCCTGCTGCATAGGTTGCCAACTATCTGTTTTTTTCCATGGATATCAAAACTACAACTCCATGCAATGCAGCAAGATAAAACCAGAACACTCCTGAAAAAAGAAATAGAGACATGTGACAACTCTACTGCCACATGAACTGCAAATAAATTGGAGAAGTGCTTCTCTGCTAGAGAACCTTGGCAGTCTCTAGCATTATATTAGGATAGTGTTTCCCTCCTTGTTTATTCAGATATATCATAGTCACAACTGCCAGATTTCACGCTAGCATTTTTCTAATAGACCTGTGGTTCAAAAGCCACTACTGCTTTCTGCATACCCTCCAATTCTATGTATTCATGTGTTGGAAAGTTTCTGATAGGGGCCAGAGGCCTTGGATCAATTGATCCCTCAGTGTCTTCCGTCCCACTTTGGCTTGCATTTATAAAAATAAAGGCCCATTCTCATGTGCCCAGGGGCATGATCTATTCCAGCTTGCCTTGGTAGAACCACGAGGAAAGTGAGTCCTGAGGCAAACAGTTATGGTTAATGGTGTTTGGGTGGATCCTTGGACACTGTGGCAGCTGACCTCGCCCACAGAGGGGCAGTCCCGTGAGGGACCACAGTGTCAGGCTAGACTCTGGACACACAAACACAGATTTGAATCTTTTATTAAACAGTTTGATTGACCACCAGAGGTGGCGGTAGTGAGTAGTGGTGTAGAGCCCGGCTGGGCGAGTCTCACACAGAACGCTGGAATAGTGGATCCTCTGGAAGGCAGTGCTGTGGTGGAAAGAGACTGAACGTTATGAGCACACAATAAGAACAACATTCAGAGTCCCAATGTAGAAATAGGAGAAGCTCCGAGGCAGGGAGAGCAGGCCCTCGAGGAGCGAGTACCTAATCCTTTAGAGCAGAGAGACTCGGTACAGTTGAACTCACTTAGGAGTAACAGAGATTCCACTAGATGAGAGCTCTGGCACCAGAGCAGAGAGCAGGCCCTCGAGGAGCGAGTACCTGGTTCCAGTGAAGCAGTACAGTGAAAGAGATGGTAGCTGTACTCACTGATGGTAACTGTAAGTTAGTTCTTCCAAGTAGAAGGGTAGAGGTTGCAGGCAGCAACATAGGGAACATGGGCCCTCGAGGAGAAGTACCGGTTTCCTGATAGCACCTGAAAGTTCTGGACACTTCTGGAGACCGTATCTACAAAAAGACAAAGACAAGATGGAAGCGGTACAGAGAAGGGCGACCAGGAAGGTGGAGGATCTTCATCGGATGACGTACGAGGAGAGATTGAAGAATCTAAATATGTACACCCTGGAGGAAAGGAGGAGCAGAGGAGATATGATACAGACTTTCAGATACTTGAAAGGTTTTAATGATCCAAAGGCAACGACAAACCTTTACCATAAGAAAAAAATCAGCAGAACCAGGGGTCACGATTTGAAGCTCCAGGGAGGAAGATTCAGAACCAATGTCAGGAAGTATTTCTTCACGGAGAGGGTGGTGGATGCCTGGAATGCCCTTCCGGAGGAAGTGGTGAAGACCAGAACTGTGAAGGACTTCAAAGGGGCGTGGGATAAACACTGTGGATCCATAAAGTCAAGAGGCCGCCAATGAAGAGTGGGTGACTCGCCAGAATGATGGCTACTGCCTGGACACAATACCCTTATTCAATAAACATACACATGGTTACTGTGACTCCAACATCACTCTAAGCTTCAACAGCAAGAGGAAATGTGGAAAAAAAGGATTTGCACTCACAAAGCCGGGAGTAGCTGGCTTGTTACGGCGGTTACTACCCCAAACCAAATGTGCCTGATACTTCACTTTCGATGCACATCCAGCATAGCTCTCTGCTCCAACGGCAGGGGAGAAGAAAAACTGATACTTCACGCATACCCAGCATAGCTTCAACGGCAGGGGAGAAGAAAAAAGGATTCACACTCACAAAGCGGGGAGTAGCTGGCTTGTTACGGCGGTTACTACCCCAAACCAAATGTGCCTGATACTTCACTTTAGATGCATATCCAGCATAGCTCTCTGCTTCAACGGCAGGGGAGAAGAAAAACAACCAATAAGGGCTGTATAACATAGTCTGGGTTAAAACAAATAAGCATGGGTGTAGCTTGCTTATTGCGGCGGTTACTACCCCTACTACCCCCTAACTAATCAAGCTAGATATTTCACTTGGATGCAGCTCCATCACTGCTCTCTACATTAATGGTGGGGGAGGAAGGGAAATAGAACCAAGAGCTAAAAGAAACAGATAAGTATGAGAGAAAAAATGTGTGAAGCTTGCTGGGCAGACTGGATGGGCCGTTTGGTCTTCTTCTGCCGTCATTTCTATGTTTCTATGTTTCTATAAAGAAGCAAAGAGGCCCCCGAGGAGCGGGTACCCAGTTAGAGACCCCGAAGGGTAGTAAGAGTTCCAGATAGCGCTGGAGTGGCAGAGTAGCTTAAGAATGGAGAGCGAATCCCATCCGTAAGAAATCCTGATACTAACTCAACAAGCTAGCAAATACTGTAGGCAGATATACCCGGAAGTCATGACGTCAGAACAGGGGGATGCCCCTGAGGTTCGCGCCAATGTAGCATTAAAGATGAGGGCGGCGTGCGCGCATGCGCCTTAGAGGTACCTTGAAGGAGAATGGCAGGAGGCAGCACCAAAGCCGCTCCTGGGATGCCGGAGAGAACGGCAAGCAAACGCCGTGGCGGCCATCAATCCAAGGTGAGCGGGAGGAGCCGAAAGTAGAAAAAGCTAGGCAGGGCAAAGCCATCGAAGACCGACGGACGCAACAGTACCCCCCTTCAAAGAGCGGCCTCCAGGTGTGGATGCATCTGATGAAACTGAAGAAGCATCTCCTTATCCAGCATATTTGCCATCGGCTCCCAATAATTTTTCTCGGGGCCGTAACCTTCCCAAGACAGAAGGTATTCCCAAGTTTTGTCACGTCTTCTTACATCCAGAACAGCTTCAACCTTATAGTCAAGGTCTTCTTCTGTAGTAAAAGAAGTTGGTTCTGGAGACTTGGATGAGAACTTACTGAGAGAATGAGTGGTTTCAAAACTGAAACATGGAATGCGTTGTGGATTTTCAATCCAGGTGGTAGCTTCAGACTGTATGTAATGTTACCAAGATGTCGGAGAATTGGAAACTGTTCAACATAGCATGGAGCAAATCGAGTAGAAGGTAACTTTAGTCTCAAATGCTTAGTTGACAGCCAGACTTTGTCACCAGGTTGAAATACAGGCGCTTTAGAGGGATGAGCGTCGTATGATTTTTTTGCTTGTTCACCCGCTTTGATTAGCATGTCTTTATTCTGAGTCCATAATTGATGGATATCATCAGCAGTGGATTGAGCTGCTGGGGACGACACAGAGAGTCAGTGGAAGTGGCGGTGAAGGTAGTCATCCAAATACCACTTCGAATGGTGTTGATCCAGTGGTTGACGCTGGATGTGAGTTAATGGCGAATTCTGCCCATGGCAACAGTTCGGCCCAGTTATTCTGACGGCAACTCACATAGGCACGAATGAACTGTTTTAGGGTCCTATTCATCCTCTCAGTTTGGCCATTAGATTGAGGATGATAGGCAGATGTATAATCCAGAGAGATGTCAAATAGCTTGCACAAAGCCTTCCAAAATTTTGCCGTGAATTAAGATCCTCTATCAGAGACAATGTGCTTCGGTAGGCCATGTAGGCGAAAGATGTATACGATGAAGAGCTTATGTAGCAATGTAGAGGCCGGAGAGTGTCTTTTTCAATATCTTTATTGGATGGAAACGTATGATAACAATAAAACCGCCCGACTCAGGCCGACTTTCGCCACATCCAAATGGCTGCCTCAGGGGTTTGCAACAGCTGTAAAATTTGTAGCAAATTAGAAATTAATCGCAGCAAATTGAAATTTAATCCTATGGGTTAAGAACATAAGAACATAAGAAAATGCCATACTGGGTCAGACCAAGGGTCCATCAAGCCCAGCATCCTGTTTCCAACAGTGGCCAATCCAGGCCATAAGAACCTGGCAAGTACCCAAAAACTAAGTCTATTCCATGTAACCATTGCTAATGGCAGTGGCTATTCTCTAAGTGAACGTAATAGCAGGTAATGGACTTCTCCTTCAAGAACTTATCCAATCCTTTTTTAAACACAGCTATATTAACTGCACTAATCACATCCTCCGGCAACAAATTCCAGAGTCTAATTGTGCGTTGAGTAAAAAAGAACTTTCTCCGATTAGTTTTAAATGTGCCCCATGCTAACTTCATGGAGTGCCCCCTAGTCTTTCTACTATCCGAAAGAGTAAATAACCGATTCACATCTACCCGTTCTAGACCTCTCATGATTTTAAACACCTCTATCATATCCCCCCCCAAGTCGTCTCTTCTCCAAGCTGAAAAGTCCTAACCTCTTTAGTCTTTCCCCCTAGGAGAGTTGTTCCATTCCCCTTATCATTTTGGTAGCCCTTCTCTGTACCTTCTCCATCGCAATTATATCTTTTTTGAGATGCGGCGACCAGAATTGTACACAGTATTCAAGGTGCGGTCTCACCATGGAGCGATACAGAGGCATTATGACATTTTCCGTTTTATTCACCATTCCCTTTCTAATAATTCCCAACATTATAAGTTTGCTTTTTTGACTGCCGCAGCACACTATACCGACGATTTCAATGTGTTATCCACTATGACACCTAGATCTCTTTCTTGGGTTGTAGCACCTAATATGGAACCCAACATTGTGTAATTATAGCATGGGTTATTTTTCCCTATATGCATCACTTTGCACTTATCCACATTAAATTTCATCTGCCATTTGGATGCCCAATTTTCCAGTCTCACAAGGTCTTCCTGCAATTTATCACAATCTGCTTGTGATTTAACTACTCTGAACAATTTTGTGTCATCTGCAAATTTGATTATCTCACTCGTCGTATTTCTTTCCAGATCATTTATAAATATATTGAAAAGAAAGGGTCCCAATACACATCCCTGAGGCACTCCACTGTCCACTCCCTTCCACTGAGAAAATTGCCCATTTAATCCTACTCTCTGTTTCCTGTCTTTTAGCCAGTTTGCAATCCACGAAAGGACATCGCCAGCTATCCCATGACTTTTTACTTTTCCTAGAAGCCTCTCATGAGGAACTTTGTAAAACGCCTTCTGAAAATCCAAGTATACTACATCTACCGGTTCACCTTTATCCACATGTTTATTAACTCCTTCAAAAAAGTGAAGCAGATTTGTGAGGCAAGACTTGCCCTGGGTAAAGCCATGCTGACTTTGTTCCATTAAACCATGTCTTTCTATATGTTATAGAAACATAGAAACATAGAAATGACGGCAGAAGAAGACCAAATGGCCCATCCAGTCTGCCCAGCAAGCTTCACACATTTTTTCTCACATACTTATCTGTTTCTCTTAGCTCTTGGTTCTATTTCCCTTCCACCCCCACCTTTAATGTAGAGAGCAGTGATGGAGCTGCATCCAAGTGAAATATCTAGCTTGATTAGTTAGGGGTAGTAGCCGCCGCAATAAGCAAGCTACACCCATGCTTATTTGTTTTACCCAGACTATGTTATACAGCCCTTATTGGTTGTTTTTCTTCTCCCCTGCCGTTGAAGCAGGGAGCTATGCTGGATATGCGTGAAGTATCAGTCTTTTCCCATGCTGTTGAAGCAGAGAGCCATGCTGGATGTGCATCGAAAGTGAAGTATCAGGCACATTTGGTTTGGGGTAGTAACCGCCGTAACAAGCCAGCTACTCCCCGCTTTGTGAGTGCGAACCCTCTTTTCTTCTCCCCTGCCGTTGAAGCAGAGAGCTCTGCTGGATGTGTGAAGTATCAGTTTTTCTTCTCCCCTGCCATTGAATCAGAGAACTATGCTGTATATGCATTGAAAGTAAAGTATCAGGCTTATTTGATTTGGGGTAGTAACCGCCGTAACAAGCCAGCTACTCCCCTCTTTGTGAGTGTGAATCCTTTTTTCCACATTTCCTCTTGCTGTTGAAGCTTAGAGCGATGTTGGAGTCACAGTAAGCATGTGTATGTTTATTTAATAAGGGTATTGACTCCAGGCAGTAGCCATCATTCTGGCGAGTCACCCACTCTTCATTGGCAGCCTCTTGACTTTATGGATCCACAGTGTTTATCCCACGCCCCTTTGATGTCCTTCACAGTTCTGGTCTTCACCACATCCTCCAGAAGGGCATTCCAGGCATCCACCACCCTCTCCGTGAAGAAATACTTCCTGACATTGGTTCTGAATCTTCCTCCCTGGAGCTTCAAATCGTGACCCCTGGTTCTGCTGATTTTTTTCCTACGGAAAAGGTCTGTGATTTTGATGTTTAGAACACTTTCCACTATTTTTCCTGGCACTGAAGTCAGGCTAACCGGTCTGTAGTTTCCCGGATCGCCCCTGGAGCCCTTTTTAAATATTGGGGTTACATTTGCTATCCTCCAGTCTTCAGGTACAATGTATGATTTTAATGATAGGTTACAAATTTTTACTAATAGGTCTGACATTTCATTTTTTAGTTCCTTCAGAACTTTGGGGTGTATACCATCTGGTCCAGGTGTTTTACTACTCTTCAGTTTGTCAATCAGGCCTACCACATCTTCTAGGTTCACCGTGATTTGATTCAGTCCATCTGAATCATTACCCATGAAAACCTTCTCCAATACGGGTACCTCCCCAACATCCTCTTCAGTAAACACCGAAGCAAAGAAATCATTTAATCTTTCCACGATGGCCTTATCTTCTCTAAGTGCCCCTTTAACCCCTCGATCATCTAACGGTCCAACTGACTCCCTCATAGGCTTTCTGCTTCGGATATATTTTAAAAAGTTTTTAGTGTGAGTTTTTGCCTCTACAGCCAACTTCTTTTCAAATTCTCTCTTAGCCTGTCTTAACAATGTCTTACATTTAACTTCCCAATGTTTATGCTTTACCCTATTTTCTTCTGTTGGATCCTTCTTCCAATTTTTGAACATTAACTGCAGCACTGACATATCTTAATGAAGAACAAGTAGTTCATACACTTTTGTTGGCTCCATACCCTTAATGGTGCCTCATACGTTTGTGCCGCTAGTTAGTATGTAATGTCTCCACAGTTTGACAGTATTTGAGTGGAGACAGTACATACTAACTAGCGCCACAAACGGATGAGGCACCATTAAGGGTATGGAGCCAACAAAAGTGTATGAAGTACTTGTTCTTCATTAAGATACGTCAGTGCAGCAGTTCATGTTCAAGAACCCATAGGATTAAATTTCAATTTGCTGCGATTAATTTTAATTTGCTACAAATTTGACAGCTGTTTGCAAGCCCCTGAGGCAGCCACTTGGATGTGGCGAAACTCGGCCTGAGTCGGGCGGTTTTATTGTTATCATACGTCTCCATCCAATAAAGATATTGAAAAAGACACTCTCCGTCATCTACATTCCTACGTTTGCTCACGGCTTTTCTAGATTGCCTACCTTGTTGCTTTTTGGGCAGATGAAGAGCTTAGCAAGCTCCAAGGCTGAGGGAAAGTCAGGCAGCGCCACGAAATGGGCCATCTTACTGAAACGGTCAACCGTCACCCAGATAGTATTCATTCCTCCAGAAAGAGGCAGATAAACTATAAAGTCTGTAGCGATGTGAGTCCACGGCTCTTCCGGAACTAGCAGTGGCTGCAGCAATCCCCAAGGCTGACCAGAAGAAGGTATATGTTTAGCACAGTTGGAGCATGACGCTACATTGGAGAAACAAAGAAACATAGAAACGACAGCAGAAGAAGACCAAACGGCCCATCCAGTCTGCCCAGCAAGCTTTGCATTTTTTTCCTCATACTTATCTGTTTCTCTTGGTTCTTTGTAACCTTTTGGTTCTATTTCCCTTCTACCCCCACCATTAATGCAGCGAGCAGTGTTGGAACCGCATCTAAGTGAAATATCTAGCTTAATTAGTTAGGGTAGTAACCGCCGCAATAAGCAAGCTACACCCATGCTTATTTGTTTACCCTATGTAATTCAGTCCTTGTTGGTTGTCTGTATATAGATTCACTTTTCTTCATTCCCCCTGCTGTTGAAGCAGAGAGCTATGCTGGATATGCGTGAAGTATCGGTCTTTCTCCCCTGCTGTTGAACCAGAGAGCTATGCTGGATATGCGTGAAGTATCTGTCTTTCTCCCCTGCCATTGAAGCAGAGAGTTATGCAGGATATGCATTGAAAGTGAAGTATCAGGCTTATTTGGTTTGGGGTAGTAACCGCCGTAACAAGCAAGCCTCACCCATGCTTATTTGTTTACCCTGAGTATGTAATTCAGTCCTTGTTGGTTGTCTGTATATAGATCCGCTTTTCTTCATTCCCCCTGCTGTTGAAGCAGAGAGCTATGTGTTATGTTATGAGTAAAGTCAATAGTGGACCCTTGGGCCGGCTGAGGTGGACAGCGTCCACAGGAGTTAATAAGCCGGGAGGCGGCACTCAGCTGGAGCGGACTGATGGCGTCTTCACCCTGGAAACCCAAAACCCCCCCAGGAGGAGCCCGTAGGGGTCCGAGTCGCTGGGACTTAGGAGAATCGTGAATGAGTCCAAGGTCTGTGGCTGGCTGAAGACAAAGGAGAATCGTGAAGAAGACCAAGGTTCGAGGCTGGCAGAAGACAAAGGAGAATCGTGAAGAAGACCAAGGTTCGAGGCTGGCAGAAGACAAAGGAGAATCGTGAAGAAGACCAAGGTTCGTGGCTGGCTGAAGACAAAGGAGAATCGTGAAGAAGACCAAGGTTCGTGGCTGGCTGAAGACAAAGGAGAATCGTGAACCGGAGCTGGAGTCAGGATATGTAGACAGCAAGTAGAGCCCAGAGCTGGAGCCAAGGCACAGCAGGACCAAACAGAACCTGACCTGGAAGCAAGGCACGGCTGGGACAAGCTGGAACCGGAGCTGGAAGCAAGGCACGGCTGGAACAAGCTGGAACCGGAGCTGGAAGCAAGGCACGGCTGGAACAAGCAGGAACCAGGGCTGGAAGCAAGGCACGGCTGGAACAAGCTGGAACCGAAGCTGGAAGCAAGGCACGGCTGGAACAAGCAGGAACCAGGGCTGGAAGCAAGGCACGGCTGGAACAAGCAGGAACCAAGGCTGAAAGCAACGCTGGGAAGCAACTAAGCACACAGTAGAGTGACCTCGTTGCAAAGGCAAAGCAAGGAAGTCAGACGCTGGTTTAAATAGCCGGCCAGCGTCTGACGTCAGGAACGGGGCGGTTCAGCACTTCCGGGTGCTGGACCTTTAAGAGCCCCCTGCTCGCGCGCGCGTTGCCTGGCAGTGGGAGGAGTCTGAGTCGTCCCTCGGCAGCGTCTCCACGTGGAGAGAGACGCTGCCATGCGGCCCTGCAGGCCCCAGGAGCAACGGAACGCGGCGAGACCGGGAGAGGCAGCAGAAAGGTAAGGACCCGGTCGCTAGCCTAGCGACCGGGACCGCAACAGTACCCCCCCTTTTACGCCCCCTCTTCAGAGGACTAGGCCTGTCAGGATGGTCCAGATGATATTGCTGTAGGAGAGTCTTGTCCAAGATGTTGCGGGCAGGCTCCCACGTATTGTCTTCGTCTCCACAACCTTCCCAGGCCAGCAAATACTCCCAACGTCTGTTGGTGAAACGAGCATCCAGGACCTCTCGTACCTGAAACGTAGGATCCCCATCCGTGGTGGTGGAAGCGTCGTCAAGAGGCCTGGGGTGGAATCTGGAAAGAATTACTGGTTTTAAGAGAGAGACGTGAAAGACATCATGAATGCGTAAAGTGGTTGGGAGTCGTAGACGGTAAGAGACCAACCCTACTCTTTCTGCTACGCGGAAGGGACCACAGAACTTGGGAGAGAGTTTCTTGGAAGGTTGCCTCAAATGAATGTTCTTTGTACTAAGCCACACTCGATCGCCTGGGAGGAAGGTGAATGCAGGTTTTCGGTGTCGATCATAGTAGCGTTTAGCAGTGCGTGCGACCTTCTGAAGACGGTGTTGAGTTGAGGACCACAATTTACTCAATTGGTCCGCGGACAATTGAGCAGCGGGTGAGGAGGTTGGTACAGGTAGAGGTAACGGTGGTTTGAGCTGTTTACCGTACACAATTTGAAAAGGGGATTTCCCCGTCGCCGTATGTATCTGATTATTATAGGCGAATTCAGCCCAAGGCAAAAGCTCCACCCAATTATCTTGTTTGTGGTTAATGAACGCTCGTAGGAACAACTTTAAAGAACGATTCATGCGTTCAGTTTGCCCATTACTTTGCGGGTGAAAAGCGGAAGAGAAACTCAACTGGATCTTAAATTTTTTGCATAAGGCTTTCCAATACCTGGCTGTGAATTGAGGACCTCTGTCTGAAACAATGTCCTGAGGCAGACCATGAATACGGAATACATGGTGTGTGAACAGAGAAGCCAGTTCAGTGGCGGAAGGTAGTTTGGGTAAAGGCACAAAGTGAGCCATTTTAGAGAAGCGGTCCACCGTGACCCATACCACAGTCTTGCCTTGCGAAGGCGGGAGTTCCACCATAAAGTCAGTGGCAATATGTGTCCAGGGTTCCGTGGGTATAGGTAACGGTTGTAGTAACCCTCTCGGGGGGCCATTAAGCGGTTTCTGCAGAGCGCAAGTGGGGCAAGAACTCACGTAAAGGGAAACATCACGTCGAAGACCTGGCCACCAATAGAAACGATTTATAAGATCCAAAGTTCTTAGTCTACCAGCGTGCCCCCCGGTCAAGGAGTCGTGGCCCCAAGACAGGACTTCCCTCCGAAGCCTTTTAGGAACCGTAGTCTTACTTGAGGAACAAATGGAAGTAGTAGTTAGTTGAACACAGGCAGGATCCAGGATGGTTCGTGGAGAGTCGTCCTCTTCCTCCGGCTGACAGGTACGAGATAGAGCATCGGCTCGAACGTTCTTCTCCGCTGGTCGAAACTTGAGGATGAAATTGAAACGACTGAAGAAGAGTGACCATCTTGCTTGCCGCGAGTTTAGTCGTTGAGCTCAGGCCAAGTACAATAAATTTTTGTGGTCAGTGTACACTGTCACCGGATGATTAGCCCCCTCCAGCCATTGCCTCCACTCCTCAAAGGCTAACTTAATGGCTAGGAGTTCCTTGTCTCCGATGCCATAGTTACATTCAGCAGGCGAAAACTTTTTAGAGAAGTAAGAACATGGCATCAATTTGCCCGAAGTATCGTGTTGACTGAACACCGCTCCAACAGCCAGATTCGAGGCATCGACCTCCAAGATGAAGGGTCGTTGTGGATCTGGGTGTCGTAGGCAGGAAGCGGCTAGGAATGCTTGTTTTAAGTCTTCAAAGGCAGCCGAGGCGGTAGTGGACCAATCGTGAGCGTTAACCCCTTTGCGAGTAAGCGCCGTGAGAGGAGCTACCTTCTGGGAGTAATGTGGAATAAAATGCCTGTAAAAATTGGCGAATCCAAGGAATCGCTGTAGCGCCTTCAGGCCAGATGGGCGAGGCCAATTGACAATGGCCGCCACCTTCTCTGGATCCATCTGGAAACCGGACGAGGAAACAATATATCCCAAGAACGGAAGCGACTCGCGCTCAAACTGACATTTTTCAAATTTAGCGTATAGATGATTGTCCCTTAGAGCCTGTAAGACTTGTTTGACGTGTTGGCGATGGGAAGAAAGATCTTGGGAATAGATCAGGACGTCATCAAGGTACACTATGACGAAGGAATGAAGCATCTCCCGGAGTACCTCATTCATCAGATTCTGGAAGACAGCAGGGGCATTGCATAAGCCGAAAGGCATTACTAAGTATTCGTAATGTCCATCTCGCGTGTTGAACGCTGTCTTCCACTCGTCACCGGGACGAATACGAACCAAATTGTATGCTCCACGTAAATCCAATTTTGTAAAGATCTTGGCCCCCTGAAGTCTATCGAGCAGTTCTGGGATCAGAGGCAAGGGATAGCGATCTTTCTTAGTGATGGAGTTCAGACCTCGATAGTCTATGCACGGCCGGAGGGAGCCATCTTTTTTGGACACAAAAAAGAATCCTGCTCCTGCAGGGGAGTGCGAAGGACGAATGAACCCTTTGGCAAGATTCTCCGTAATGTAGTCTGACATTGCATGGGTTTCTGGCAGAGAAAGAGGGTATACCCTACCCCGCGGAGGAGTGGAACCAGGTAGTAATTCAATGGCACAGTCGAGGGGGCCGATGGCATGGAAGCAGTTCAGCCTTTTGTTTGGAGAACACGTCAGCGTAATTCTGGTACGGCAAAGGAAGGTCCAGGGCAGAGTGAGAGAGTAATATCTCCGGTCTAGGAACGGGATCCAGGCAATTCTGGAAACAGGAAGGACTCCATTGCGCAATTTGGAGAGAGTCCCAATGGATCACCGGAGCATGTTGTTGCAACCAAGGGAGTCCCAGGACCACAGGGTGCACCGATTTATCAAGTAGCAAAAAGGAGATTGTCTCAGTGTGAAGCACTCCCGTCCGTAAAGTGAGAGGCATCGTAGTTTCAGAAATGGATCCAGGTAGAGGGGTTCCCTGGATAGAGGTAACCCGTAATGCAGGTATCCGGCGCTTAGTAGGTAGTCCTAATTGGTGTACCAGTTCTCTCCAGATAAAGTTCCCTCCGGCTCCAGAATCAATGAAAGCTAGAGTCTGAAAGGAGCCACCTGGATACTCCAACGTTATAGGAACTGTACATTGAGGAGTAGCATTAACATAGCCTAGGGGAACCTCCTCATCTCTCCCTAGACTTGAGCTTTTCCCGGTCTCGCAGGACACTGACCCAGGAAATGACCCTTAGTGCCGCAGTATAAGCACAGGCCTTGAGTGCGGCGACGTGTCTTCTCCTCCTCGGTTAGGGACGCCCGACCAAGCTGCATAGGTTCCTCAGAGGGGCTGTGGGAGGCTGATGATGTCTTGTGAGATAAAGTCAGAGACCTGGAGAAGGAGGGTGCCAAAGAGACAGGCCGACGAGGAACTCGACCCTCCTTAGCTCGTTGCTGCAATCGCCGGTCAATCCTCCCGGCCAAGTCTATCACCCCGTTCAGAGTGAAGGGCAGGTCGCGAGCCATCAGCTCGTCCTTGATACGGCCTGCAAGGCCTTCCAAGAAAATACCCCGCAAACAGTCATCCTGCCAGCCGAGTTCCATCGCCAGAGTACGAAATTCAATAGCGTACTCCGCCAGAGAACGGGATCCTTGTCGTAGCTGTAGAATTTCAGTGGTAGCGGTGGTAGCACGAGCTGGCTCGTCAAAAGTCTGTTTGAAGTGAGTCACAAAATCCTGTAAATTGTGCAGCATGGCGTCCTGTTTCTCCCACATGGGAGAGGCCCATAGCATAGCTCTCCCATCGAGCAGAGACAAAATATATGCTACCTTGACGGCATCAGACGGGAACTGCCCTGGTAGCAAAGTGAAGCGGATGAAACACTGATTCAAAAACGCCCTGCACGATCTGGCATCCCCGGAGTATCGAGTAGGCGCTGGAAGCTGAGTCTGCGCGGGAGCTAGAACCGCCGGTGGAGGCGGGGGTTGTGCCACCGGAGGAGGATTGGCGTCCAAGCGACTGGCTAGGCGATCCACCGTAGCAGCCAAGACTTCCAGACATTGCTGTTGCTGCTGGATTCTTTGGGCCATGCCAGGGATGGCCTGCATAGGAGCGGAGTCCGCCGAGTCCATGGCCTTTGCAAACTGTTATGTTATGAGTAAAGTCAATAGTGGACCCTTGGGCCGGCTGAGGTGGACAGCGTCCACAGGAGTTAATAAGCCGGGAGGCGGCACTCAGCTGGAGCGGACTGATGGCGTCTTCACCCTGGAAACCCAAGACCCCCCCAGGAGGAGCCCGTAGGGGTCCGAGTCGCTGGGACTTAGGAGAATCGTGAATGAGTCCAAGGTCTGTGGCTGGCTGAAGACAAAGGAGAATCGTGAAGAAGACCAAGGTTCGAGGCTGGCAGAAGACAAAGGAGAATCGTGAAGAAGACCAAGGTTCGAGGCTGGCAGAAGACAAAGGAGAATCGTGAAGAAGACCAAGGTTCGTGGCTGGCTGAAGACAAAGGAGAATCGTGAAGAAGACCAAGGTTCGTGGCTGGCTGAAGACAAAGGAGAATCGTGAACCGGAGCTGGAGTCAGGATATGTAGACAGCAAGTAGAGCCCAGAGCTGGAGCCAAGGCACAGCAGGACCAAACAGAACCTGACCTGGAAGCAAGGCACGGCTGGGACAAGCTGGAACCGGAGCTGGAAGCAAGGCACGGCTGGAACAAGCAGGAACCAGGGCTGGAAGCAAGGCACGGCTGGAACAAGCTGGAACCGGAGCTGGAAGCAAGGCACGGCTGGAACAAGCAGGAACCAGGGCTGGAAGCAAGGCACGGCTGGAACAAGCAGGAACCAAGGCTGAAAGCAACGCTGGGAAGCAACTAAGCACACAGTAGAGTGACCTCGTTGCAAAGGCAAAGCAAGGAAGTCAGACGCTGGTTTAAATAGCCGGCCAGCGTCTGACGTCAGGAACGGGGCGGTTCAGCACTTCCGGGTGCTGGACCTTTAAGAGCCCCCTGCTCGCGCGCGTTGCCTGCCAGTGGGAGGAGTCTGAGTCGTCCCTCGGCAGCGTCTCCACGTGGAGAGAGACGCTGCCATGCGGCCCTGCAGGCCCCAGGAGCAACGGAACGCGGCGAGACCGGGAGAGGCAGCAGAAAGGTAAGGACCCGGTCGCTAGCCTAGCGACCGGGACCGCAACACTATGCTCAATATGCGTGGAGTATTGATCTTTTTCCCCTGCCGTTGAAGCAGAGAGCTATACTGGATATGCGTGAAGTATCGGTCTTTCTCCCCTGCTGTTGAAGCAGAGAGCTATGCTGGATATGCGTGAAGTATCAGTCTTTCTCCCCTGCCGTTGAAGCAGAGAGTTATGCTGGATATGCATTGAAAGTGAAGTATCAGGTTTATTTGGTTTGGGGTAGTAACCGCCGTAACAAGCAAGCTACTCCCCGCTTTTTGTGAATGCAATCATTTTTTCCACATTTCCTCTTGCTGTTTAAACTTAGAGCAATGTTGGAGTTGCATTAACCGTGTGTATGTATATTGAATAAGGGTATTATCTCCAGGCAGTAGCCGTCATACCCGAAAGCCACCCACTCTTCATTCACATCCTCTAGACTTTATGGATCCACAGTGTTTATCCCACGCCCCTTTGAAGTCCTTCACAGTTCTGGTCTTCACTACTTCCTCCGGAAGGGTAAACAACTTCCTCTGGAGTACGTGTCTTCCTTGATAGTAGGAAATACAAAAGAGATAGATGCCTTTAGTCTTTTTCAATTCCTTTATTGAAGTGGAGACGTAAAAGAATGATATAGCCAGACTCTGGCCGAGTTTCGCCGCTTATGACGGCTGCCTCAGGGGCTAAAAAATGAATTATGTAAAACATTGTTACAAAAATATATTTGTAAAACAATACATACAAAATAGAGAAATTAATAAATACAAGAATTAAAAATCGTATATAAAAACCTTTTTTGACAATATCCTAAAACGATGACATATGGAATGGTCTATAAAATATCTTTAAAAATCTTTAAGGTTAATATAAATAAATGAAACAATATTGGTATTATGTATTGATGCAATGAACAAAATACTGAAAGACTATTACCTTGAATGTACAATCATGGACTCTTGATTTGGTACAAGTCATGAACTTGTTTGTTAATTGTATTTGTGTCTGTCTGATCCGCAACAATATTAGATCTATGAAAGTGTATAAACGAAAAGTTGAAATTAAATAATCAATATTGAAATGTTATCAATATCAATCTAATATATATTATAAGAAAACGTGTGTACAAAACAACTGAGTTGTGTTCATATATAAAGGCTAACCTTATCGTTTGTACAGTCAGTCTTAATCTTGTAAATACGAGGTGTCTAATCGCTCCTGGATTCAACAATTACACTGATCATATCATGCCGCTGATGTCACTAAAACTCTTGATGTAAAACTAAATAAATGAATCGGTTAATAATTGAATCTACATTTGAGACTCAAATTAATGTAAATGAATTGAGTGAAATAAATAAAAAATTAAAATTAAAAATAAATAAAAAGCAAGATGGCGTTTGTGCAGAAGCACTGAGAGCGTGGTGCTTTACTTTGAAAATATTTCCTAATTTTATCTTGCTAAAATGCCTCATTCGGCCAGGAAAAGGCGAGCACGGGAGAAAGCAATACCTGGGGCTGCTTCCGAAGCGCCAAATTTCGGCCCGATGGACACCCACGTCCTACGAGGAGCTCAAGCATCAGAGGGGGAGTCACGAGTGCAGGGAACGGGGAAGGAGGAGTTGAGTTCCCTGCCGGACCTGGATGTTACACTGTACCCGATGCAGAGGGAGGCACCGTGAGATCCAGCGCTGCTGCGAGACCCGGATGGAAACCCGGAAGCCCTGCAGGACGAAGTTACCAGCGGGGTGAGCCGGCCAGAGAGTTTGCCTACGGGGGAAAGCAGCTTAGATGATCAGCCTGATGGGCTTGTTGCGCAGCTCGGTAGCGCAGACGGAAGTATATTGGAGCTGAGCCAAGTGGAGATGACTTCTACACCACAACAGATAAGTTTAAAATCTTATTGTCCATTAAAGCCGGCACAAGTAACATAAGAATCCCTATGGGAGACAATGGTTGAGCTGGGCAATTTGATGATACAACAGACTGAGCCATTAAAAAAGAAAGTGGAAGATCATGAAATTAGAATTAAGACTTTGGAAAATACTGTAAAAATTATTCTCACAGGACAAGCAGGATGGTTGTCCTCACATATGGGTGACATCGAGGATGGAGCCAAACCACGGAAAACTTCTGTCAAAGTTTCAGGAACTTTGACTGGCCCCTACTGGGCATGCCCAGCATATTACTAACCCTGCAGCCAGCAGGGGTCTCCCTTCAGTCTTCTTTTTTCCGCGCAGCAGTAGCTTAAGGAGCTTTTCCACATTCCTGACAGGAATTTGTCCAATTAACTTCTTGAAGAAAAATTTGCCCCTCAGGGGTCTCCCCTCTTCAAATTTTTCCTCCGCGGTACTTCAGTAAGTTTTTGCCGTCGTTTTTGTCGACTACCGTCGAGTTTGGCCCTCGAGGCCTGTTGGCAGTCGACCGTCCCGCGGCTAAATTTTTGGCCTATGGCCATGGCGTCGGGGTTCCGTCGGTGCCCGGACTGTACACGTACTATGTCCATCACAGACCCACATAGAGTCTGTGTGTTGTGTTTAGGGAGTGAGCATGATGTCCTGACTTGCACCAAATGTGCCCTAATGACACCAAAAGGTCGCAAAGCCAGAATGGAGAAAATGGGACTCCTTTTCCATGCCCACACTCAGACGCCATCGATTGCATCGACGTCATCAGAACCGGCACCGTCGAAGTTTCACCATCGTCGACAGCCTCCCAGTGACCGCCTGCCATCGACGTCTCCGCGGCCATCGACTCCCGTCCCTTCCCCCGAAGATCGCGGGGATCGGAGAGAGAAACATCGCCATCGACGTCACAAGTCTTGGACCGTCGAGGAATCGAAGTCATCGACCTCAGTACTGTCCGAGCCTCCTCCAAAGAAGTCTCGACCAGAAGTGGCACCGTCCACTCCTGTCTCGCAGACACCGAGGCAACCCTCACCCCTTCGGGGTTTGGGAGCCGCAACTCCACCGGGGACGGTGGTCCCTCCGGCTCAGCCTCAGCCTCCCTCTCCCGTGGAGCCGGGTATTGTTACCCCAGGTCTCCGGGTAGAACTGGACCGGCTGGTCCAGGAGGCCATCGACAAGGCGATGCAACGGTTCCAGACTCCTCCAGCACCAAGAGTGGAACCGGTCACCGACCAGATTCCAGCAGCACTGGCACCGCTGCTTGCCCGGATGGAAGCGCTTATGACTGCCCTTCCTCCGGTGATACCAGGGTCTCCGACAACTATCTCATCAAGTGGAGAAACACCATACCGAATTCCCCCTTCGGGGGTAGTACCATCAGTACCATGTCGTCCCTCGCCACTGACACATTCCACGGGGGCGATACGCACATCAGCTCCATTGAGAATTTCGATGACGGCACCCATACCTTCGATGCCGACACCGATTCCTTCGATGCCGGCACCGATGCCATCGAGGACCTTCTCGATACCCCCGACAATTCCTTCGAGTTTCTCGGAGCCTCAGCCGGGGCCTTCGGGTATCCAACCCCCTCATGGTCCTAAAGGTCAGCAACCTGATCATTATGACACCTGGGGTGATGATACCTCCACAGACACCGATGATTTGCCTTCACCACCCTTCTCCTGCGGGGAGTAGAAAGCGTTCTCCTCCTGAGGACCTCTCTTTCATAAATTTCGTGAAGGAAATGTCGGAGTTGGTCCCTTTTCAGCTTCAATCGGAACAAGATCACAGGCACCAGATGATGGAGTTGCTCCAATTCTTGGATGCCCCTAAAGTCATCACCTCTATTCCAATTCATCAGGTTTTTCTGGACCTTCTAAAAAAGAATTGGGAATCTCCTGGATCTGTTGCTTCAGTAAACAAAAAAGCTGACTCTACCTATCTTGTACAGTCAGCACCTGGCTTTCAGAAACCTCAGCTAGACCACCACTCTGTTGTGGTAGAATCAGCTCAAAAGAAAGCTAAAAGAATAAAGCCACATTCTTCCATACCTCCTACTAAGGAAAATAAATTCCTAGATAGTATAGGTAGGAAAGTATACCAAGGAGCCATGCTAACTTCCAGAATAGCCTCTTATCAGCTATATATGACCCAATACAATAGGGTCATTCTTAAACAGATACAGGAGTACTCAGATACCTTACCAGAGCAGTTCCAACCACAACTTCAAGCCCTACTAAATAAAGGTTTTGAAGCTGGGAAGCATGAGATAAGAACAGCTTACGACGTCTTTGATGCTTCCACCAGACTTTCTGCTACGGCCATCTCTGCAAGACGCTGGGCTTGGCTAACGTCATCTGACCTTCGTCCGGAGGTTCAGGACAGGCTCTCTGACCTGCTCTGTCTAGGGGATAATTTGTTTGGTGAGCAAATTCACCAAATTGTTGCTGAATTGAAGGATCATCATGAGACACTTAAACAGCTCTCATCCATTCCTTCTGACTTACCTTCTAAACAGCCGTTCAAGAAGGACTCAAAAAAGTCCTTCTTCCGTCCAGGGAACTATTATCCCCCACAAACCAAGTCTAGATCTGCGAGGCCTTACCATAAATCTCAGCCTCGCCAGTCTCGAAAACAAAAGCCCGCAGCAGCTCCACAACCTGGCCCTGCATCGGGTTTTTGACTTTCACTTAGAGAGCAGTTGCCAAATTCCTCTTCCAACCATACCAGTAGGAGGTCGGTTAAGCCACTTTCTAGAAAAATGGCATCATATCACCACAGATCAATGGGTGATAGTGATAATTGCACACGGTTACCACCTCAACTTCCTGACTCTCCCTTCGGACTCCCCACCCATGCAGGCGTGGGGACTCACCGATCACTCTGTTCTTCTCGAGCAGGAAGTTTCCCTTCTCCTCCAGTCCAACGCTATAGAACCCGTTCCTCCCTCACAACAAGGACTAGGGTTCTACTCCAGGTACTTTCTGATCCCAAAAAAGTCAGGAGGACTTCGGCCAATCCTGGACCTACGGGCTCTCAACAAGTACCTTCACAGAGAGAAGTTCAAGATGGTAACCCTGGGCTCGCTTCTCCCTCTGCTGCAAAGAGGGGACTGGCTCTGCTCTCTAGACCTAAAAGACGCCTATACTCACCTTGCGATAACTCAACCTCATCGCAAATACCTCCGTTTTTTAGTAGGCCGAAATCACTATCAATACCGAGTGCTCCCTTTCGGCCTGGCATCCGACCCACGAGTTTTCACCAAATGCCTCGTGGTAGTTGCAGCATTTCTCAGGAAGGAAGGTGTCCACGTCTACCCCTATCTGGACGATTGGTTAATCAGGGCACCAACCCAGCAAATCGCTCAGTCCTCCCTGACCCTGAGAATTCAAACACTACTTTCTCTAGGGTTTCTTGTCAATTACGAGAAATCCTACTTAATCCCATCTCAAAACTTATCCTTCATTGGGGCAGACTTGGATACCTTACAGGTAAAAGCCTTCCTTCCTCATCAACGAGTCCAAATCCTTGTGTCCCTAGCTTGCCAGTTGCAGTCTCAACCCACAGCAACAGCTCGACAATTCCTCATTCTCCTGGGACACATGGCCTCCTCAGTTTATGTGACTCCCATGGCCCGCCTGGCCATGAGAGTCATGCAATGGACTCTGAGATCACAATGGATCCAAGCTGTTCAGTCTCTGTCCTCCATTGTTCGCATCACCGATGCGCTCCGTCTGTCTCTTGTCTGGTGGAAAACTCAATCCAACCTCCTACAGGGCTTGCCTTTTCACCCACCAGATCCTCAAATAATTCTCACAACCGACGCTTCCAACGTCGGTTGGGGAGCTCATGTAAACAATTTACAAACTCAAGGATTCTGGTCTCCAGAGGAAGCAAAACACCAGATCAACTTCCTAGAACTTCGAGCAATACGACATGCTCTCAGGACTTTTCAAGATTGCCTATCGAACCACGTAATCTTGATTCAGATGGACAACCAGGTGGCCATGTGGTACATAAACAAGCAGGGGGGCACAGGTTCCTTTCTTTTGTGCCAGGAAGCTGCGCAGATTTGGGCAGAAGCCCTCTCCCGCTCCATGTACCTCAGAGCCACCTACTTGCCGGGAGTAAACAATGTCTTGGCAGACAAACTGAGCCGTGTCTTCCACCCACACGAGTGGTCCCTCAATCCCTTGGTAGCAACCACTCTGTTCCAGCAATGGGGTTATCCCCACATAGACCCCTTTGCGTCCCCTCAGAACCACAAAGTGGACAATTACTGCTCTCTCATTCGGAGCCAGCACTCTCGGCCCATGGATGCGTTCTCCCTCACGTGGACAACCGGTCTGCTTTATGCATTCCCTCCACTTCCTCTTCTGTCAAAGACTCTCGTGAAGCTCCGTCAAGACAAGGGAACCATGATCCTGATAGCACCGCACTGGCCACGCCAAGTGTGGTTTCCCATACTTCAGGATCTCTCCATCCGCAGGCACATTCCTCTGGGACGGGACCCGCATCTGATCACTCAAAACGACGGATGCCTCCTCCATCCCAACCTCCAAGCCTTGTCCCTGACGGCATGGATGTTGAAAGGTTAGTCCTTCAACCATTTAACCTTTCGGATTCAGTTTCTCGTGTCCTGATCGCTTCACGAAAGCCTTCCACAAGAAAATCTTATTTATACAAATGGAAAAGGTATACATCATGGTGCACTTCTCAGTCCCTTGATCCCCTTTCCTGTCCAATTTCCAAATTCTTGGACTATATCTGGCTTTTATCAGAATCAGGTCTAAAGACCTCTTCCATTAGAATGCATGTCAGTGCGGTAGCCGCCTTCCATAAAGGTATCGGGGGTGTCCCTATTTCAGTACAACCCCTTGTAACACGCTTTCTTAAAGGATTGCTCCATTTGAAGCCACCTTTATGTCCTCCGGCCCCATCTTGGGACCTTAATCTGGTTCTTGGTCGCCTTATGAAACCACCTTTCGAACCTCTTCACTCCTGTGACCTAAAATATCTCACATGGAAAGTGTTATTCCTTTTGGCTATCACTTCAGCTCGCAGGGTTAGTGAATTACAGGCCCTAGTTACCTATCTGCCTTATACTAAACTCCTGCAGGTACTCCACTCTCACCCTAAATTCTTACCTAAGGTAGTTTCGGAGTTTCATATTAATCAATCCATCATTCTACCTATCTTCTTTCCCAGGCCCCACTCCAACTCCGGGGAACAGACTCTGCATACCCTTGACTGTAAACGGGCTCTAGCATTTTATCTGGACCGTACAGTTGCCCACAGGAAGAGCACTCAATTATTAGTCTCTTTCCATCCTAACAAGTTAGGGCAACCTGTGGGTAAGCAGGCTCTTTCCTCCTGGTTGGCGGACTGCATCTCCTTCTGCTATCAGCAAGCTGGCATTCCTTTCCAAGACCGTGTTAAAGCACACTCTGTGAGGGCCATGGCGACTTCAGTAGCACACCTTCGATCGGTGCCGCTTCCTGACATCTGCAAGGCTGCCACCTGGAGTTCCTCCATACATTTGCAGCCCATTATTGCCTGGACAAAGCTGGAAGACAAGATTCCATTTTCGGCCAGTCTGTCTTGCATAACCTTTTTCCAGCATAAGGTACCAACACCCTTCCACCTTCCCGGTAGGGTGTGGATGCCCTCTACCAAATTACACCCCAGTTGTTGTGCTTGTTGCACGCCGTTGGGTACATTTGGTGCACGATAGGACATCCTCAGTTCGGTACTCACCCATTTGTGAGGACAACCATCCTGCTTGTCCTGTGAGAAAGCAAATGTTGCTTACCTGATGTAACAGGTGTTCTCACAGGACAGCAGGATGTTAGTCCTCACGAAACCCGCCCACCACCCCGCAGTGTTGGGTTCGTTTTTTTATTATGTTATTTTTCAGCACTGCCTGTAGCTTTGAAACAAGACTGAAGGGAGACCCCTGCTGGCTGCAGGGTTAGTGCCGTGCTGGGCATGCCCAGTAGGGGCCAGTCAAAGTTCCTGAAACTTTGACAGAAGTTTTCCGTGGTTGGGCTCCATCCTCGATGTCACCCATTTGTGAGGACTAACATCCTGCTGTCCTGTGAGAACACCTGTTACATCAGATAAGCAACATTTGCTTAACTGGCCAAGAGAATGAGAGGAAAAATTTAGTCCAACTGGTTAAAAATAAACAAGAACAATCTGTGAAAGACAATATAACATTGTTAAATAAAATTAAGAGTATGGAAAATCTCTTGAAAAATAAGAACATTCTAATAATTAATTTTCCTAAAGTTCCTTATAAAACTCCAAGAGAGATGTTTGTCAGATATGCACAAGATATCTTGAAAATATTACCAGAACAAATGCCCCCGATTACTAGGGTATTTTATGTACCAGGAAGAGATGATTCAAAAAAACTCTTGGGAGCTACATCTAATATACAGAAGGAATTACCTAAGGAGAACCTTGAAAATATTGGGCTAAATCTTACAGACTTTTTAGAAACATCAGATCAGGCTCAAGTTCAACATGCAACTTTGATAGAAAATTTCGCGCTAGAGATGGACAAAGAATGGATTTTGAAATTATACTTTAAACATCGTACGGAGAAGTTTATGGGGGAACAAGTGAGGATTTTTCCTGATGTATCTAAGACTACACAGAAAAAAAGGAAGTAATTCCTGATGTTGAGACCACAGGTTCTGCAGATAGGGGCAACCTTTACTTTAAGATTCCCCTGTCGATGTCTAATTAAGTTTAAAGATAAATCCTACTTATTTTTTATACCCTCACAATTAATACAGTTTATATGTGAAAACTCTATAACTTAGTGTGTTAGTCTTACACATAACTTAGCCCCAAACCTTGGGAAGTCTGTGTTTGTCCACCCTCATAAATTAGTTAGCTCCTGCCAGTGCTAAGAGTGAATTCTTAGATTTAAGTTTAATTGATGTTCACTTGGATTCTGTATTGTGGACTTGAAATTGTATACATGAGAGTATTTCTAAGAATCAAAATTTCCTGATATTTATGTATTTATTTATTTATTTAACATCTCTTTTATACCGATATCCGTTCGTACATCGCATCGGTTCACAATAAACAAAAACTTTTGGGCGGGGCCCTTACATGTAACAGATAACTTAGTGAACTAGGAAAAATACAATTAACTTTTGGGAGGAGCCCTTACATATAACAAACATCAATGGGTAGATGCAATGCAATAGAACTGTAACTATAACTATATACATGAGAGTGCACAGTACAAAATCAGCGGACATAAGGCGTTCATAACAAAATAACATTGTAAAATTCACAGGGGGGTTTTATGTAATAGGGGGTGACATGGGGTAGGCTTGTTGAAAGAGCCAGGTTTTAAGTTTCTTTTTGAAAGTGGGGGTATATGTCTCCATGCGAATATCATGGGGCAGGGAGTTCCATATGGTGGGGCCGGCAAGAGAAAAGGCTCTGTTTATAGTAGAGGAGAGTTTAAAAGATTTGATAGATTGGGCATGAAGTGTTCCTTGGAGGGCTGGGCGGGTAGGTCTCTTGGAGGTGCGAGGTAGGAGGGGGGGATTAAGCCAGTTGAGGTTGGAATTTAATAGACTCTTGTGTATGATAGATAGAGTTTTATATAGAATTCGTGACTGTATAGGGAGCCAGTGTAGTTCGATAAGTGTGGGAGTGATGTGATCTCTTTTCTTTGTGTTTGACAGTATCCGAGCGGCGGCATTTTGTAGGAGTTGTAATGGCTTAGTGTGTGTTGCGGGAATGCCAAGGAAGAGTGCATTGCAATAGTCAATTTTCGATAAAATAATAGCCTGGAGTACTGTACGGAAATCAGTGAAGTGTAGTAGGGGTCTGAGTTTCTTTATCGTTTGTAGCTTAAAATAGCAATCCTTTATGATGGATTTAATGAATGGTTTAAAAGAAAGGTGATTATCAATAATGACTCCTAAATTACGAGTGTGTGATGGGAAATTGGTAGACTAGTAAGCAAGTGGGATGTCTGGGAGCGGTTGCCTATTAGATATGATTAATAGCTCAGTCATGTTGGAATTTAGAGCTAGGTGCATGTCCTTTAGGAGTTGGTTGATGGAGGAAAGACAGGATTCCCAGTTTTGTAAAGCAGTTTGGATAGAGTCAGAGAAAGGGAAGATGAGTTGCACATCGTCAGCATAAATAAAATGCTTGATGTGCAGGTTAGTGAGAAGCGTGGTAAGGGGAATCATGTATATATTAAATAGCATCGAGGAGAGTGAAGAACCTTGGGGCACACCTTGGGGAAGACTGATGGGATCAGATTCATAGTTGTCCACTAGGACAGTAAAAAAGCGATTTTGGAGATACGATTGAATCCAGGCGAAGGCATTGCCAGTGATCCCAATACTTCTGAGGATATTGAGTAGGACATCGTGATTGACTGTGTCGAACGCAGCCGAGATGTCAAGCATGGCGATCAGATAGGAGGATCCTGAGTTGGTTCCTCTGATAAGAGTATCGTGTAGGGAGAGGAGCAATGTTTCAGTACTTAAATGCTTCCTGAAACCATATTGGGTGAAAGGGAGGATGTTGTTTTGTTCAAGGTGATCGGAGAGGCGTGAGTTAACTAGCTTTTCAAGAACTTTAGCTAGGAGGGGTAGGTTGGACACCGGTCTGTAATTAGAAAGTGTGGCGGGGTCAAGATTCGGTTTTTTGAGTAGCGGTTTCACTATTGCTTGTTTAAGAAAATTAGGGACAATGCCATGCTCTAGAGAACAGTTGAGAATATTTGAAAGAGGTTTGGCGATCACATTGTGTATAGATAGTAGGAGTTTGGAAGGGATGGTTTCAGAAGGATGTGTTGAGGGTTTCATTTTCTTTAGTATGTTCTCTACTTCTAGGGAGGATGAGGATTCAAAAGAGGAGAGGGAGACTGGAGAGTTGATATTGGGAAGACAGATGTTGAGGTTGTTGTGCGAGAATTGTGCCGTGATGGAAGATACCTTGTTTTTAAAAAATTGTGCTAACTCGTTGCAACGATTTTTAGAGGAGTTAGCCGGTTGTTGCGTGTGTGTGGGAGAAGTCAGGTCAGCAACCATAGCGAAAAGAGCCTTGGGGTTATATTGCAGACCATTTATTTTTTTGGCGTAGTATTCCCGTTTAGATTGTAGGATGGAATTTCTATATTCGTGCATACGTTGATAGTAGAGAGTTTTGGTTGCGGGGGATTGGTGTTTGCGCCATGACCTTTCCGCAGCTCTGAGTTGGATTTTAAGATTTCTGAGGACAGGCGTGTACCAGGGTTTCCTATTTTTACGGTTGGGGTTGACAGTTTTTGTTATTAGGGGGCAATATTCATTGGCAATGCTGAGGGTGAGGTTAACCCAGGAGGAGAATGCATTATCTGGGGATGATAGGTCAATTTGCCTGTCTATGTCTGAGCATGCTAGTGTGATGGTCTCTACATCGCAGGATTTACGAAATTTGAAAGATATGGGCTGACGGGGCGCGGAAATGGGGCTTTGAGGAAGTGTAAGTTTAGTCTTGATTAAGGAGTGATCAGACCATGGTACTGCCATACATAATGGAGGATTGGTTATGCTGATGGGGGAGTTGATAAAAATCAGATCAAGGGTGTGGCCAGCTTTGTGTGTGGGAGAGTTCACTATCTGTTGGAAGCCCATAGCTTCGAGTGAAGAAAGGAAAGCTTCACAGGCAGGGGATTGTGGTGAGGTATCCACGTGTAAATTAAAATCTCCTAGGAGGATCGTGGGTACGTCAGGTGATAGTGCGTTTGCAAAGAATTCAATAAGGGGTGATGAATCTTTCTCTAGGAGACCGGGGGGGGGGGGGGTATAAATGAGACACAGTTGGAGTGATTTTGATTTGAAGAAGCCAATTTCGTATTGATATGGGATGTCACATTTATGGGACAAAAGTTGGAGGTCCTTTTTTACAGCCAGGAGTAAGCCGCCTCCTCTCTTCTTCTTCCTCGGGATTGAGAAAACATCATAGATATCTAAGGGTAATTGGTTGATGAGGGGAGTGTCATGTTGTTTGAACCAGGTTTCAGTGACAGCACATATTTCTGGATTAGAATCAGTGAGAATGTCTTGTAGAAGATGGGTTTTCTTTTGCAGAGATTGTGCGTTGAAAAGGATAATGGAAATGAGAGAGAGGCTGATAGCTTGAGTGCGAGTGATGGTGTGTATAGGGATGAGTCTTCTGTTTTTGTGAGGGGTTTTGTGGTGTGTGGTTTGATGAGTGGATGAGAGGGAAACAAATGGGTGGACTTCTGTTTGATATGTTAAGGCGCAATCTCCGATAAAAGGAGGCATTGTTGCACTACAGAGTAAAGCTAGTAGCAGGGTTAGGCGAGTACAGAAATGAAAGCAAACCAACCAGATGCAAAACACAGGTAAGAATACAGGTAAGAGTACCGGTATGAATGCAAAACATAAGGCACCAAAAATATGCAATTTACAAAACAGCTAATGTTGTAATGAATAGCAAGACTAGCATGATAGGTCATAGGAAGGAGCAGTTAAGTTGTTAATCTAACTTTCGTAAGGGAAGGGAGGATAGGCTCCCACCCCCACCCCAGCCGGCCTATCCCCGCTCAGATTTGGCCCTTTAAAAGTAACGGAGCGTCCTGGGGCGTCACGCACCGGGCGTCACGCACCCGAAGGAGCGCGACCTACGGAGCCTGCTCCTTAGTGCGCTCCTTTGTGAGCCTCTTTGGGTGTCTCTTCTATGGACCCTAACGTACGGGAGACCACTTAACTTGTGCTCTCCTCAAGAACCCCATTGCCACCTAACTCCCACCAAAAAAGGCTGGCCACGGTCCTCCGCTGAACTGTCCAGGACCAATGAGGATCACTTTACTCCTCATACAGACTATAACTATTATCTTCGCAACTCAGATCTTATCCACCTAGTCCCTTGGACCCGGTCGGATCCAACAACAACCGGCGCACCACCGCAGGGTAAGGGCCTACCCCTCCCCCCCGAGCCGGCACTCAAATGCCCGCAAGGCCCACCTGCTAGCTTGCATCTATTGTACTGTACCATCAGTGCTTAGCCCTGTATCTCGCACGGATTCTCATACTTGTAATGTATCCACCTGCATACTGAAAATTCTTCACCTGCATTCTGTATTATACTCTGTTTTATATTATATTATATTCTGTATGATATTCTGTATTATACTTGCATTCCACCTGCATTCTGTATTATACCTACACTCTGCACATGTATTGCATCCACCTGCATATATTGTATTTTATCCGCCTGCATCCACCTGTTTTCTGCACATGTATTGTATCCACATGATAACTTAAATGACTTTACAGCACCTCGCATGTATAACCTAAGTAAAGCCTTTCTAAACAGTCACGCTATTTACCTCAAAGGACAGATACACCGCCAGCAACCGGTCAGACAACTCCATTCACAACTACGGAGGACAGAGCACTCCTCCAGCCGAACCAACAAACTTACAAACACTCTCAACAATCTTCCCAACCTCTCTTCAATCAGACAGACACCTTCTTTCAACCATTCTTCGCAGACTAAACCTCCTCCAGAATTCCACGCATCATGCACATTTACAACATCCCAATCATCCACAACCAAAGGAGAATACCTTCAACTAATTCCACTAACGTCATACAAAAAAGAATTATCCCTATCATGACATCTCCATTGAACCAACTTCTAGGCCTCACGCTTCTATCAGTCACCCTCTTCAATGCGCAATCCTTAACTAAGAAGACACATATCCTCAATGATTACCTTTTGGATTCCAACCCAGACATCTGTGCCATCACAGAAACCTGGTTAAAAAACTCGGACATAGCCTTAACTAACCAACTACCCATCCAGACGTATGACATTTTCACCTTCCATAGACACAAAAAAAGAGGAGGTGGACTCCTCCTAGCCTCCAAGAAAGAACTCAGACTGACCGCACTCTCAATCAAGACAAAGTCCAAATTGGAAATGGGTCTAGTCAAGTCAAAACATCTACAAATACTCTTAGTCTACGCTCCCCCGGGAGTTCTAGAAACGGACCCGTCACCCCTCATAGAATCCATCGTGAAACATATTAACTCAGACCTTCCAACAATGATCATGGGGGATTTCAACCTCCATACAAACGCAACACCTCTTTCTGCAAACTGCGAAGCCCTCCTCACCACCCTCAGCGCTATGGGATTTACTCAGACCATCAACAGCCCCACACATAAAGCTGGACACACTTTGGATCAAATATTCATCAACTCCAATTTCACATGCACTATAGAACCTTCTTGTACCCCGATCCCTTGGTCAGATCATTTCCTGATAGAATCTTCCTTCTCCACACACAAACAGACACACACCGCCCCACTCCTTTCCACCATTCAATTTAGGAAAGCATGTCCATCGGATACTCTCAGCGATCAGCTCTCCAAAGAACTTTCTAACTTAGACCTAGCTAACCCCGACTCAGCCCTATCCTCCTGGCTAAAGATTACAGAAGCGGTCGCAAACAAATGGTGCCCTTTAGTCTCCAAATCAATCAACCCAACAAAAAAGGGAAATCAACCCTGGTTCAGCGCTGAACTTAAACAAATGAAACAGACCTTACGCCATAAGGAAAACAGATGGCGAAAAACCCCTAACACTTCTACCCTTTCTACATACAAGGGATTCTTACATCACTACAGGACCGCCATTCTACAGAAAAAAAAGGAATACTATGCAAACAAAATACACCATTTCCAATATGATGCCCAGGCCCTATTCGCCTACGTGACACAAATTACCAAATCTACCCCCCCACCTATTCCAGACGAACAAGCTCTTTCCAAGGCTAATGAGCTCGCTACATTCTTCCAACAGAAGATCTTAAATACACTCGCCCTCCTGCCTTCAAATACTACACCTCCCAAGCCAGGTGAGAATCTCCAGTCTCTTACTAGACCCAAATTTGACAGTTTCGAGTCAATCTCCACTAAAGAGATTGAATCCCTTTTAAAAAGGCAGAAACCATCAAGCCATCCGGCCGATAACATCCCATCGAGACTCCCGCTTCTCATCCCAAATGTGATCTCAGGTCCTCTGACCGGCATCATAAACAGCCTTCTAACGCAAGGAAGCTACCCAGACAGTCTAAAAACCGCCTCACTCAAGCCCCTCCTCAAGAAACACAACTTAGATCCTAATGTACCAGCTAATTTCAGACCCATCTCTAACCTCCCATTTGTTGCCAAACTAACGGAGAAACTGGTAAACACCCAGCTTTCTGAATATCTTGAAGACCACAAGATCCTATTCCCATCGCAATATGGGTTCCGTAAATCACGCAACACGGAAACCCTTCTCATTTCACTTACTGACCATATTATCATGGGGTTGGACAAAGGACACTCCTTTCTGTTGGTCCTGTTAGACATCTCGGCGGCATTTGACACCGTCAACCATACCATCCTGCTGGATCGCCTAACAGACATCGGCATCTCCGGATCTGCCCACAACTGGTTCAAGTCCTTCCTCAGCAATAGGACTTTCAAAGTCAAAATCAACAATAAAGAGTCACCCCTAACTAAATCAACTCTTGGCGTACCTCAGGGTTCCTCCTTATCTCCTACCCTCTTTAATATTTACCTCCTCCCCCTCTGCCAATTGTTAACAGACCTCAACCTAATTCACTATCTGTACGCAGACGACGTGCAGATTCTAATACCGATAACAGAATCAATCTCAAAAGCACTCACCCATTGGAACAACTGCCTTCTATCCATCACTAATCTACTCAACAGTTTAAACCTGGTTCTTAATGCCTCCAAGACAGAGCTGCTCCACATATCCTCAAACGAAATCAATATCTCCCCACCATCTCATCAACATACTAAAGTTCCTTGTAAAATGTGAACACACACACTCAGCTCAAAACACGAATAATGTTATAATAATAATATTTGTTTGTTAAATACTATTGTTACTTTCACTGTTCCTTGTAATAATGTTCAATGGTTGATTGTTATTGTTCAATGTTCTATGTAAAAAACCCCAGTCTAATCTCCCAGACCAGGGCAACCTTTTCGTTACTTGTAAACCAGATTGATTTGTATTGCATACAGGAATTCCGGTATATAAAAACTAAAAATAAATAAAATAAATCTCCACACATCTCTCACATTACTTGCAAGCAGGTTAGAGACCTTGGGGTAATACTAGACAATCGTCTAAACCTTAAGAAAATGGTCAACACAACCTCCAAAGACTGTTTCTTCAGATTACAGATTCTAAAACGACTTAAACCACTCTTATTCTTCCACGACTTCAGGACAATCCTCCAAGCGCTACTGTTCACCAAAATAGACTACTGCAGTGCCCTTTTCCTAGGCCTTCCCAAATCCACTACCAAACCACTGCAGATGTTACAAAATGCGGCTGCGAGATTGCTGACCAGTACCAGCCGCAGCAAACACATCTCTCCCATCCTCAGGAACCTACACTGGTTACCAGTTAATTTCAGAATTCTGTACAAATCAATCACCGTAATTCATAAAACTATCCATCATCATCTTCAACTCGACCTGGAAATCCCATTCAAACTCCACTCCTCTAACAGACCAACTAGAGATACTCTCAAAGGCACCCTGAAATTTCCCCCTACTAAAGCTTCACGCCTCTCGATGACCAAAGACAGAGCTTTTTCGATAGCTGGCCCATCTATCTGGAATAGCATCCCTTCAAGTCTCAGAGTGGAGCCTTGCCTGTTAACTTTTAGAAAAAGACTTAAAACCTGGCTCTTTCACCAAGCCTTCACCGACCCACCAGACAATCACTAGTTGTCCTTCACGCTTACCCGTTATGATGATTATACTCACGAATGGACTCTGACTCTCCCAGGTTAAAGCACCATTAAGCTTTAACCCGTACGCCCTATGGCATCACTTTATATTTATTTCCTGCCTTATCTTCTTTCCAGCTTGTTGCAAGCTTCCAAGTTCTCTTCCCTGTTGATTGTAACTTTGACTCATTCCTACTTACTGTTTATCTTTCGTTTACTTGAATAGTTACCCCAGTTTTTTATTCTTGTTAATTGTAAACCGATCCGATATGGTTATTTACTATGAAGGTCGGTATATAAAACTGTTAAATAAATAAATAAATAAATAAAATAAATAGGAATGGTACAGAGGATTAGGTAGTATACATATTTAGCAGTAAGGGATGGGATACAATTCAAGGATATAAAATTCATAAATTCAAAATGCCATTTGAGAATGGTTGGTCTTAGATAGTTCACCGGTATTACTGTTTAGCCTAGTTTTGCTTGGGCTGGTCATCCGGGAGCTTAGCTGCGATTTCCGGAAATGGTGCATGGCAAAAGCGATGGCAATGCATGCACAGGGTTAGATATTGCCTGGACACAGTCACAAAATCCTTCTGGGCTGTCTGACGGGGCTGCTCGAAGGGGCGCTCAAAGGGGCAGGCCCCTTTGTCGCGCTCCTTCGACGCGTGACGCCTGGCCTGGTTTGACTTTTATAGTTGACTCTTTTCTCTGTCGCGCATCAGTGATGTCATCAATATGAGTCTTAACATCCAGCACAGAGATTTAAAGGTGGATTCGTTAGTTGCAGGGCCGTCTTCCAGCTGGGGGAGGGGTTAACAGCCACGAGGTGGTGGAGGAGGAGGAGGAGAGGGTCCAATGGAGGGCTGGGTACAGGAGAAAGCTCAATCCAAGCCCTGGATCCTGGCTTGCAGAGCAGTAACACAAAGAGAAGCAAGTGGAAATGAAGTTACCTGCACAGAGATTTAAAAGTACATTCGTTAGTTGCAGGGGCGGGGAGGGGGCGTGTCGGGGGGAGTTCCTGAAATGATGCGGCGTTTCGAGGGCATGATATGAGTTATGATGTATGTAATGATAATTGTCAAGAGATTTTCTTTCTTGATTGAATGTTAAAAAACTTAATAAAGATTAAATTTTAAAAAAAATAAAAAATAAAAAATGTATAACTAATGAACAAACATAGAGGGGTAGATTTTAAAAATTTGTGCAATCGCATATTTTTGTTCACGCACCAGGCGCGAACAAACGTACTCTGGATTTTATAAGATACGCGCGTATCTTATAAAATCCGGGGTCGGCGAACGCAAGGGATTGCACATTTGTGCAACCTGCGCGTGCCGAGCCCAGCGCGCGCTGCCTGTTCCCTCCGAGGCCGCTCCGATTTTGGAGCGGCCTCGGAGGGAACTTTCCTTCGCCCTCCCCCTACCTTCCCCTCCCTTCCCCTACCTAACCCACCCCCCCTTACCTTTGTTGGCAGATTTACGCCTGCTAAAAGCAGACGTAAATCTGCGCGCGCCAGCACACTGCTGGCGCGCCATCGCCCGACCCGGGGGCTGGTCCAGAGGCCTCAACCATGCCCCCGGGCCGGCGCCATGCGCCCGGGCCCGCCCCCGAATCGCCACGTCACGCCCTCAAAACGCCGCATCATTTCAGGAACGCCCCCGACACGCCCCCTCCCCGCCCCCTCCCCGCCCCTTTTACGAAGCCCCAGGACTTAAGCGCGCGCCGGCGCACGAGGGCCCTGCACGCGTAAATCCAGCCGGATTTACGTGCGCAGGGCATTTAAAATCCGCTCCTTATAGTGTAAATGTTAATAACAATAGTGAATGAAAAAATTCAATCAATTACTGGCAATATGCCTTGAAATATTCTTTATTGTGCAATTTGATTGACAGCCCAGTTTTGGCGCCAAAATCCTTTTTAAAGGCGTCCAAATGACAGTAGCCTCAATGTTTGGCATTACAAGTGGAGACCCGTATTCAGAAGTGGACTGCAAGGTAAACACATTTTCTCCGAAATATTCAAACTTATTTGTTTGACATAACATGACTTTTAGCAGTTATTTTTACAGCGAGTGAATTACAATCGGCTTTTTTAGACGTCAGCAAGATCTTAAAATCATAGTTTATGAGTTGATCCAACATATATAGGTTTTTACATGTAGAGTTAAGTACATTTTTTTCTTTTTCGGTATTGCAATGCAAGTAGATATCATTTGAATTGGAAGCGAATGACGCTCAGCCGTCCCCCACTGCTGTGACAATAACAACATTAAAATTTAAAAATGCACTGCACCCGATATTTACTTCTTGTACTTTTCTGATTGAATGTTTAAATGCGTTTTAATAAGTAATATAAGTTTTTTATACAATACAAGTTTCTCTACATATATTTTCATTTTTCAAGTAGCGATGTCAGTCAGATTATTTTTTTATATATTTTTTATTTTCTCATATAATTCATTTTTTCCATGGATCAATTTGATTATTCATGTTCATATTAACTTGAAATAGTCACGGCATAGTCAAGGTCATGATCTAACTTTGATCTGGCATAAAGAAAACATTTTTTAATCAATATAGCAGCTATACTTCAATGTCTACCGTGTCAATTGGGGTCTCTTCAGTTTTCATGTAGAATGCACATTACACTTTTGCCATAAATCTTTTCCATCTACAAAAATAGCATTAGAGGTAGATGCAAGTAGATACCATTTGAATTGGAAGCGGGTGGTGCTTAGTCATCCCCCGCTGCTATGACTACAATAACATAAAATTTTAAAAAATGTACTGCACCCGATATTTTCTTCTTGTACTTTTCTGATTAAATGTTTAAATGCATTTTAATAAGCAATATACATTTTTTACACAATACAAGTTTCTCTACACAGTTTTAATATTTCACAAGTAGTGATGTCAGATTGTTTTTTATATATCTTATATTTTCTCATAAAACTCATTTTTCCCACAGATTAATTTGATTATTCTTGTTTATATAAACTTGAAACAGTTGCAGCATAATCAATGTCATGATCTACTCTTTGATCTGGCATAAAGAAAACATTTTTTAATTAATATAGCGGCTATACTTCGATGTCTGCCGTGTTAATTTTCAGTTTTCATGTAGAAATGCACATTACATTTTTTGCCATAAATCTTTTCCATCTAATAGATTCACAAGTAAGTGATGTCAGATGTCAGATGATGTCAGTAATTGATTGAATTTTTTCATTCACTATTGTTATTAACATTTACACTATAAGGAGCGGATTTTAAATGCCCTGCGCACGTAAATCCGGCTGGATTTACGCGTGCAGGGCCCTCGTGCGCCGGCGCGCGCTTAAGTCCTGTATCCTGTATCCTGTATCCTGTTCAAAGTTCTCTCCCTCATTCATAAAAGCATCACCAATGAAAATACTGACTGGATCAACCCCCCACTGCTTTCTCGCACATCCACTAGACCGACTCGCACTGCCCTCCAAGGGACACTCCGTACCCCCTCTATCAAATCCACCAATCTTATTTCCACAATGAACAGAGCCTTTTCCCTTGCCGGCCCCACCCTGTGGAACTCTATGCCCCCAGACTTGCGCACTGAAACATCCACACCCAAATTCAAAAAAACCTAAAGACCTGGCTATTCTTACAGGCCTACCCCTCCCTCAGCAATCATCCTCCTGATAACCCCCTAAGCTGTGTATAATGCATTCCCTGTATCACCTTTTACAATGTGCTTCTGCTGTCTTTATCTCTCAATTACCTTCTCCCCTATGACCTCTTGATTTGATTACAATGCTTTCCACGTACTACCGTCACTATGTGCTCTTGTTAATTTTCCCTCATCTGCTTCCAATTGAGGAACCTTCGTTCCCTGTAAATAGTTACCCAGTTACTGTTTGATGTTTATTTCTTGTATGCAAAGTTTACTGTTCTATGTAATGGCAGTGCCAAAAGTTCTGTATAATGACACTGTCAAAAAGTTTTAGTTATCTGTAAACCGATACGATGTGCAAACGGCTATCGGTATATAAAAACCTATAAATAAAATAAAATAAATAATAGATAGCATTAGAGGTAGATGCAATTTTTGCATGTTCACTCAATCAGTAACATTCTAGAGTGAACTGGTTTTAAATTGTTTGTTACAAGAAATCCACCAGACACCGTGTTAATTAATTTTTTGTATGCGCTATGACTTTGTTATTTTGATCTATGTTTGTATTTTTCACATTCACTGACAACTACACATTTCATTCACTATTCACTTAATCTAAACAAAATAAATGATCATGTCTCTAACACATGGTCATTCTCTTGTTGTGAGAATTCAAAATTATTTAACACAGTAAATGCACATTGCACAATATAGAATATTTCAAGACATATTGCCAGTAATTTAATTTTTTCATTCACTATTGTTATTAACATTTACACTATAAATATAAATGTTTTGTTCATTAGTTATACATTTATTTATTTTTAATTTTTTATTTATTTCACTCAATTCATTTACATTAATTTGAGTCTCAAATTGTTGGAGACGTGGACCCTTGGGTCGGTCGGAACCAGAGGAGAAGTTGCTGTAGGTGGTGGCAGCAGTGGCCCCGACCGGGAGGCGGCAAAGACGGGCTTGGAACTGGCCAAAGGATGAAGTCTGGAAGCCCTATGCGACCAAGGGCTTTGGCGAGAGAGTGGAGACGACGGAGCTGGTCCAATGGTGGGAAGATCTTCGCCCTGGAAGCCGATCCTCCCCCGAGAGGAGCTCGTAGGAGTTCGGCCGCTGGGACTTAGGAGATTCACCCTGGAAGCCGGAGTCCCCCCAGGAGGAGCCCGTAGGGACCCGGCCGCTGGGACTTAGGAGGGCCCGCGAGGGCCGAGGCTGTTGAAGTCCTACTGCCGAAGAGTTGTCGCTCGCCAGTCCAGAGTCAGGAACCAAAGGATCACCGAAAGCCAGTCCGAGGTCAAGAGCCGAAGAGTCAACGTAAGCCGGTCCGGGGTCAGAAGCCAGAGAGTCGTCGCAAGCCGGTCCAGAGTCGAGAGCCAGGGAACGTCGTAAGCCAATCCGGGATCAGGAAGCACGAAGAACAAGAGGACAAGAGAACGCAGCAACTGGAAGCAGGAAATACCTGGGAACCTCGTTGCAAGGCAAGGTCTGGGCTGAGCTGCAGGGTATAAATACCCTGCAGTGTCTGACGTCACTCGGAGGCTTCCCCTGCATTTTCCCGCGCTGGCCCCTTTAAATCCTGCTCAGAGACGCGCGCGTGCGTCTAGGGGGCGGGGCCAGCCGCCGAGGAACGCCGGGTGCTGCGACGAGGCAGGGAAGCGGCAGCAGAAGCTGCTGTGGGCCCGGGCAAGCTGGAGAGGCGCCGGGCCTGCGGTCGTCGGCGTCCCTGGGGCCCTGGGGAGCGCGGGACCTGCGGCAGCCCGCGAGCCGGTGAGTGGCGATTCCGGGGGCGACCCGGAATCGCAACACAAATGTAGATTCAATTATTAACCGATTCATTTATTTATTTTTACATCAAGAGTATTAGTGACATCAGCGGCATGATATGATCAGTGTAATTGTTGAATCCAGGAGCAATTAGACACCTCGTATTTACAAGATTAAGACTGACTGTACAAAGGTTAGCCTTTATATATGAACACAACTCAATTGTTTTGTACACACATTTTCTTATAATATATATTAGATTGATATTGATAACATTTCAATATTCATTATTTAATTTCAACTTTTCGTTTACACACTTTCATAGATCTAACTTTGTTGTGGATCAGAAAGACACAAATACAATTAACAAACAAGTTCATTACTTGTACCAAATCAAGAGTCCATGATTGTACATTCAAGGTAATAGAGTCTTTCAGTATTTTGTTGATTGCATCAATACATAATACCAATATTGTTTCATTTATTTAATATATTTATATTAACCGTGAAGTTTTTTTAAGATGTTTTATAGACCATTCCATATGTCACTGTTTTAGGATATTGTCAAAAAAAGTTTTTATATATGATTTTTAATTCTTGTATTTATTAATTTCTCTATTTTATATGTATTGTTTTACAAATATATTTTTGTAACAATGTTTTATATAATTCATTTTTTAGCCCCTGAGGCAGTCGTCATAAGCGGTGAAACTTGGCCAGAGTCGGGCTATATCATTCTTTTACGTCTCCACTTCAATAAAGGAATTGAAAAAGACTAAAGGCATCTATCTCTTTTGTATTTCCTAATGGCTTACATAGATCGCCTACCTTTGTGCTTTTTGGGATCTTCCTTGATAGTAGGCCATCAATAGTACTTCTGTAATTTCAGCAGCGTATGGCGTTGACAAGGATGGCAAGCCAGCTTGGAATCATGAGCCCAGTGTAGTAGTTTCTTTCTGAGGTTCTTCGGTACAATCGTTTTACCGGCAGGCACAGAATGGGTAGCCGCCAAGATGACTTTCTTTGGGTTGATGATATGCTGAGGTTCTTCAGGAACAACCTCAGAGAGGAAAGAGCGAGACATGGCATCAGCTCTGGCATTCTTGTCTCCGGGATAGTATTTGAGCATGAAGTCAAAGCGATTAACAAACAAGGGACCATCTGGCTTGTCTGTGGTTAAGACGTTGAGCATGATGGAGATACTCTAGATTCTTGTGGTCGGAGAATACGGTAATTTGATGTTGGGCGCCTTCGAGCAAAGGTCGCCATTCCTCGAATGCCATCTTAATAGTCAGGAGCTCTTTATCTCCGATCCCATAGTTCTTCTCTGCAGGAGAAAAGTGCCGCGAGAAAAAAGAGCAGGGATGTAAGGCTTTAGAATCTCCAGTTTGGCTCAACACGGCCCCTACTCCAACATCTGAAGCGTCAATCTCCACGATGAAGTGTCTGTTGGGGTCCGGGTGGCGCAGTCATGGCTCAGTGGAAAAGGCAGTCTTTAGTTTCTCAATCGTGGAAATGGCCTCCACAGACCACTTTGAAGCATTAGCCCCTTTCCGAGTCATAGCAGTTAAGGGCACTGTTAAAGAAGAATAATTCTTTATGAAGCTTCTATAGTAGTTTGTAAACCCCAAAAATTGTCTCAGAGCCTTCAGACTGGTAGGTTGAGACCAATTCATAAGAACATGCCATACTGGGTCAGACCAAAGGTCCATCAAGCCCAGTATCCTGTTTCCAATAGTGGCCAATTCAGGCCATAAGAACCTGGCAAGTACCCACAAACTGTCTATTTCATTTTACCGTTGCTAGTAATAGCGGTGGTTATTATCTAAGTCAACTTAATTAATAGCAGGTAATGGACTTCTCCTCCAAGAACTTATCCAATCCTTTTTTTAAACACAGCTATACTAACTGCACTAACCACATCTTCTGCCAAAAAATTCCAGAGTTTAATTGTGCGTTGAGTGAAAAAGAACTTTCTCCGATTAGTTTTAAATATGCCACATGCTAAATTCATGGAGTGCCCCCTAGTCTTTCTATTATCCGAAAGAGTAAAAAAACAATTCACATCTACCCATTCTAGACCTCTCATGATTTTAAACACCTCTATCATATCCCCCCCTCAGCCGTCTCTTCTCCAAGTTGAAAAGTCCTAACCTCTTTAGTCTTTCCTCATAGGGGAGCTGTTCATTCCCTTTATCATTTTGGTCGCCCTTCTCTTTCGCAATTATATCTTTTTTGAGATGTGGCGACCAGAATTGTACACAGTCTCACCATGGAGCGATACAGAGGCATTATGACATTTTCCGTTTTATTCACCATTCCCTTTCTAATAAATCCCAACATTCTGTTTGCTTTTTTGATTGCCGCAGCACACTGAACCGACGATTTCAATGTGTTATCCACTATGACGCCTAGATCTCTTTCTTGGGTAGTAGCACCTAATATGGAACCTAACATTGTGTAACTATAGCATGGGTTATTTTTCCCTATATGCATCACCTTGCACTTTCCACATTAAATTTCATCTGCCATTTTGATGCCCAATTTTCCAGCCGCACAAGGTCTTCCTGCAATTTATCACAATCTGCTTGTGATTTAACTGCTCTGAACAATTTTGTATCATCTGCAAATCTGATTATCTCACTTGTCGTATTTCTTTTCAGATCATTTATAAATAAATTGAAAAGTAAGGGTCCCAATACAGATCCCTGAGGCACTCCACTGCCCACACCCTTCCACTGAGAAAATTGTCCATTTAATCCTACTCTCTGTTTCCTGTCTTTTAGCCAGTTTGTAATCCACGAAAGGACATCGCCACCTATCCCATGACTTTTTATTTTTCCTAGAAGCCTCTCATGAGGAACTTTGTCAAATGCCTTCTGAAAATCCAAGTACACTACATCTACAGGTTCACCTTTATCCACATGTTTACTAACTCCTTCAAAAAAGTGAAGCAGATTTGTGAGGCAAGACTTGCCTTGGGTAAAGCCATCCTGACTTTGTCCCATTAAACCACATCTTTCTATATTTTCTGTGATTTTCATGTTTAGAATACTTTACACTATTTTTCCTGGCATTGACGTCAGGCTAACCGATCTGTAATTTCCTGGATCACCCCTGGAGCCCTTTTTAAATATGGGGGTTGGGCTCAGGAAACTAACATTTACCTTTGAAGAAGTTTGCCTGTTTCAAATTCCCCATTTCTGCGCAGGAGTTTTGCTGCTTTAACTTTCTCTACTGCCTCTTCTGACTCAGCTGGGCTATTGGGGGCGGAACCTTTGCCCCGGAGGGCTAGCTGCGCACCTTTGACGTCACCAGGGAGGAATAGGAATGGCTTTAAACCTGGCCCTTCCTGTGGCGCGCAGTCACCATCGGCGTGTGCCTAAGCCGTGCACGCCAAAGGGGCGCGAGGCTTTGCCTGAAAACAATAAAGTTGATGAATTTACTCTTGATCTTTGAAGATTTTTGCTATGACATAGATGAAGCAGAAGACTCTGTATACAAGGTATTGATTTCCTTAAATATATACCTTAATACTGAAAATTTTCCTTAGCCCCCACAAGCTATTAACTTGTAAAGTGAGAGTCAGAGGCAAAGATACGTTCATACACTATACCTTGAATAAATACCTATATCCTGAGGTGGAGGTTAATCTTTTTGAGGTATGCCCCACACCAAAAGGAAGGCTAGGATCAGGGAAATATTAACATCTACTCTTGATCCAGTGCTCTTATAACCAAGAATATCGATGTTCTTTGCTCCAACACTGGGAATGAATCCAGAGGACAGGGCCGCAGTGGTATCTGACTTGGAGCGGGAGCCAGTACTACAGGCTGAAACAATCTCGCTTCGCCCCGGAGCTCCTAACACTCCCTCTCCTCCTGTGCAGTTAAAACAGGAACAGTGTGACTCTTTATTGGGGGCAGATAGCCCTGGAAAATCAATATTGCCGGTACTATGGAATGAGTGGACAGCAATCTGTGTGTGTGTGTGGGGGGGGCCCCAAGCAGGAGCTGAGTATAATTCTTCCATATGAAATGCCAGAGATAACTATGGGAGTACTGTGGTCAGCCATAAAGTCTCTTGAGAAAGCAATTGTGGATCTTACTCAAAATATTGGTAGAACACAGCAGAGTTTCTCTTGTTTGGAAAATTTAGAAACCCTGAATAAAACAAGTATAATAAAAACTGAAAAATGTTTAGAACAATTGGAGGTATTTCAACAAAAATATGTTAGATCTGAGTTGATAAATGATAAGAAAATTGAATATCTGGAAAATTCAATTAAATACTTGAATCTCAGGATTCTAAATTTTCCAATGATTAGGTTAACATCAGCTAAGGAAATGTTTAATAGATATCTAGTGTCTGAGGTAATAAGCAAGCCAGAGATAGTTCATTCTAGTGTCTGTCTTTCCCACCCACTCAACCCTTGATTTTTAGGCACCAGACCCTTTCTCATTAAAAATCAATCAGGGTCTTATCTAAATTATACTATTGTACCAGCCCTTATTGAAAGTTTAATCATCCCCTTGTAGGACACTAGCTGATTAATTAGTAAATTCACCTGTAAATTTAAAGTACTCTAATTCCAACTTCCTTCGTATCCTAAACTTAATTAGGAACTCAATAAAACTAAGATGAAAGCTTAGTTTTATTGAGTTCCCCCCAGCAGCAAGAGGGGGCTTTCCAGTCTTTTGCATTGAGTGTCACATGTATGATTTTTTACCCGCCGGTGAGAGACTGTATGTGTGCACTCGGTGCAAAGAGCTCCTGGCTCTCAGGGAACAAGTCCGATCTCTGGAGGCTAGAGTAGCAGACTTGAAGGAGCTGAGGGAGACAGAGCGGTACATTGATGAGACCTTTAGGGACATAGTAGCCAAGTTCCAAATCCAGTCTGGTAGCCCTAGTGCTGCCTTGGATCACAAAGGTCTCCCAGTGGGAGAACATCACCCTGGTGTAGCAGGAAGTGATCTTGTAGCAAGGACCTGCTCTCCGGTGATGTATTCTCCTCTCGCACTGAGGACAAGTTTCCCAGGGCTACTGCCCAGGACAGATGGGTTAGGCCACCCATCATAGTTGGTGATTCGATTTTTAGAAATGTAGATAGCAGGGTGGCTGGTGGACGTGAGGACCGCCTGGTAACTTGCCTGCCTGGTGCGAAGGTGGCAGCCCTCACGCGTCACCTAGATAGGATTATAGACACTGCTGGGGAGGAGCCGGCTATCGTGGTACATGTGGGTACCAATGACATAGAAAAATGTGGGAGAGAGGTTCTGGAAGCCAAATTTAGGATTTTAGGTAGGAAGCTAAAATCCAGATCCTCCAGGGTGGCATTCTCTGAAATGCTTCCAGTTCCTGTGCAGGTCCCCACAGGCAAGCAGAGCTCCAGAGTTTCAATGCGTGGATGAGACAATGGTGCAGAGAAGAGGGATTCAGCTTTGTAAGGATGGGCTCTACCTTAACCAGAGTGGAACCAAGCTGCTGGCACTAACTTTAAAACAGGAGATAGATCAGCTTTTAAACTAGAACAAGGGGGAAACCCAACAGTCACTCAGCAGTGCATAGTTTGGAGAAATGTATCCTTGAAGGATACTAATGAAACAGGAGAGTTAGGGCATCCCAACAGAGAGGTTCCATTAAAAGCAAACATAGTCCATATGCCTATATGTAAAAAATCACCAAAGCTAATGATTAGCAAATGTTGCTTACCTGATGTAACAGGTGTTCTCACAGGACAGCAGGATGTTAGTCCTCACAAATGGGTGACATCGAGGATGGAGCCCAACCACGGAAAACTTCTGTCAAAGTTTCAGGAACTTTGACTGGCCCCTACTGGGTATGCCCAGCACAGCACTAACCCTGCAGCCAGCAGGGGTCTCCCTTCAGTCTTGTTTCAAAGCTACAGGCAGTGCCGAAAATAAAATAAAAACGAACCCAACACCGCGGGGTGGCGGGCAGGTTTCGTGAGGACTAACATCCTGCTGTCCTGTGAGAACACCTGTTACATCAGGTAAGCAACATTTGCTTTCTCACAGGACAAGCAGGATGGTTGTCCTCACAAATGGGTGAGTACCGAGCTGAGGATGTCCGGACATGCACCAAATGTATCCAATGGCGTTCAACAGGCACAACAACTGGGGTGAAATTTGGTAGAGGACATCTGCACCCTACCGGGAGGTGGAAGGGTGTTAGTACATCATGCTGGAAAAAGGTTATGCAAGACAGACTGGCCGAAGATGGAATCCTGTCTTCCAGCTTTGTCCAAGCAATAATGGGCTGCAAATGTATGGAGGGAACTCCAGGTGGCAGCCTTGCAGATGTCAGGAAGCGGCACCGATCGAAGGTGTGCTACAAAGTCGCCATGGCCCTCACAGAGTGTGCTTTGACACGGTCTTGGAAAGAAATGCCAGCTTGCTGATAGCAAAAGGAGATGCAGTCTGCCAACCAGGAGGAAAGAGCCTGCTTACCCACAGGGTGACCTAACTTGTTAGGATACTAAGAGACGAATAATTTAGTGCTCTTCCTGTGGGCAACTGTACGGTCTAGATAGAAAGCTAGAGCATGTTTACAGTCAAGGGTATGCAGAGTCTGTTCCCCGGAGTTGGAGTGGGGCCTGGGAAAGAAGATAGGTAGTATGATGGATTGATTTATATGAAACTCCGAAACTACCTTAGGTAAGAATTTAGGGTGAGTGCGGAGTACCGCCCGGTCCTGCAGGAGTTTAGTGTAAGGCGGATAGGTAACTAGGGCCTGTAATTCACTAACCCTGCGAGCTGAAGTGATAGCCAAAAGGAATAACACTTTCCATGTGAGATATTTTAGGTCACAGGAGTGAAGAGGTTCGAAAGGAGGTTTCATAAGCAAGCTTTTCCGGACACAACCCATTGACACAATCCAATGACTCCTAAAACACCATGCCTCTTGTATATAACATTTATTTTGTATACTATACTTAAATTGTATATTGTTTAACTATTTCTATTCTCTCCTATTTCTTCCTCTCCAAGTTCGGCTACCCTTGTTAAATGTAACTGTACCTTCGGTCACCACAGTTCTAGTTTTTATGTATATAATGCACCCCTGTTTTATGTAAACCAGCAAGATATGTTTTCATGATTGCCGGTATATAAAAATTCTAAATAAATAAATAAATAAATAAATAAATAAATAAGGCGACCAAAACCAGATTAAGGTCCCAAGATGGGGCCGGAGGGCGTAAAGGTGGCTTCAAATGGAGCAAGCCTTTAAGAAAGCGTGTTACAAGGGGTTGTACTGAAATAGGGACACCCCCGATACCTTTATGGAAGGCAGCTACCGCACTGACATGCATTCTAATGGAAGAGGTCTTTAGACCTGATTCTGATAGATGCCAGAGATAGTCCAAGAAGTTAGAAATTGGACAGGAAAGGGGATCAAGGGACTGAGAAGTGCACCATGATGTATACCTTTTCCATTTGTAGGAATAAGATTTTCTTGTGGAAGGCTTTCGTGAAGCGATCAGGACACGAGAAACTGAATCCGAAAGGTTAAATGGCTGAAGGACTAACCTTTCAACATCCATGCCGTCAGGGACAAGGCTTGGAGGTTGGGATGGAGGAGGCATCCATCGTTTTGAGTGATCAGATGCGGGTCCTTTCCCAGAGGAATGTGCCTGCGGATGGAGAGATCCTGAAGTATGGGAAACCACACTTGGCGTGGCCAGTGCGGTGCTATCAGGATCATAGTTCCCCTGTCCTGACGTAGCCTCACGAGAGTCTTCGACAGAAGAGGAAGTGGAGGGAATGCATAAAGCAGACCGGTTGTCCACGTGAGGGAGAATGCATCCCTCGGCCAAGAGTGCTGGCTCCGAATGAGAGAGCAGTAATTGTCCACTTTGTGGTTCTGAAGGGACGCAAAGAGATCTATGTGGGGATAACCCCATTTGTGAAACAGAGAGGTCGCTACCAAGGGATCGAGCGACCACTCGTGTGGTTGGAAGACACGGCTCAGCTGCTCTGCCAATACATTGTCTGCTCCCGGCAAGTAGGTGGCCCTGAGGTACATGGAGCGAGAGAGGGCTTCTGCCCAAATCTGCGCAGCTTCCTGACACAGAAGGAAGGAGCCTGTGCCTCCCTGCTTGTTTATGTACCACATGGCCACCTGGTTGTCTGTCTGAATTAAGATTGTGTGGTTCGATAGGCAATCTTGAAAAGTCCTGAGAGCATATCGGATTGCTCTCAGTTCCAGGAAATTTATCTGGTGTTTGGCTTCCTCTGGTGACCAGAACCCTTGAGTTTGTAAATTGTTTACATGGGCTCCCCAACCGATGTTGGAAGCGTCGGTGGTGAGGATTACCTGAGGGTCTGGTGGAAGAAAAGGCAAGCCCTGTAGGAGGTTGAATTGATTTGTCCACCAGGCAAGAGACAGACGGAATGCAACGGTGATGCGAACAATGGAGGACAGAGGCTGAACAGCTTGGGCCCATTGCAATCTCAGAGTCCATTGCATGACTCTCATGGCCAGGCGGGCCATGGGAGTCACATAAACTGAGAAGGCCATGTGTCCCAGCAGAATGAGCAATTGGCGAGCTGTTGCTGTGCGTTGAGACTGCAACTGGCAAGCTAGGGACACAAGGATTTGAACTCGTTGATGAGGAAGGAAGGCTTTGGCCTGTAAGGTGTCCAAGTCTGCTCCAATGAAGGATAAGGTTTGAGATGGGACTAAATAGGATTTCTCGTAATTGACAAGAAACCCTAGAGAAAGTAGAGTTTGAATTGTCAGGGTCAGGGAGGACCGAGCGATTTGCTGGGTTGGGGCCCTGATTAACCAATCGTCCAGGTAGGGGTAGACGTGGACACCTTCCTTCCTGAGGAACACTGCAACCACCACGAGGCATTTGGTGGAGACCCGTGGTGCGGATGCTAGGCCGAAAAGTAGCACTGTATTGGTAGTGGATTCGGCCTACTAAAAAACGGAGGTATTTGCGATGAGATTGAGTTATCGCAATGTGAGTATAGGCGTCTTTTAGGTCTAGAGAGCAGAGCCAGTCCCCTTTTTGCAGCAGAGGGAGAAGCGAGCCCAAGGTTACCATCTTGAACTTCTCTCTGTAAAGGTACTTGTTGAGGGCCCGTAGGTCCAGGATTGGTCGAAGTCCTCCTGACTTTTTTGGGATCAGAAAGTACCTGGAGTAGAACCCTAGTCCTTGTTGTGAGAGAGGAACGGGTTCTATAGCGTTTGACTGGAGGAGAAGGGATACTTCCTGCTCTAGAAGAACAGAGTGATCGGTGAGTCTCCACGCCTGCCGGGGTGGGGAGTTCGAAGGGAGAGACAGGAAGTTGAGGTGGTAACCCTGTGCAATTATCGCTATCACCCATTGATCTGTGGTGATATGGTGCCATTTTTGTAGAAAATGGCCTAACCGACCTCCTACTGGTATGGTTGGAAGAGGGATGTGGCATCTGCTCTCTAATTGAAAGTCAAAAACCCGATGCAGGGCCAGGTTGTGGAGCTGCTGCGGGCTTTTGTTTTCGAGACTGGCGAGGCTGAGTTCTATGGTAAGGTCTCGCAGGCTTAGACTTGGCTAGTGGGGGGATAATACTTCCGTGGACGGAAGAATGACTTTTTTGAGTCCTTCTTAAATGGTTGCTTAGAAGGCAAGTCAGAAGGAATAGATGAGAGCTGTTTAAGTGTCTCATGATGATCCTTTAGTTCAGCAACAATTTGCTGAATTTGCTCACCAAATAAATTATCCCCTAGACAGGGCAAATCAGAGAGCCTGTCCTGAACTTCTGGGCGAAGGTCAGACGACTTAAGCCAAGCCCAGCGTCTGGCAGAGATGGCCGTAGCAGAAAGTCTAGTGGAAGTATCAAAGATGTCATAAGCTGTTCTTATTTCATGCTTCCCAGCTTCAAACCCTTTATTTAGTAGGGACTGAAGCTGTGGCTGGAACTGCTCTGGCAAGGCATCTGAGTACTCCTGCATTTGTTTCAGGATGACCCTATTGTATTGGGTCATATATAATTGATAAGAAGCTATTCTGGAAATCAGCATAGCTCCTTGGTATACTTTCCTACCTATACTATCTAGGAATTTATTTTCCTTAGTAGGAGGTATGGAAGAATGTGGCTTTATTCTTTTAGCTTTCTTTTGAGCTGATTCTACCACAACAGAGTGATGGTCTAATTGTGGTTTCTGAAAGCCAGGTGCTGACTGTACGAGATAGGTAGAGTCAGCTTTTTTGTTTACTGGAGCAAAAGATCCAGGGGATTCCCAATTCTTTTTTAGAAGGTCCAGAAAAACCTGATGAATTGGAATAGAGGTGATGACTTTAGGGGCATCCAAGAATTGGAGCAACTCCATCATCTGGTGCCTGTCATCTTGTTCTGATTGAAGGTGAAAAGGGACCAACTCCGACATTTCCTTCACAAAATTTATGAAAGAGAGGTCCTCAGGAGGGGAACGCTTTCTACTCTCCACAGGAGAGGGTGGTGAAGGCAAATCATCGGTGTCAGTAGAGGTATCATCACCCCAGGTGTCATAAGGATCAGGTTGCTGACCTGTAGGACCATGAGGGGGCTGTGAAACTGAAGGCCCCGGTTGAGGCTCCGAGAAATTCGAAGGAATTACCGGGGGCATCGAGAATGTCCTCGATGGAATCGGTGCCGGCATCGGTACCGGTGTCGGCACCGAAGGAATCGGCGCCGACATCGAAATTATCGGTGGAGCTGATGTGCGTATCGCCCCCGAGGAAAGTATCGGTGGCGAGGGACGACAAGGTACCGATGGAACTAACCCCGAAGGGGGAATCCGGAACGGTGTTTCTCCCCCTGATGAGATCGGTGACCCGGGCATTGCCGGTGGAAGGGCCCTTCTAAGCGCTTCCATCCGAGCAAGCAGCGGTACCAGTGCTGCTGGAATCGGGTCGGTGCCGAAGGAGTCTGGAACCGTAGCATCGCCTTGTCGATAGCCTCCTGGACCAACCGGTCCAGTTCTGCCCGGAGACCTGGGGTAACAAGACCCGGCTCTACGGGAGAGGGAGGCAAAGGCTGAGCCGGAGGGACCACCGTCACCGATGGAATCGCGGCTCCCAAACCCCGGAGGGGTGAGGGTTGCCTCGGTGTCTGCGAGACAGGAGTGGATGGTGCCACTTCTGGTCGAGACTTCTTCGAAGGCGGCTCGGACAGTACTGAGGTCGATGACTTCGATTCCTCGACGGTCCAAGACTTATGACATCGATGGCGATGTTTCTCTTTACGATCCCCTCGATCTTCGGGGGAAGGGACAGGAGTCGATGGCCGTGAAGACGTCGATGGCGGACGGTCACCGGGAGGCTGTCGATGACGATGAGACTTCGACGGTGCCGGTTCCGATGACGTCGATGCAATCGATGGCGTCGGAGTGTGAGCATGGAAGAGGAGTCCCATCTTCTCCATTCTGGCCTTCCGACCTTTTGGTGTCATTAGGGCACATTTGGTGCAAGTTAAGACATCATGCTCACTCCCTAAACACAAAACACAGACTCTATGTGGGTCTGTGATGGACATAGTACGCGTACAGTCCGGGCACCGACGGAACCCCGACGCCATGGCCATAGGCCAAAAATTTAGCCGCGGGACGATCGACTGCCAACAGGCCTCGAGGGTCAAACTCGACGGTAGTCGACAAAAAACAACGGCAAAAACTTACCGAAGTACCGCGGAGGAAAAATTGAAGAAGGGAGACCCCTGAGGGGCAATTTTTTCTTCAAGAAAGTAGTTGAAGAGATTCCTGTCAGGAATGTGGTAAGAGCTCCTTAACCGCGTGGCAACTGCTACGTGGAAAAAAGAAGACTGAAGGGAGACCCCTGCTGGCTGCAGGGTTAGTGCCGTGCTGGGCATGCCCAGTAGGGGCCAGTCAAAGTTCCTGAAACTTTGACAGATGTTTTCCGTGGTTGGGCTCCATCCTCGATGTCACCCATTTGTGAGGACAACCATCCTGCTTGTCCTGTGAGAATCAAAATTATCCCAAACAACTGAAAAGCAGGCTGTTAAAACAAACAAAAAACACACTTTGAAATGTCTGTATGCCAATGCCAGAAGTCTAAGAAGTAAGATGGGAGAGTTAGAGTGTATCGCAGCAAATGATGAGATTGACATAATTGGCATCACAGAAACTTGGTGGAAGGAGGATAACCAATGAGACAGTGCTATATCTGGGTACAAATTATATCGCAATGATAGGGAGGATCAACTTGGCGGGGGTGTGGCACTTTATGTCCGGGATCTTACAAGAGACTAAATGCTCAGTAGAATCTATATGGGTGGAAATCCCATGTGTGTTGGGTAAGAGTATAGTGATAGGAGTATACTACCGTCCACCTGGACAAAATGGTCAGACAGATGATGAAATGCTAAGAGAAATCAGGGAAGCAAACCAATTTGGCAGTGTAATAATAATGGGAGATTTCAATTACCCCAATATTGACTGGGTAAATGTAACATCAACACTTGCTAGAGACAAAGTTTCTGGATGTAATAAATGATTGCTTCATGGAGCAATTGGTTCAGGAACCAACAAGAGAGGGAGCTATTTTAGATTTAACTCTTAGTGGAACACAGGATTTGGTGAGAGAGGTAACGGTGGTGGGGCCACTTGGCAACAGTGATCATAACATGATCAAATTTAAACTAATAACTGGAAGGGGGACAATAAGTAAATCTGCAGCTCTAAAACTAAATTTTAAAAAGGGAAACTTTGATAAATGAGGAAAATAGTTAGAAAAAAAATGAAAGGTGCAGTGCAAAAGTTAAAAGTGTTCAACAGGCTTGGACATTGTTTAAAATACAATCCTAGAGACACAGTCCATATGTATTCCATGCATTAAGAAAGGTGGAAGGAAGGCAAAACGATTACTGTCATGGTTAAAAGGTGAGGTGAAAGAGGCTATTTTAGCCAAAAAAAATCCTTCAAAAATTAGAAGAAGGATCCATCTGAAGAAAATAGGATAAAACATAAGCATTGTCAAGTTAAGTGTAAAACATTGATAAGACAGGCGAAGAGAGAATTTGAAATGAAGTTGGCCATAGAGGCAAAAACTCATAATAAAAACCTTTTTTAAATATATCCAAAGCAAGAAACCTGTGAGAGAGTCTGTTGGACCATTAGATGACCGAGGGGTTAAAGGGGCTCTTAGGGAAGATAAGGCCACTGCAGAAAGACTAAATGAATTCATTGCTTCCGTGTTTACTAATGAGGATTTTGGGGAGATACCAGTTCCAGAGATGGTTTTCAGGGGTGATGAGTCAGACGAACTGAACGAAATCAATGTAAACTTGGAAGATGTAGTAGGCCAGATTGACAAACTAAAGAGTAGCAAATCACATGGACCGGATGGTATGCATCCTAGGGTACTGAAGGAACTCAAAAATGAAATTTCTGATCTATTAGTTAAAATTTGTAACCTATCATTAAAATCATCCATTGTACCTGAAGACTGGAGGGTGGCCTATGTAACCCCAATATTTAAAAAAGGCTCCAGGGGTGATCTGGGTAACTATAGACCAGTGAACCTAACTTCAGTGTTGGGAAACTATTCTCAAGATCAAAATCATAGAGTATATAGAAAGACATGATTTAATGGAACACAATCAACATGGATTTACCCAAGAGAAGTCTTGCCTAACAAATCTGCTTCATTTTTTTGAAGGTGTTAATAAACATGTGGATAAAGGTGAACCGGTAGATGTAGTGTATTTGGATTTTCAGAAGGCGTTTGACAAAGTCACTCATGAGAGGCTTCTATGAAAACTAAAAAGTCATGGGATAGGAGGCGATGTCCTTTCGTGGATTACAAGCTGGTTAAAAGACAGGAAACAGAGAGTAGGATTAAATGGTCAATTTTCTCAGTGGAAAAGGGTAAATAGTGGAGTGCCTCAGGGATCTGTACTTGGACCAGTGCTTTTCAATATATATATATATATATATAAATGATCTGGAAAGGACTACGACAAGTGAGGTTATCAAATTTGCGGATGATACAAAATTATTCAGAGTAGTTAAATCACAAGTAGACTGTGATACATTACAGGAGGACCTTGCAAGCCTGGAAGCTTGGGCATCCAAATGGCAGATGAAATTTAATGTGGACAAGTGCAAGGTGTTGCATATAGGGAAAAATAACCCTTGCTATAGTTACACGATGTTAGGTTCTATTTTAGGAGCTACCACCCAGGAAAAAGATCTAGGCATCATAGTGGATACTACTTTAAAACTGTCGGCTCAATGTGCTGCAGCAGTCAAAAAAGCAAACAGAATGTTAGGAATTACTAGGAAGGGAATGGTTAATTAAATGGAAAATGTCATAATGCCTCTATATCGCTCCATGGTGAGACCGCACCTTGAATACTGTGTACAATTCTGGTCGCCGCATCTCAAAAAAGATATAGTTGAGATGGAGAAGGTACAGAGAAGGGCAACCAAAATGATAAAGGGGATGGAACAGCTCCCCTATGAGGAAAGCCTGAAGAGGTTAGGGCTGTTCAGCTTGGAGAAGAGACGGCTGAGGGGGGATATGATAGAGGTCTTTAAGATCATGACAGGTCTTGAACGAGTAGATGTGACTCGGTTTTTTACACTTTTGAATAACAGAAGGACTAAGGGGCATTCCATTAAGTTACCAAGTAAAATTTAAGACTAATCGGAGAAAATTCTTTTTCACTCAACGCACAATAAAGCTCTGGAATTTGTTGCCAGAGGATGTGGTTAGTGCAGTTAGTGTAGCTGGGTTCAAAAAAGGTTTGGATAAGTTCTTGGAGGAAAAGTCCATTAACGGCTATTAATCAAGTTTATTTAGGGCCTCTGTTGGAAACAGGATGCTGGGCTTGATGGTCCCTTGGTCTGACCCAGCATGGCAATTAAGGAATAGCCACTGCTATTAATTGCATCAGTAGCCTGGGATCTTCTTAGTGTTTGGATAATTGCCAGGTTCTTGTGGCCTGGTTTGGCCACTGTTGGAGACAGGGTGCTAGGCTTGATGAACCCTTGGTCTGACCCAGCATGGCAATTTCTTATGTTCTTATGCAAGAAAAGAACTTACCAATAGCTTCAAGAATGTATTATTTACCAATAAAACCTCTTCCTGGTAACAAGGAGTAACTGATAATTCAATTGGTGTCTCTGAGGTTTTCGAGATATCAATTGATACGGAAATTATTTATTTATTTATTTTACACTTTTATATACCAATGCTCCTGTATAGGATACATATCGCACCGGTTTACATGAAACTGAACTGTCGCCGAAGGGCAGATACAATGAAACATGTGGTGCAATGAACATGCGGAAACAATAAACATGTGGAACATTAGAAATACACTATAATATAATGATATAATAATAATAATATGATAGTAAAAATAATGATAGAATAATAATAATAATAGCAATGATAATAATAAAATAGATACCTAGGGCTATGCCTGATGAGACTTCCAAATAATCTTTAGGAAAAAGCCTTCGTGATGGGAAAGGAGGCGTAACTGATGGATAGCAGGAAAGAACTAACTTAGCAAGAGGGCAGGTTGAGGGGGAAGAAATTCATAAAGTGCATTAAGAGGTTTAACTTAAAAGGATTCATAGAGGGACTAAGTGACTTGTAGTTGTGTGAAGGTCCACGGCTAGGTTAGGGAATTAATGTAGTCTTTGTCTCCCGGAGTAGTCCGAGATCTGGGGGATATATGGAGTGCCGGTATAGATAAGAGGGCTTAGAGTCTCAAATCTGCTCTATAGTTGGACATAAACCAGGGAAGCCTTAGTGCGAGGAATTATCTCTCCGAGAAGACCTGGCTGAAGAGCCAAGTTTTCAGTTTCTTTTTGAAAACCAGAGGGCAGGGTTCTTGGCGGAGGTCCGGCGGGAGTGAGAATAAAAACAAGGAGCGAAATAAAAACAAGGGCCACTATGTTAGTATCCTTTGTTTTTTTACAACTGATAGGGACTCTGTCCTAAGATTATTTTTTAAACAGAGACACTGATTATTTTTAGGACAAAAGATTTGGATATACCCGATCTGTCCAGGTCAACGCAGACCAGAAGGAAAGGTTTCTTGAATCTTAGATCTGAGGTAGAAGCAATTGCTGCTAAAATGATTGTAAAGTTTCCTTGTCGATGTGAGATCTTTTTTTCAAACCATAAATATGTTTTTTATGAAGTATCTCAGCTCCAGAAGTTCTTGAGCTCCCTCACCCCAGTTAGTACAGATTAGCGGTTAGAAGTATGTACTCAGTTAAGACTGTGTACTCTCTTTTCTTTTGGATAAACAGTATAGTTTATATCTGATGGACCGCTTGTTTTCTGCCATAATAGCTTGTGGATTTCCTATAAAAAGAACAAGCGACTTATTTCAGGGTAGTGGTTATTATATAATTATGTAACTGCTTTAAATGCCTGTATTCAAATTTATAATGTAATGTTACAATATTCTAAAAGTTGAATAAAAAATATTGGGGTAAATATGGGGGTTACATTAGCTATCCTCCAGTCTTCAGGAACAATGGATGATTTTAATGACAGGTTACAAATTTTTACTAATAGGTCTTAAATTTCATTTTTTAGTTCCTTCAGAACTCTGGGGTGTATACCATCCGGTCCTGGTGATTTACTACTCTTAAGTTTGTCAATCAGGTCTACCACATCTTCTAGGTTCACCATGATTTGATTCAGTCCATCTGAATCATTACCCATGAAAACCTTCTCCAGTACAGGTACCTCCCCAACATCCTCTTCAGTAAACACCAAAGAAATGTTGAGATTACTACCTGATAATCTCCTTTTCCTTAGTGTAGACAGATGGACTCAGTACAAATGGGTTAGTATCCGCGTGCTAGCAGTTGGAGACGGATCTGACGTCAGCACGGGGTATATAGCCCCACAGGAAGCGTAGCTATTCAGTAATCTTCCTTGCAAAAGCTGTTATAGATGTGTGTACTGACGCTCAGTGAAAAAGTGAAAACAGGATTCCCCTGACCGATTGATAGGAGCTGGAGACCGCCAGCAGACCGAACCGGAAGGCGTTGATACCTGGTATAGTGCATCCTCGTATAGTAAGAGAGGACCTGGCTTACCTTGCATCGGGGAAACCCATGTACGCAGGCAGCTGGGCGGGATGCTGTGTCCATCTGTCTACACTAAGGAAAAGGAGATTATCAGGTAGTAATCTCAACATTTCCTGGCGTGTAGCCAGATGGACTCAGTACAAATAGGATGTACCAAAGCTTTACTCCCCACCTGGGTGGGAGGCTGCCTGAGGACGTGTAATACCGCCCTGGCAAATGCGGAGTCCTCCCTGGCCTGGACAGCCAGACGGTAGAATCTAGAAAAGGTATGGAGGGAGGACCATGTCGCTGCTTTACATATTTCCGCAGGCGATAGCATCTTGGATTCCACCCAGGATGCCACTTGAGCTCTGGTAGAATGAGCATTGACTTGTAGAGGCGGAGACTTCCCCGCCTCCACGTAAGCTGCTAGGATAACTTCTTTAATTCAGCGGGCAATGGTGGGCCAAGAGGCCGCTTCACCTTGTCTCTTACCGCTGTGCAAGACGAACAGATGGTCCGTCTTTCGTAACTCTTGTGTCACTTCCAGATACCTGGGCAGCAATCTGCCAATGTCGAGATGGCGTAATAAACGCCCTTCTTCAGATTTCTTCAAACCCGCCGTGGTAGGCAAGGAAATGGTTTGGTTAAGATGAAACTGTGAAACCACCTTAGGTAGAAAGGAGGGAACCGTACGAAGATGGATAGCCTCCGGAGTGATTCTGAGAAAGGGATCACGGCAGGACAGTGCTTGTAGCTCTGAAACACGGCGTGCTGAACAGATAGCCAGCAAGAACGCCAACTTCAATGTGAGCGACCGGATAGATAGACCCCGAAGGGGTCGGAAGGTGGATCCCGCGAGGAAATCCAATACGAGGTTGAGGTTCCATAAGGGCACAGGCCACTTCAGTGGCGGCCGAATATGCTTGACTCCTTGCAGGAAGCGAGAAACATCTGGGTGCTTGGCGATGGTCTTGCCATCCCTCCTGGGACCATAGCAAGACAGTGCAGCCAGTGATGGAGCTGAGGGAGAGACCCTTCTGAAGCCCATCCTGCAGGAAATCCAACACAATAGGGATTGTGGTCGTATGTGGATTGGTGCCGTGTGTGTCGCACCATGCTTCGAATACTCTCCAGATGCGAACGTAGGTGAGGGATGTGGAAAACTTGCGAGCTCGGAGGAGTGTAAGCCGGGCTCCGAGTAACCTCTTTTCTTCAGTCTAGCCCTCTCAATGGCCAGACCGTAAGAGAGAATTGAGCCGGATCCTCGTGAAGAACGGGACCTTGACGTAGCAGGTCCCGGAGAGGAGGCAGGGGAAGAGGCTCCCCTGCCAGTAGTCTTCTCATGTCCGCGTACCAGGGTCTTCTTGGCCAGTCTGGCGCCACTAGAAGAACTAGGCCCCGGTGTCTCTGAATCTTGCGGATGACAGCGCCTAGCAGAGGCCACGGAGGAAAGGCGTACAGTAGAGTCCCTGGAGGCCATGGCTGAACCAGGGCATCGATTCCGTGTGAGAATGGGTCGCGCTTGCGGCTGAAGTATCTGGGTACTTGAGCATTGGACTTGTCCGCCAGTAAATCCATGTCCGGAATCCCCCAATGATCCACAATCATCTGGGAGGCCGTGGGCGACAGCTGCCACTCTCCCGGATTTAGGCTTACTCTGCTGAGGAAGTCCGCTGTGGTATTGTCCTTCCCGGCAATGTGGACGGCGGAGATGTCCTGAAGATTCACCTCTGCCCAAGTCATCAGAGGGGCGATCTCCAGAGATACCTGTCGGCTTCTGGTTCCACCCTGACGGTTGATGTATGCCACCGTGGTGGCGTTGTCGGACATCACTCTGACTGCTCTGTTCTTCAGTCTGTGAGCAAATTGAAGACATGCCAACTGGACTGCCCGGGCCTCTAGACGGTTGATGTTCCACGCTGACTCTTCTCTGTTCCACCGCCCTTGTGCGGTGAGTTCTTCGCAGTGTGCTCCCCAGCCGCTCAGGCTGGCATCTGTGGTGAGCAAGATTCACATGGGTGAGGACATCTTCGACCCCCTGCTCATGTGGTTGGACTGCAACCACCACCGCAACTGGGTCCGCACTCTGGCTGGCAGAGGTAGGTGCGTGGAATAGTTCCGTAGACGGGGGCTCCAGCGAGAGAGCAGGGCGTGCTGTAGAGGTCTCATATGAGCCGTCGCCCAAGGTACCACTTCCAGGGTGGATGCCATGAGACCAAGAACCTGTAGATAATCCCAGGCTATGGGCCGACTGGCTGCCATCAAATACTGGATACGCTGCTGAAGTTTCATCCTTCTCTTGGTTGTGAGACTGACTGTCAGCCCAGGTGTCGAACTGTACTCCCAGGTATTCCAGTGACTGGGAAGGCTGTAGGCAGCTCTTGCTGAGGTTGATTACCCAGCCCAAGCTTTCCAGAAGGGCGATCACCCTGTCGGTTGTCCGAAGGCTCTCCTCTCGTGATTTCGCCCTGATCAGCCAGTCGTCTAGGTAGGGATGGACCAAAATTCCTTCCCTCCTGAGCGCCGCTGCTACCACTACGACCACCTTGGTGAATGTCCGTGGAGACGTGGCCAACCCAAAGGACAGAGCCCGAAACTGGAAGTGGCGTCCCAGAACCTTGAAGCATAGGTAGCGCTGATGATCCGGGTGGATCGGGATATGCAGGTATGCCTCTGACAGGTCTAATGCCGTGAGGAATTCTCCGGGCTGTACTGCGGTCTTGACGGAGCGCAGAGTCTCCATGCGAAACCTTGGGACCCGTAAGTATCGATTGACTGACTTGAGGGCCAGGACAGGCCGAAAGGTACTCCCTTTCTTGGGTACCATGAAATAAATGGAATAGTGTCTAGAATTCATTTCCCAGGCAGGTACTGGGATGATGGCTTTCATGGACAGGAGCCTCGCCAAGGTAGCTTCCAATGCTGCCTTCTTGTGTACGGGACATGAAGATTCCACAAACTTGTCAGGAGGGAGATGATGAAAATCCAGATAATATCCTTCCCTGACAACGGCGAGGACCCACTAGTCCGACGTGATCTCGACCCATCTGGGGTAGAAGAGGGTCAACCTGCCCCCTATGGCTCCATCCCCCGGATGAATCGGCGAATTCTCATTGTGGGGCGCGGCCGGGCCCCGAGCCCGGAACAGCCCCCCGCTTGCGCTGCCTGGATCGAAAGGACTGAGTCCTGGCCTGAGAACGTGGTGCCTGATATCGACCCCTGTAAGGAACAAAGCACTGTGAACTCCTGCCCCTGGAGGGCCTTGGAAAGGTGCGCTGGCCCCTTCTGGACCGATCTTCCGGCAGTCTAGGCATAGGGGAGGCACCCCAAGTACTGGCCAGTCTATCAAGGTCACTGCCAAACAGCAAGGAGCCCTTAAAGGGCAATCTGGTGAGGCGTGTCTTGGAAGGCGCATCAGCTGACCATTTCCGGATCCAGAGCTGCCTCCTGGCGGCTACGGAGAACGAAATCCCCTTAGCTGTGGTCCTGACCAAATCTGATGCTGCATCCGTGAGGAATGAAAGAGCAGATTCCATGTCAGCCGCCGGAGAGTTGTTTCTGACCTGTGACAAACAAGCACATGTCACCACTGTGCAGCAGGCCGCAATCCGTAAAGAAAGAGCTGTAACCTCAAAGGTCTGTTTTAGAATGGCGTCCATCCGCCAGTCATAAGGTTCCTTGAGGGCCGTCCCCCCTTCAACAGGAATGGTAGTGCACTTGACCACCTCGCTAATCAAGGCGTCTACCTGAGGGCACGCCAGTAGGTCCTGGAGAGCCGGTGCCAATGGGTACATGCCCCTTAGGGACCTGCCCCCTTTAAAAGAAGCCGCCGGAGCCGCCCATTCCAAATCGATCAATTGTTGTGCCGCTTGCAAGAATGGAAAGTGGCGGGCTGTAGGACGAAGACCTTCCAGCAGGGGGTTCTGCGCAGAGGGTACCGAAGCGCTGGGACCTGTAATATCCAACTCCGCCAGGCATTGAGACACCAGGTCGGAGAAGTCCTCCTTAGGGAAGAACCGCCTCATGGTTCTATATGGCGCAATCCCCGGGGGGAGGTCCCCCTCGTCCGGGAGCTCTGACTCGTCCGGTGAAACCTCCTGGTCTGATTGATCTGGACTATCCAACAGCGGGAGGTCCCGCTCACGATAAGAGTGCGAGGGACCAGGAACAGGATCCGCAGGATCCGCCACTGCAGCAGCAGCTGCCGCAGTTGCAGCCACCACAGGGACCACAGGAACAGCCGAAGCCACAGGGCCTGGACGGGAAGCCGTTTGCATCTGTACGAAGGCATGGATTCCCTTAAAGAGATCCACCCAGGAAATTGAAGCCGCCTCGAATCGCCGGGGTACAAGATCCCCCGGGAGTCCTGATTGGACGAGACCGCTCCCTAAATCTGGGGTAGCCCCTGGGAAACTGTCAACAAATCGTGGCTGAGACTGGTCCTGGCCGGAGGGTCGCACGGTCTCTTCACATTGAGTACATAGGGAGTCTGGCTCATCACTGCGCGTGGCCCGAAGCTGGCATGCAGAGCAGAGGCCAAGGGCAGTAATGCCTGAAGCAGGCGGCGCCGCCGCTGAAGATGCTGCTGTGGTCTGATCCATGGAACAACCGGTGCTCAAGAATAGTATGCGGCAGCAAAAGGCGCTTAATACAACAGGCGCTCAATAAAAGTATGCGGCGGCAAAAGGCGCTTAATACAACAGGCGCTCAATAAAAGTATGCGGCGGCAAAAGGCGCTTAATACAACAGGCGCTCAATAATAGTATGCGGCGGCAAAAGGCGCTTAATACAACAGGCGCTCAATAAAAGTATGCGGCGGCAAAAAGCGCTTAATACAACAGGCGCTCAATAATAGTATGCGGCAGCAAAAGGCGCTTAATACAACAGGCGCTCAATAAAAGTATGCGGCGGCAAAAGGCGCTTAATACAACAGGCGCTCAATAATAGTATGCGGCGGCAAAAGGCGCTTAATACAACAGGCGCTCAATAAAAGTATGCGGCGGCAAAAAGCGCTTAATACAACAGGCGCTCAATAATAGTATGCGGCAGCAAAAGGCGCTTAATACAACAGGCGCTCAATACTAGTATGCGGCGGCAAAAGGCGCTTAATACAACATAGGCGGCCAAGAGACCCGCGCAATGGTATGTAATAGGCACTTATCAATATGCAGTTAGCAATATACGCTTAGTAGCATTCCATAGGCCTTCATCAATATGCAATCAGCAATATACGCTCAATGGTATGCAGTAGGCTTTCAGCAATATGCAATCAGCAATATACGCTCAATGGCATTCAATAGGCGTTCAGCAATACGCATTCAGTAATATACGCGCAATGGCCTTCAATAGGCTTTCAGCAATATGCAATTAGCAATATACGCTCAATGGCTTTCAATAGGCTTTCAGTAATATGCAGTCAGCAATATACGCTCAATGGCCTACAATAGGCATTCAGTAATATGTAGTCAGCAAATATACGCTCAATAGTATGCAATGGGCTTTCAGCAATATGCAATTAGCAATATACGCTCAATGGCCTTCAATAGGCTTTCAGCAATATGCAATCAGCAATATACGCTCAATGGCATTCAATAGGCGTTCAGCAATACGCATTCAGTAATATACGCGCAATGGCCTTCAATAGGCTTTCAGTAATATGTAGTCAGCAAATATACGCTCAATAGCATGCAATGGGCTTTCAGCAATATGCAATTAGCAATATACGCTCAATGGCCTTCAATAGGCTTTCAGTAATATGCAGTCAGCAATATACGCTCAATGGCATGCAATAGGCATTCTAAGTGGAAACACTGAGAGGAGAGGATCACCTTGCTGGTGGCTGAAAGGAATCAGTAAGTTTTTGCTTGGGACATTGACATTGACTTTTTTAAAAGTATTGGGGCAAAGTTAACTATTTGGGAATATTATTTAGTGTGTTTGTGCCTTTAATAGTCAGGCAGTGAATAGACAAGTTAGACTGTTTGCATTTTAAATAGTCAGTCAATAAGGTAGCAGTAGGTAGGCAGTGAATACACAAGTTAGACTGTTTGTATTTTTAGTCAGTCAATAAGGCAGCAGTAGGTTGGCAATGAATAAACAAGTTAGACTGTTTGTATTTAGTCAGTCAATAAGGTAGCAGTAGGTAGTGTGTTTATTTTTTAAAAGTCTGCCTGACTATTAAAGTGTCCTCCAGACTTTAAAGAGCTAAGTGTTTTATTTAATAATAACTGAGTGCATTGTATTGAAAAACAAAAAAAAAAACCACAAAAAAAAAAAAAACCCACAAAAAAGTAGCCAGAAGCTAGAAATAAGCTAGGAGCAGTATATACCAAAGTAAAAAAGTTGAATAGTTCAGCTCAGTTACTCACCTTGGAAAGGTGTTGAGGTAGTGTGATTAGGTTTGAATAGGGAACAACATTTGTTAATCAAGGGAGCTGTGAGTCACTCAGGCTGACTAACTGAAGTTAGACTGTTTGTAATTTCCCAACCCTCCCACCCCTTGCCCACCCACCCCAAGCTCATCCCTTAATTTATAGGCAGGTGCCACTTGCACAAAAAAAAAAAAAAAACCCATCAACAAAAACTTTATTGAGAATTCGATCAGACCCCAGTAGGCCACTACCAGACATATAGTGAATTCACTAATACATTTAAAGGAACTTAAACACATTCCTACTCCCAAGGCAACCTAAAACTTAACTAGGAACTGATCAAAATTGAGATGAAGGCAGCAGTCCAGCAGCAAGAGGGGGGCTTCCCAGTCTTTTGCATCGAGTGTCACATGTATGATTTTTTACCCACCGGTGAGAAGTTGTACATGTGCATGCGATGCAAAGAGCTCCTGGCTCTCAGAGAACGAGTCCGATCTCTGGAGGCTAGAGTGGCAGACCTGGAGGAGCTGAGGGAGACAGAGAGATATATAGATGAGACCTTCAGGGACATAGTAGTCCAGTCCCAACTTCAGACTGGCAGCCCTGGTGCTGCCTTGGAGGAAGAAGGTCTCATAATGGGAGAGCACCAACCAGGTGTAGCAGGAAAGGATCCTGTAGCAAGGACCTGCTCTCTAGGTGATGCATTGTCCTTTCGCACTGAGGATATCTCCCCAAGGCCTACTGCCCAGGAGGGAAGGGTTAGGTCGGCCGTCATAGTTGGTGATTTGATTATTAGGAATGTAGAGAGCTGGGTGGCGGGTGGGCGTGAGGATCGCCTGGTAACATGCCTACCTGGTGCGAAGGTGGCGGACCTCACGCGTCACCTAGATAGGATTTTAGACAGTGCTGGGGAGGAGCCGGCTGTCGTGGTACACGTGGGCACCAACGACATAGGAAAATGTGGGAGGGAGGTTCTGGAAGCCAAATTTAGGCTCTTAGGTAGAAAGATTAAATCCAGAACCTCCAGGGTAGCATTCTCTGAAATGCTCCCTGTTCCACGCGCAGGTCACCAGAGGCAGGCGGAGCTCCGGAGTCTCAATGCGTGGATGAGACGATGGTGCAAGGAAGAGGGATTCAGTTTTGTTAGGAACTGGGGAACCTTTTGGGGAAGGGGGAGTCTCTTCCGAAGGGATGGGCTCCACCTTAACCAGGGTGGAACCAGACTGCTGGCGCTAACCTTTAAAAAGGAGATAGAGCAGCTTTTAAACTAGAGCAAAGGGGAAAGCCGACAGTCGCTCAGCAGCGCATGGTTCGGAGAGATGTATCTTGCTGATTATGCCCGGGTTCCATCCCCGGCTTCTCCACCATTACTGAATATACTGATGGTATTTCTGCTAAAGGAAAAAAAATAAAATACCAGCTAACACCAGACACATTGAATGCCAGACTCTGCAGGAAAGAGTTATAAACAACTCTTGCAAGCATGACCTCATAGATAACAAGAAGAATCAACAAAGACACAGGATGAAGCAGGAGACGACTTATGAAGGGTACGAAACAGGCAATCTGTTTTAAGGAATGTCAGGGAGAGATAAGGGGGAGACAAAGCAAACATAGCAATAAAATTTGTGGTGTGAAAACATGCAAGCAGAAACCAGATGCTTTGCTGACTTTGCTAGCTTGTTTAACTTATAATAAGCATTAGGGCTCAGAAAGAAGGTTGTTGGGGGTTTTTTCCAAAGCCAGCGCTGTGCTATTCAATATAGTGTAAGTATATTGTTTTATTTTTTCCTGTATGTATCGCTCTCGGTTTGTTTATACACAGTATATGATTTACATTAAAGAATAATAAGGAAAAGTAGAATCAGAGTTGTTCTTTTAAACAGTATTTTAACTTTGCATTTGGGACTTTTCAACAATCTTTAAAGGATACTAATGATGCATTAGAATTAGGGCATCCCGACAGTGAGATTCCAATAATTAGAAAAGAAGTCCAAGTGCCTGTAACTAAAAACTCACCTGAGCTAAAAAATTCTAACTTATCCCTATCAATTAAAAAGCAGAATAAAAATACAAACAAAAAACAAACTTTGAAATGTTTGTATGCTAATGCCAGAAGTCTAAGAAGTAAGATGGGAGAATTAGAATGTATAGCAGTAAATGATGACATAGACTTAATTGGCATCTCAGAGACATGGTGGAAAGAGGATAACCAATGGGACAGTGCTATACCGGGGTACAAATTATATCGCAATGACAGAGAGGAGCAGTCGGGAGGAGGTGTGGCGCTTTATATCCGGGATGGCATAGAGTCCAACAGGATAAACATCCTGCATGAGACTAAATACAAAATTGAATCTTTATGGGTAGAAATCCCTTGTGTATCAGGGAAGACTACAGTGATAGGGGTATACTACCGTCCACCTGGTCAAGATGGTGAGATGGACAGTGAAATGCTAAGAGAAATTAGGGAAGCTAACCAAATTGGTAGTGCAGTAATAATGGGAGACTTCAATTACCCCAATATAGACTGGGTAAATGTATCATCGGGTCACGATAGAGAGATAACGTTCCTGGATGGAATAAATGATAGCTTTATGGAACAATTGATTCAGGAACCGACGAGAGAGGGAGCAATTTTAGATCTAATTCTCAGTGGAGCACAGGACTTGGTGAGAGAGGTAACGGTGGTGGGGCCGCTTGGCAATAGTAATCATAATATGATCAAATTTGATTTAATGACTGGAAAAGGAACAGTGTGCAAATCCAAGGCTCTCATGCTAAACTTTCAAAAGGGAAACTTTGATAAAATGAGAAAAATTGTTAGAAAAAAACTGAAAGGAGCAGCTACAAAAGTAAAAAATGTCCAAGAGGCGTGGTCATTGTTAAAAAATACCATTCTAGAAGCACAGTCCAGATATATTCCACACATTAAGAAAGGTGGAAAGAAGGCAAAACGATTACCAGCATGGTTAAAAGGGGAGGTGAAAGAAGCTATTTTAGCCAAAAGATCTTCATTCAAAAATTGGAAGAAGGATCCAACAGAAGAAAATAGGATAAAGCATAAACATTGGCAAGTTAAATGTAAGACATTGATAAGACAGGCTAAGAGAGAATTTGAAAAGAAGTTGGCTATAGAGGCAAAAACTCACAGTAAAAACTTTTTAAAATATATCCGAAGCAGAAAGCCTGTGAGGGAGTCAGTTGGACCGTTAGATGATCGAGGGGTTAAAGGGGCACTTAGAGAAGATAAGGCCATCGCGGAAAGATTAAATGATTTCTTTGCTTCGGTGTTTACTGAAGAGGATGTTGGAGAGGTACCCGTAATGGAGAAGGTTTTCATGCGTAATGATTCAGATGAACTGAATCAAATCACGGTGAACCTAGAAGATGTGGTAGGCCTGATTGACAAACTGAAGAGTAGTAAATCACCTGGACCGGATGGTATACACCCCAGAGTTCTGAAGGAACTAAAAAATGAAATTTCAGACCTATTAGTAAAAATTTGTAACTTATCATTAAAATCATCCATTGTACCTGAAGACTGGAGGATAGCAAATGTAACCCCAATATTTAAAAAGGGCTCCAGGGGTGATCCGGGAAACTACAGACCGGTTAGCCTGACTTCAGTGCCAGGAAAAATAGTGGAAAGTGTTCTAAACATCAAAATCACAGAACATATAGAAAGACAAGGTTTAATGGAACAAAGTCAGCATGGCTTTACCCAGGGCAAGTCTTGCCTCACAAATCTGCTTCACTTTTTTGAAGGAGTTAATAAACATGTGGATAAAGGTGAACCGGTAGATATAGTATACTTGGATTTTCAGAAGGCGTTTGACAAAGTTCCTCATGAGAGGCTTCTAGGAAAAGTAAAAGTCATGGGATAGGTGGCGATGTCCTTTCGTGGATTGCAAACTGGCTAAAAGACAGGAAACAGAGAGTAGGATTAAATGGGCAATTTTCTCAGTGGAAGGGAGTGGACAGTGGAGTGCCTCAGGGATCTGTATTGGGACCCTTACTGTTCAATATATTTATAAATGATCTGGAAAGAAATACGACGAGTGAGATAATCAAATTTGCAGATGACACAAAATTGTTCAGAGTAGTTAAATCACAAGCAGATTGTGATAAATTGCAGGAAGACCTTGTGAGACTGGAAAATTGGGCATCCAAATGGCAGATGAAATTTAATGTGGATAAGTGCAAGGTGATGCATATAGGGAAAAATAACCCATGCTATAATTACACGATGTTGGGTTCCATATTAGGTGCTACAACCCAAGAAAGAGATCTAGGTGTCATAGTGGATAACACATTGAAATCGTCGGTTCAGTGTGCTGTGGCAGTCAAAAAAGCAAACAGAATGTTGGGAATTATTAGAAAAGGAATGATGAATAAAACGGAAAATGTCATAATGCCTCTGTATCGCTCCATGGTGAGACCGCACCTTGAATACTGTGTACAATTCTGGTCGCCGCATCTCAAAAAAGATATAATTGCGATGGAGAAGGTACAGAGAAGGGCTACCAAAATGATAAGGGGAATGGAACAACTCCCCTATGAGGAAAGACTAAAGAGGTTAGGACTTTTCAGCTTGGAGAAGAGACGACTGAGGGGGGATATGATAGAGGTGTTTAAAATCATGAGAGGTCTAGAATGGGTAGATGTGAATCGGTTATTTACTCTTTCGGATAGTAGAAAGACTAGGGGACACTCCATGAAGTTAGCATGGGGCACATTTAAAACTAATCGGAGAAAGTTCTTTTTTACTCAACGCACAATTAAACTCTGGAATTTGTAGTCAGGGATGTGGTTAGTGCAGTTAGTATAGCTGTGTTTAAAAAAGGATTGGATAAGTTCTTGGAGGAGAAGTCTATTACCTGCTATTAAGTTCACTTAGAGAATAGCCACTGCCATTAGCAATGGTTACATGGAATAGACTTAGTTTTTGGGTACTTGCCAGGTTCTTATGGCCTGGATTGGCCACTGTTGGAAACAGGATGCTGGGCTTGATGGACCCTTGGTCTGACCCAGTATGGCATTTTCTTATGTTCTTATGTTCTTAATATGCAAGTAGCAATATACGCTCAATGGCCTTCAATAGGCTTTCAGTAATATGCAGTCAGCAATATACGCTCAATGGCCTTCAATAGGCTCTCAGCAATATGCGGCTAGCGATATACGCTCAGTGGTATCCACAGTAACCAAGAAGAAAGCCGTGCCTATCACGGGCGTGGAATACCTGAACAAGGCCCCAAAATGGCGTCCTCCACGGCGTGCCACGCCGCCAATCCTCTGCGCTTCGGAGACCCGTAGGAAGAGATGCACACCGTACCAGCTTCGGCGCTTCCCGGTTGGAACACAGGCGGTCTCCGGCCGCGGGGGGAGGGACCTCCTTACCGCCGCAATTGAGGATATGCACCCGCTACCTCGTCCACGCCGGGACCGAGGGCCTCGTATGCCGCACCCGAACCTTGCCCGGGGGCTGTGTCACTGCCGCGCTTCGGCAGGACCGAGGACTTCCACTGCCGGGGGAGCACGGCAATCACCCCGGGAGCTCAACTGGGGGAGGAACCCTCTGGTATCTACCGCAGGAGCGCGGGGCTCTAAGGTTGAAGAGAGGAAAAACAACGTAGAATCTAGAATGATAAGAAAAGAGAAAAATTAAAGTAGTCTTGGAAAGCACGCTCAACTTGCGTGCAGGCACTCCAAACTGCTTTGGAGACGGAAATTACTGAATAGCTACGCTTCCTGTGGGGCTATATACCCCGTGCTGACGTCAGATCTGTCTCCAACTGCTAGCAAGCGGATACTATCCCATTTGTACTGAGTCCATCTGGCTATACGCCAGGAAAAGAAATCATTTAATCTTTCTGCGATAGCCTTATCTTCTCTAAGTGCCCCTTTAACCCCTCGATAATCTAACAATCCAACTGCAGAAAGCTCACAGGCTTTCTGCTTCGGATATATTTTAAAAAGTTTTACTGTGAATTTTTGCCTCTACGGCCAACTGCTTTTCAAATTCTCTCTTAGCCTGTCTTATCAATGTCTTACATTTAACTTGCCAACATTTATGCAATATCCTATTTTCTTCTGTTGGATCCTTCTTCCAATTTTTGAATGAAGATCTTTTGGCTAAAATAGCTTCTTTCACCTCCCCTTTTAACCATGGGGGGATCCATCTGGAAGCTTTGTTTCGATACGATATAGCCAAGAAAAGACACAGATTCTTTGTGAAACTCGCATTTCGATATTTTGGCGTAGAGGTGGTGTTATAAGAACATAAGAACATAAGAAAATGCCATACTGGGTCAGACCAAGGGTCCATCAAGCCCAGCATCCTGTTTCCAACAGTGGCCAATCCAGGACATAAGAACCTGGCAAATACACATAAACTAAGTCTATTCCATGTTACCATTGCTAATGGCAGTGACTATTCTCTAATGGGTAGAATTTCATCAGGCGCCAACAAAAGTACACTGGATTTTAGTAGATACGCGCGTAGCCGCTAAAATCCTGGATCGGCGCGCGCAAGGCTACCGATTCCGTATAGCCGGCGCGCACCCAGCCGCACAGCCTACCTCCGTTCCCGCCGAGGCCGCTCCGAAATCGGAGCGGCCTCGGAGGGAACTTTCTTTTGCCCTCCCCTCACATTCCCCTCCCTTCCCCTACCTAACCTACCCCCCCGGCCCTGTCTAAACCCCCCCTTACCTTTGTCGGGGGATTTACGCCTCCCGGAGAAAGACGTAAATCCCCGCGCGCCAGCGGGCCGCTAGCGTGCCGGGACGCGACCTGGGGGCGGGTCCGGAGGGCGCGGGCACGCCCCCGGACCCGCCCCCGAAACGCTACGTCCCGCCCCGAAAACGCCACGCAGATCGGGCCCGCCCCCCCTCAGAAAACCCCGGGACTTACGCGAGTCCCTGGGCTCTGCGCGCGCCGGTAGGCCTATGTAAAATAGGCGCACCGGCGAGCAGGGCTCTTAAAATCCGCCCCTAAGTGAACTTAATAGCAGGTAATGGACTTCTCCTCTATCCAATCCTTTTTTAAACACAGCTATACTAACTGCACTAACCACATCCTCTGGCAACAAATTCCAGAGTTTAATTGTGTGTTCAGTAAAAAAGAACTTTCTCCGATTAGTTTTAAACATGCCCCATGCTAACTTCATGGAGTGCCCCCTAGTCTTTCTATTATCCGAAAGAGTAAATAACCGATTCACATCTACCCGTTCTAGACCTCGCATGATTTTAAACACCTCTATCATATCCCCCCTCAGTCGTCTCTTCTCCAAGCTGAAAAGTCCTAACCTCTTTAGTCTTTCCTCATAGGGAAGCTGTTCCATTCCCCTTATCATTTTGGTAGCCCTTCTCTGTACCTTCTCCATCTCAATTATATCTTTTTTGAGATGCGGCAACCAGAATTGTACACAGTATTCAAGGTGTGATCTCACCATGGAGCGATACAGAGGCATTATGATATTTTCCGTTTTATTCACCATTCCCTTCCTAATAATTCCCAACATTCTGTTTGCTATTTTGACTGCTGCAGCACACTGAACCGACGATTTCAGTGTGCTATCCACTATGACGCCTAGATCACTTTCTTGGGTTGTAGCACCTAATATGGAACCCAACATTGTGTAATTATAGCATGGGTTATTTTTCCCTATGTGCATCACCTTGCACTTATCCACATTAAATTTCATCTGCCATTTGGATGCCCAATTTTCCAGTCTCTCAAGACCTTCCTGCAATTTATCACAATCTGCTTGTGATTTAACTACTCTGAACAATTTTGTGTCATCTGCAAATTTCATTATCTCACTCATCTTATTTCTTTCCAGATCATTTATAAATATACTGAAAAGTAAGGGTCCCAATACAGATCCCCGAGGCACTCCACTGTCCACTCCCTTCCACTGAGAAAATTGTCCATTTAATCCTACTCTCTGTTTCCTGTCTTTTAGCGAGTTTGCAATCCACGAAAGGACATCGCCACCTATCCCATGACTTTTTACTTTTCCTAGAAGCCTCTCATGAGGAACTTTGTCAAACGCCTTCTGAAAATCCAAGTATACTACATCTACAGGTTCACCTTTATCCACATGTTTACTAACTCCTTCAAAAAAGTGAAGCAGATTTGTGAGGCAAGACTTGCCCTGGGTAAAGCCATGCTGACTTTGTTCCATTAAACCATGTCTTTCTATATGGTCTGTGATTTTGATGTTTAGAACACTTTCCACTATTTTTCCTGGCACTGAAGTCAGGCTAACCGGTCTGTAGTTTCCCAGATCGCCCCTGGAGCCCTTTTTAAATATTGGGGTTACATTTGCTATCCTCCAGTCTTCAGGTACAATGGATGATTTTAATGATAGTTCTTGCACCTTATCACGAAGCCAGTGATCAATTCTAGTAGCTAAAGCCACTAGCTCACCCAGCGAGTCAGGTGTTTCACGAGTAGCCAGCTTGTCCTTCAAGCGGGAATCCAAACTTTTGAAGAAGAGAGTTTTCAGGCATCTAGGGTCCCAATGTAATTCAGCCACAAGAGTCTTTAACTCTATAGCGAAATCAGCCAGCGGTTGGTTGCCTTGCTTCAGGTCCACCAATGTAGAACCAGCAACAGTGTATCGGGCAAAATCATCAAAAACGGATTTAAACAAGTCCATAAATCTGTCAATATCCTGAAGTATGGGGTCCTTGCGTTCTCACAGCAAGGAAGCCCAAGTCAAAGCCCTTCCATCCAGGTAGGATAGAATATAAGCAGTCTTGGCGTAGGCTGTGGGGAAATGAGTGGGTTGTAACTCAAAATGCATATAACACTGGTTTAAGAAGCCTCTAGATCTCTGAATCTGCCCAGAAAAACATACTTGAGCAGCAAGAGGCACAATAGTCTTTAGAGTTACTTCAGGTAACTGACCTTCATTACCAGATGTAGAACCTTGATTCCTCTATGCGTGCAGCTGATGAAACGCAGTAATCAGATTCTCCAATGCGTCTTGCTGTTCAGCAACACGCCAGACCAGGCCTGGAATGGCCTGCAAGGCATTGAGCTGAGCTGGATCCACGGAGTTAGCAATCTGTTATGGTTGATGGTGTTTGGGTGGATCCTTGGACACTGTGGCAGCTGACCACGCCCACGGGGGGCAGGCCTGTGAGGGACCATGGTGTCAGACTAGACTCTGTACACAAACACACAGATTTGAATCTTTTATTAAACAGTTTGACTGACCACCAGAGATGGCAGTAGTGAGTAGTGGTGTAGAGCCCGACTGGGCGCTTCGCACACAGAATGCTGGAACAGCGGATCCTCTGCAAGGCAGTGCTGTAGTGGAAAGAGACAGAGTTAGGAACACACAATAAGAATAACATTCAGAGTCCCAACGCAGAAATTGGAGAAGCTCCGAGGCAGGGAGAGCAGGCCCTCGAGCAGCGAGTACCTGATCCTTTAGAGCAGAGAGACTCGGTAGCGTTGTACTCATTTAGCAGTAACAGAGATTCCACTAGTCGAGAGGTCTGGCACCAGAGCAGAGAGAGCAGGCCCTCGAGGAGCGAGTACCTGGTTCCAGTGAAGCAGTACTGTGGAAAGAGATGGTATCTGTACTCACTGATGGTAACTGTAAGTTAGTTCTTCCAAGTAGAAGGGTAGAGGTTGCAGGCAGCAAAACAGGGAACATGGGCCCTTGAGGAGCCAGTACCGGTTTCCTGATAGCACCTGAAATAAGCAAAGAGGCCCTCGAAGAGCGAGTACCCCGTTAGAGACTCCAAAGGGTAGTAAGAGTTCCAGATAGTGCTGGAGTGGCAGAGTAGCTTAGGAATGGAGAGCGAATCCCATCCGTAGGAAATCCTGTTGCTAACTCAACAAGCTATCAAATACTGTAGGCAGATATGCCCGGAAGTCGTGACATCAGAACAGGGGGACGACCCTGACGTTCGCGCCAATGTAGAGTTAAAGATGAGGGCGGCGTGTGTGCGCACGCCCTAGAGGTACCTTGAAGGAGAATGGCAAGAGGCAGCACCAAAGCCGCTCCGGGGACACCGGAGACAACGGCAAGCAGACGCCACGGCGGCCATTGATCCAAGGTGAGCGGGAGGAGCCGAATGTAGAGAGAAGTAGGCGGGGCAAAGCCGAAGACCGACGGATGCAACAGTAATAGATCTCCATCTGGGCAGCTTCCATTGCTTTAGCAGCCCAGGGAACCCTGCTACCATGAACCTCAGAAAGCACAGGCTGTGCTTTGTAATGGCCTCCTCTTGCACCACCATGCATGACCTGCCCCATCAGTGTAGGGATTTTGTCCTTTGGAAGCTGACCACTCCAGACATAGTCTGAAATCTTGACTCTAAGTGACAGAGTTTCTATGAGGGCAGGGCAGGGCAGGGCTTTTAAGTTGATGACCCCTCTATGAAGCTGCAAGGTATCTACCATCTCACTGCTACAGCCCAGATAGTTAAGTCACTGAAGTATAGATAGAGAAGGTCCCACTGTATAACTACTACTATCAGCAGTAGTAGGATGTTGTAAAGACCTTCAGTGTGGATGAAAACCTTGAGAGCAGTGCAAGAAATTGAAAATGTACTGCTATCCACCACAAACTGGAAGTATTTGTGGCTATCAGAATAGAGAAATGGGTCCTGGAGATCCAGACAGTCCAGAAAGTAAAGCAGTTAGATGTAATAGAAACATGCCCAGGTACCTCTATCCATGGGACCACTCTAACCAAATCTAAGTCACTGGGACTTGGAAGCCAGAAGCTCCCAGGAGGGAACATCAAACAGCCAATTCTATTTAGCTGTGCTCCAGAGGTACACAGCTGAAGCAGGGCTCACTATCCATTCCAAAAAGTGGAAATCCAGGGAACTGCCAAATGCAGCATGGGAGCTAGCAAGCCAGTTCAAAACTGGCTTGCCAGTTCCCCAGTAGACAAGCATAAGATGGATGCTGCAAAGTAGCATTGTTCTAAAGGAAGGAGGGAGAGAAGAAATAAAAAGTTCTTAAGTAATGCTAGTCTTACCCCAATAGTTAGCACTCACCCAATGTGTAAGTCTGGAGTGAAACATAGCAGAATACAATACCACAGAAAAGCATTCAAGAAGCAGAAAAAGGGACTGAGCATAACATACCTCTCTACTGTGGCAAGCAGTGGGTCAGGTTCCAAACTGTTCTGAACTTGGAACATCTGGTCTCTACTTAGTCGAATAATCTCACATAAGGATTGTGATGCATTGGAATGCCTCTAAAAGAGAAAAACAACTATAATAACAATCATTACTTAATGCAGATCACAAGCAGACACATTAGTATTGTAAAAAAACTAGGGGTTCAATATGTAATGCCATTTAGTTAGTTGAGGGGCGCCATTTGAATATCCGGGCACAGTTAGCAGCTGCTACTTAACCAGCTAACTTATTATCCAGCTAAAAAGTTAGCCATCTAACTGAAGAGTGGACAGGGATTTTCCAAAGCGGAGACACTTATCCAGCTAACTTAGCTGAATAAATGCCGATATTCAGCATTATCTGGCTTACTGCCTCACTCCCGTTCTGTACCTATGGGAAAATATCTTGAAGAATCAGGCCCTTATTTAGAAGTAGAAGTCTATGCCAACTATAAGTTAGCTGGGTATACCCACAGCCGCACCACTAATTGGCTCAGCCAAATTAGCCAGATACATTTATAGGCTGATACTATTCATTGGATCTAGAAATGAGAAACCAGGCATGATAAACATCAGAAGAAACAACACGATTTATTAAAGAACCTAAGTTTCTGGTTTTATGTTCATACACAGATCATTTATCTGGACTGGTCTGCCTGGTTTCTTCTTTTCTGAATTTAAGATTCTGACATTGGGAACCTGAAATATCTTCAACTAGCAAATCTCATAATTCCATCATTTAAATTCAGTGTAGTACGTTTATTTATTATTTATTTTATTTATTTCTTTTGTATACCGACATTCGATCGAGATATCACATCGGTTTCCAGATAACAGGTTGAATAGAGCCGGAACTGCCCTATTTTACATTGTAACAAGATAACAGTTGATTAAACAATTAATATAAGGAACATTGTAACATATGAATAAAATTAAAATTAAATATTAAATGTGGGTATATAGAAGTGGCATATAGCCTATATACAATATGTACAATATGACTTGGAGGATCATATGACGTTAAAACATTCTATTTCTATTTTTAACTAAACCAACACAAAAACAATTCAAAGATAATGATATATATTAACCATAGCAGATCATATACAGCCTTTGTGTTAGTGATAGAAAGAAGTGCAAACGTGGTATTCTGAGACTCAAAGGTGAAGGGGAGAAATATGTAGAGACTGCTGAGGAAAAAAGCAAAATTGCTTAACAAATAGTTCTGTTTGTTATACACTGTGGAACGGCCTGGAGCAGGACCACATAAAACAAACACAGATAAGACTGGACATGAGGTGAACCTCAATCAATTTTCAGAACATTATGTTTGTGAGGAGCTAGCTAAACTTAAAGGGGTCCATTTTCAGCAGCTTACAGCTCGGATAGTTAGGCTGATATACATGTCCAGAAAACTAGCAAGGTATATTCAGCAGTGCAGTTATGTCTTACTGGTTAACTTTAGGACAGCCCAACCAGAGTTAGCTGCATAACTTAAGCTCCAAGTCTTATGTTAAGGGTAGCAATATTTACAATCTAAACCAAGCAACTGTCAAACCCATTACAAATTGTTTTTCAGGGTGCGTAGCCTTCATGATAATTTAGATGCTGCTGTTTGAACATGATTTGCTTTTTGGACCTGGCCGAGGAAGAAAGCAAATGTTGCTTACCTGATGTAACAGGTGTTCTCACAGGACAGCAGGATGTTAGTCCTCACAAATGGGTGACATCGAGGATGGAGCCCAACCACGGAAAACTTCTGTCAAAGTTTCAGGAACTTTGACTGGCCCCTACTGGGCATGCCCAGCACGGCACCAACCCTGCAGCCAGCAGGGGTCTCCCTTCAGTCTTGTTTCAAAGCTACAGGCAGTGCCAAAAAATAAAATAAAAACGAACCCAACACCGCGGGGTGGCGGGCTGGTTTTGTGTGGACTAACATCCTGCTGTCCTGTGAGAACACCTGTTACATCAGGTAAGGAACATTTGCTTTCTCACAGGACAAGCAGGATGGTTGTCTCACAAATGGGTGAGTACCGAGCTGAGGATGTCCGAACCTGCACCAAATGTACCCAACAGCGTGCAACAGGCACAACAACTGGGGTGGAATTTGGGAGAGGGCATCCGCACCCTACCGGGAGATGGAAGGGTGTTAGTACATCATGTTGGAAAAAGGTTACGCAAGACAGATTGGCCGAAGATGGAATCCTGTCTTCCAGCTTTGTCCAAACAATAGTGGGCTGCAAATGTATGGAGGGAACTCCAGGGGGCAGCCTTGCAGATGTCAGGAAGCGGCACCGATCAAAGGTGTGCTACTGAAGTCGCCATGGCCCTCACAGAGTGTGCTTTAACACGGTCTTGAAAAGGAATACCAGCTTGCTGATAGCAGAAGGAGATGCAGTCCGCCAACCAGGAGGAAAGAGCCTGCTTACCCACAGGTTGTCCTAACTTGTTAGGATGGAAAGAGATGAATAATTGAGTGCTCTTCCTGTGGGCAACTGTACGGTCTAGATAAAAAGCTAGAGCCCGTTTACAGTCTAGCGTATGCAGAGTCTGTTCCCCGGAGTTGGAGTGGGGCCTGGGAAAGAAGATAGGTAGTATGATGGATTGATTAATATGAAACTCCGAAACTACCTTAGGTAAGAATTTAGGGTGAGTACGGAGCACCGCCCGGTCCTGCAGGAGTTTAGTGTAAGGCGGATAGGGAACTAGGGCCTGTAATTCACTAACCCTGCGAGCTGAAGTGATAGCCAAAAGGAATAACATTTTCCATGTGAGATATTTTAAGTCACAGGAGTAAAGGGGTTCGAAAGGTGGTTTCATAAGGCGACCAAGAACGAGATTAAGGTCCCAAGATGGGGCTGGAGGACGTAAAGGTGGCTTCAAATGGAGCAATCCTTTAAGAAAGCGTGTTACAAGGGGTTGTACTGAAATAGGGACACCCCCGATACCTTTATGGAAGGCAGCTACCGCACTGACATGCATTCTAATGGAAGAGGTCTTTAGACCTGATTCTGATAGATGCCAGAGATAGTCCAAGAATTTAGAGATTGGACAGGAAAGGGGATCAAAGGACTGAGAAGTGCACCATGATGTATACCTTTTCCATTTGTAGGAATAAGATTTTCTTGTGGAAGGCTTTCGTGAAGCGATCAGGACAAGAGAAACTGAATCGGAAAGGTTAAATGGCTGAAGGACTAACCTTTCCACATCCATGCCGTCAGGGACAAGGCTTGGAGGTTGGGATGGAGGAGGCATCCGTCGTTTTGAGTGATTAGATGCGGGACCTTTCCCAGAGGAATGTGCCTGCAGATGGAGAGATCCTGAAGTATGGGAAACCACACTTGGCGTGGCCAGTGCGGTGCTATCAGGATCATAGTTCCCCTGTCCTGACGCAGCTTCACGAGAGTCTTCGACAGAAGAGGAAGTGGAGGGAATGCATAGAACAGACCGGTTGTCTATGTGAGGGAGAATGCATCCCTCGGCCAAGAGTGCTGGCTCCGAATGAGAGAGCAGTAATTGTCTACTTTGTGGTTCTGAGGGGATGCAAAGAGGTCTATGTGGGGATAACCCCATTTGTGAAACAGAGAGGTCGCTACCAAGGGATCGAGCGACCACTCGTGTGGTTGGAAGACACGGCTCAGCTGGTCTGCCAATACATTGTCTGCTCCCGGCAAGTAGGTGGCCCTGAGGTACATGGAGCGGGAGAGGGCCTCTGCCCAAATCTGCGCAGCTTCCTGACACAGAAGGAAGGAGCATGTGCCTCCCTGCTTGTTTATGTACCACATGGCCACCTGATTGTCCGTCTGAAATAAGATTGTGCGGTTTGATAGGCAATCTTGAAAGTCCTGAGAGCATAGCGGATTGCTCGCAGTTCCAGGAAATTTATCTGGTGTTTGGCTTCCTCTGGTGACCAGAACCCTTGAGTTTGTAAGATGTTTACATGGGCCCCCCAACCGATGTTGGAAGCGTCGGTGGTGAGGATTACCTGAGGGTCTGGTGGAAGAAAGGGCAAGCCCTGTAGGAGGTTGATTTGATTTGTCCACCAGGCAAGAGACAGACGGAGTGCATGGGTGATGCAAAAATGGAGGACAGAGGCTGAACAGCTTGGGGTCCATTGCAATCTCAGAGTCCACTGCATGACTCTCATGGCCAGACGAGCCATGGGAGTCACATAAACTGAGGAGGCCATGTGTCCCAGCAGAATGAGGAATTGGCGAGCTGTTGCTGTGCGTTGAGACTGCAACTGGCAAGCTAGGGACACAAGGATTTGAACTCGTTGATGAGGAAGGAAGGCTTTGGCCTGTAAGGTGTCCAAGTCTGCCCCAATGAAGGATAAGGTTTGAGATGGGACTAAAAAGGATTTCTCGTAATTGACAAGAAATCCTAGAGAAAGTAGAGTTTGAATTGTCAGGGTCAGGGAGGACCGAGCGATTTGCTGGGTTGGGGCCCTGATTAACCAATCGTCCAGGTAGGGGTAGACGTGGATACCTTCCTTCCTGAGGAACGCTGCAACCACCACGAGGCATTTGGTGAAGACCCGTGGTGCGGATGCCAGGCCGAAAGGTAGCACTCGATATTGGTAGTGATTTCGGCCTACTAAAAAACGGAGGTATTTGCGATGAGACTGAGTTATCGCAATGTGAGTATAGGCATCTTTTAGGTCTAGAGAGCATAGCCAGTCCCCTCTTTGCAGCAGAGGGAGAAGCCCAGGGTTACCATCTTGAACTTCTCTTTGTGAAGGTACTTGTTGAGGGCCCGTAGGTCCAGGATTGGTCGAAGTCCTCCTGACTTTTTTGGGATCAGAAAGTACCTGGAGTAGAACCCTAGCCCTTGTTGTGAGGGAGGAACGGGTTCTATAGCATTTGACTGGAAGAGAAGGGAAACCTCCTGCTCAAGAAGAATAGAGTGATCGGTGAGTCTCCATGCCTGCAGGGGTGGGGAGTCCGAAGGGAGAGTCAGGAAGTTGAGATGGTAACCCTGTGCAATTATCGATATCACCCATTGATCTGTGGTGATATGCTGCCATTTTTCTAGAAAGTGGCTTAACCGACCTCCTACTGGTATAGTTGGAAGAGGGATTTGGCATCTGCTCTCTAATTGAAAGTCAAAAACCCAATGCAGGGCCAGGTTGTGGAGCTGTTGCGGGTTTTTGTTTTCGAGACTGACGAGGCTGAGGTTTATGGTAAGGCCTCGCAGGCCTAGACTTGGCTAGTGGGGGATAATACTTCCGTGGACGGAAGAATGACTTTTTTGAGTCCTTCTTAAATGGTTGTTTAGAAGGCAAGTCAGAAGGAATAGATGAGAGCTGTTTAAGTGTCTCATGATGATCCTTTAGTTCAGCAACAATTTGCTGAATTTGCTCACCAAATAAATTATCCCCTAGACAGGGCAAATCAGAGAGCCTGTCCTGAACTTCCGGGCGAAGGTCAGACGACTTAAGCCAAGCCCAGCGTCTGGCAGAGATGGCCGTAGCAGAAAGTCTAGTGGAAGCATCAAAGATGTCATAAGCTGTTCTTATTTCATGCTTCCCAGCTTCAAACCCTTTGTTTAGTAGGGACTGAAGCTGTGGCTGGAACTGCTCTGGTAAGGCATCTGAGTACTCCTGTATCTGTTTCAGGATGACCCTATTGTATTGGGTCATATACAATTGATAAGAAGCTATTCTGGAAATTAGCATAGCTCCTTGGTATACTTTCCTACCTATACTATCTAGGAATTTATTTTCCTTAGTAGGAGGTATGGAAGAATGTGGCTTTATTCTTTTAGCTTTCTTTTGAGCTGATTCTACCACAACAGAGTGATGATCTAATTGTGGTTTCTGAAAGCCAGGTGCTGACTGTACAAGATAGGTAGAGTCAGCTTTTTTGTTCACTGGAGCAACAGATCCAGGAGATTCCCAATTCTTTTTGAGAAGGTCCAGAAAAACCTGATGAATTGGAATAGAGGTGATGACTTTAGGGGCATCCAAGAATTGGAGCAACTCCATCATCTGGTGCCTGTCACCTTGTTCTGATTGAAGCTGAAAAGGGACCAACTCCGACATGTCCTTCACAAAATTTATGAAAGAGAGGTCCTCAGGGGGAGAACGCTTTCTACTCTCCGCAGGAGAGGGTGGTGAAGGCAAATCATCGGTGTCAGTAGAGGTATCATCACCCCAGGTGTCATAAGGATCAGGCTGCTGACCTGTAGGACCATGAGGGGGCTGTATACCTGAAGGCCCCGGTTGAGGCTCCGAGAGATTCGAAGGAATTACCGGGGGAATCAAGAATGTCCTCGATGGAATCGGTGCCGGTGCCGGCATCGAAGGAATCGGTGTCGGCATCTAAGGAATCGGTGCCGTCATCGAAAATCTCGGTGGAGCTGATGTGCGTATCGCCCCCGACGAATGTACTGGTGGCGAGGGACAACAAGGCACCGATGGAACTACCCCCGAAGGGGGAAATCGGTACGGTGTTTCTCCACCTGATGAGAAGGCTGTCGGTGACCCGGGTGGTGCCGGTGGAAGGGCATTCATAAGCGCTTCCATCCGAGCAAGCAGCGGTGCCAGTGCTGCTGGAATCGGGTCGGTGACCGGTTCCACTCTCGGTGCCGGGGTCGGTGCCGAAGGAGTCTGGAACCGTAGCATCTCCTTGTCGATGGCCTCCTGGACCAGCCGGTCCAGTTCTACCCAGAGACCTGGGGTAACAAGACCCGGCTCTATGGGAGAGGGAGGCTGAGGCTGAGCCGGAGGGACCACCGTCACCGGTGGAATCGCGGCTCCCAAACCCCGGAGGGGTGAGGGTTGCCTCAGTGTCTGCGAGACAGGAGTGGACGGTGCCACTTCTGGTCGAGACTTCTTCGACGGAGGCTCGGACAGCACGGAGGTCGATGACTTCGATTCCTCGACAGTCCGAGACTTATGACGTCAATGGCGATGTTTGTCTTTTCGATACCCTCGATCTTCGGGGGAAGGGACAGGCGTCGATGGCCGTGAAGACGTCGATGGTGGACGGTCACCGGGAGGCTGTCGATGACGATGGGACTTCGACGGTGCCGGTTCCGATGACGTCGATGCAATCGATGGCGTCGGAGTGTGAGCATGGAAAAGGAGTCCCATCTTCTCCATTCTAGCTTTGCGACCTTTTGGTGTCATTAAGGCACATTTGGTGCAAGTCAGGACATCATGCTCACTCCCTAAACACAAAACACAGACTCTATGTGGGCCTGTGATGGACATAGTACGTGTACAGTCCGGGCACCGACGGAACCCCGACGCCATGGCCATAGGCAAAAAATTTAGCCGCGGGACGGTCGACTGCCAATAGGCCTCAAGGGCCAAATTCGACGGTAGTCGACAAAAACAACAGCAAAAAAACTTTCCGAAGTACCGCGGAGTGAAAATTGAAGAAGGGAGACCCCTGAGGGGCAATTTTTTCTTCAAGAATAAAGTTGAAGAGATTCCTGTCAGGAATGTGGTAAGAGCTCCTTAACCGAGTGGCAACTGCTACGCGGAAAAAAGAAGACTGAAGGGAGACCCCTGCTGGCTGCATGGTTGGTGCCGTGCTGGGCATGCCCAGTAGGGGCCAGTCAAAGTTCCTGAAACTTTGACAGAAGTTTTCCGTGGTTGGGCTCCATCCTCGATGTCACCCATTTGTGAGGACAACCATCCTGCTTGTCCTGTGAGAAGCACTGTACTTTATACCTATTGTCTGCATATCAGTGTCCCGGGCCTAGCATTGGCTTTCATCAGAATCTAACTTCCCCAGCCATTGAAGCAGAGAGTGATGTTGTAGTTGTATCACAAACATTAGGGTAGAAAACCTGTGCCTTCGGTTTAAGATAGTAACTGCTGCTCTGTGAACATTACCCCCATGCACCCTTTTCTTCATTTTCAACCTTTAGTCTTTAGGGATCCACATCCAATCATACAAACCAATCAGATTGCAGCAGATCTGTTTGACAGGACCTTCCCCTGATGAATCCATGCTCCTTGGGTCCAGCAATCCATCAGATTGTAGATAGCTCACTATCATTTTCTTTAGCAGAGTCTCCATTAATCTTCCCACCAGCGAGGTGAAGCTAAATGGCCTGTAGTTTCCAGCCTCCTCTCTCTTAACACTCTTGTGAATCGGGACCACCACTACTCTTCTCAAATCTTACAGCACCACTCCCATTTCCAAGGATCTATTCAACAGGTTTTTCAATGGACCCACAAGCACATCTCTGAGCTCCCTCAATATCCTGGAATGTACCTCATCCAGCCCCATGGCCTTGTCTACTTTCAGTTTTCCTAGCTCTTATCATACATTCCCTTCTGTAAACAAACTTGCATCTACTCCCACTGCATCCATGGTTTTGTCAACCAGCAATGGTCCATCTCCAGGGTCTTCTTTAATGAACAATTTGTTTAATATTTCTGCTATTCTTCTATCGCCACATATTGCTCTTTGTCACCTTGCAATTTTACTATACCACCTTGGTCTGTCCTCCTTTCTTTGATATATCTGAAAAATATTTTGTCACTTCACTTTACCATTTTAGCAATTCTTTTTTCCACCTGACCTTTTGCTTTCCTGATTTCTTTCTTCGTCTCCTTCACTTTCACTAAGTATTCTTCTCTGTCTTCCTCTTTTTGGGATCCTCTGTACTTCTTGAGAGCTGTTCTTTTTGCCTTTATTTTGTCAGCCACCTCCTTTAAGAAACAGATCGGTTTCTTTTTTCTCTTACTTTTGTTTACTTTTCTAACAAAGATTTGTCCACTCTTGTTCCACTTCACTCATTTTCTCCAGGTCTTCTACTTCTTCCAACAATTATGTTCCAATTTTGACAAAGTCCATATTTTTAAAATTCAAAATCTGGATCTTCATCAACTTCTCTGTATCCTATTTACAATATTTAACCATACCGTCTGACGATCACTGATGCTCAGGTGGGCACTTATTCAGACAGTAGAGACATTATCCCCATTAATGAGCACCAGGTCAAGTATCACACACTCACTCGTAGGTTCCATTACCATTTGTTTGAGCAGAGCCCCTTGAAGAGCATCCACTTGCTCTCTACTTCTTGTAGATTCCACAGAAGGGATACTTCAATACACTTCTGGCAGACTAAAATCTCTAACAAGCAATATTTCACCCTTCTTTCCCACCTTTTGGATGTCTTCAATCAGATCACTATCCAGTTATTCTGTCTGAGTCGTAGACCTGTAGACCACACCAATGTAAACAGAAGTGCCAGCTTCATTTTTTTAAGACAGCCCATAATGCTTCTTCCCTACCCCATGTCCCTTGCATGTCAGTTGCATGGATATTATTTTTGAAATAAAGAGCATCTTCTCTGTCCTTCCTTAAGTTATATTTCAGGATGACTGTATCCAAATCATGAGACTGTGAACCATTAAGGCCTGCAGCTCTGAGATTTTATTGTCCCAACTATGAGCATTTGTGGTCATAGATTTCCAATTTTTATGTCTTCGTTTATTCTTCTTCTTATGTTCTTATGTTTGCTGCTCTTTGTAGTTACCTTTATTGCTTTTTTGAGATTTTTTTTTTTTTTTATTTAATGGTTTCTTATATACCGAGGCACGTTTGCAAAACATCACCTCGGTTCACAATGTAACATAACTTAGCAACAAGCTTTACAATAATAATAATAATAATAATAATAATAACTTAGGAACAAGCTTTACAATAATAACATTAACAGGTAGCGGTTAATAGGGCAGGGGATGATAATACGAGATATATATACAAATGTACATGTTAGTTTTAACAATAAGGTTATATAAAGCAATCAGGAAAATCAGCAGGGTGAAGTGAACGATGGAAGGGGAAGATGAGGAGAAGACCTAAAGAGGTTGGGAGGGGGGGAGAGAAGAAGATGATTTATTTGATTATTTTCACCGCATAATTTTTGTAATGCTTGGAGGTGTGACATGCCAATTTCACTGGCCACCTCCTGCCACCCCCACTCATTAGTTTAAATGCCTAATGTATGATTTGAATTTCTCACAGCATCTTATTTTTTTTCTATAGACCCATATAGGCCATCTTTACCACATAACCTATAATTACTCCATACCCGGCCTCGGCATCCAATGTATCCAAAACCATACATAGTCTTTCCTCTCCCTTTCCATGAACAGGTAATACTCTTCCCAAAAGGCAATAGCCTTTGCCAAATATCAAATCTTCTTCCCTGGGTTTTGGAAATCATTTTTGCAACTCTAGGTTTGTTATGGCTTCAGCCCAGTTACAGCTTTCAGCTCACTCTGAAGGGTTGGGTGGCAGTCGTATGACTCACTCAGCTGCTGTGCACCCTCTGCTTCCAGCTTTATTTCTTCCAGACTGGCAGACATGTGCTATGTGCTTACTATCCTTTCCTGGCATTTGCCAAGAAACTAATATAAAGAAGTTTTGAAAGAGTATAAAAACTTTACAATTTCAGGAAGCTTTTGTTGATTAATTACATGTAGAGATGACTTTTCCTTTTAGCATTGAACTTAACGTGCAGAGAAATTTTATTGTTTTTATGTGTTTTTTAATACATTATTTTATGATGCTGTTTTAACAGTAATATGAGATTGTTTATGTTATGTTGTACTCTCATTGGACAGGTCTCTGAGAGATAGCGGAATATAAATTTTATAAATACATTTTCTCGTAGCTACATCTGGAGGTTCGGAAATGCTTGTACAATTATGATTTGTATCTGATACAAGAATGTCGGTATATAAATATGCAAAATAAATAAATAAATAAATAAATAAATAAAATTAGCTCAAACATGCTTTCACTTGGCTGATTTTTGTGCTCTGTGTAGCTTCAGGTTGCTGTTGGAGGCCACACACTGTGCACACACACAATCTCAGGCAGCTTCAGTCGCTATAGAGGCCATGTGCTGTTCAAAGATAGTCTCTCTTTCTCTTTTCTGACTTTGCACAGGTTAAAAAAAGAAAAGCTAAAAAACCCTGCTTCTCCAGCCTCTTACACATTGGTTTTCCCGACTCAAAATGAGTGGAGCTTGACACCTTACTCACTACAAACCTAACCTATTTTCCCAAAGACTACACTCTGTTTTAAAGAATTATTTTTAATTTTCTGTGCTTTCAGACAGAATGCATCAAATCTCCAGCGCTCTGTACCTCTAGCGGCACATTTCTTATTCCTTTTATTAATACTGTTTATTGCTATTATTAACACTGTTTTTTACTCGTTACTGTTATTCAGCAAATGTTGCTTACCTGTAACAGGTGTTCTCACAGGACAGCAGGATGTTAGTCCTCACATATGGGTGACATCATCAGGATGGAGCCCAACCACGGAAAACTTCTGTCAAAGTTTCCAGAACTTTGACTGGCCCCTACTGGGCATGCCCAGCATGGCACTAACCCTGCAGCCAGCAGGGGTCCCCCCCTTCAGTCTTATTTGAAAGCTACAAGCAGTGCCGAAAATAAAACAACAAAACGTTACGAACCCAACACCACGGGGCAGCGGGTGGGTTTCGTGAGGACTACCATCCTGCTGTCCTGTGAGAACACCTATTACAGGTAAGCCACATTTGCTTTCTCAGAGGACAAGCAGGATGGTAGTCCTCACATATAGAAACATAGAAACATAGAAATGACGGCAGAAGAAGACCAAACGGCCCATCCAGTCTGCCCAGCAAGCTTCACTTTTTTTTTCTCATACTTATCTGTTTCTCTTAGCTCTTTGGTTCTATTTCCCTTCCACCCCCACCATTAATGTAGAGAGCAGTGATGGAGCTGCAACAAAGTGAAATATCAAGCTTGATTAGTTATGGGTAGTAGGGGAAGTAACCGCCGCAATAAGCAAGCTACACCCATGCTTATTTGTTTTACCCAGACTGTGTTATTCAGCCCTTATTGGTTGTTTTTCTTCTCCCCTGCCGTTGAAGCAGGGAGCTATGCTGGATATGCGTGTAGTATCAGATTTTCTTCTCCCCTGCCGTTGAAGCAGAGAGCTATGCTGGATATGCGTGAAGTATCAGTTTTTCTTCTCCCCTGCCGTTGAAGCAGGATATGCATTGAAAGTGAAGAATCAGGCTTATTTGGTTTGGGGTAGTAACCGCCGTAACAAGCCAGCTACTCCCCGCTTTGTGAGTGCGAAACCTTTTTTCTTCTCCCCTGCCGTTGAAGCAGAGAGCTATGCTGGATATGCGTGAAGTATCCGTTTTTCTTCTCCCCTGCCGTTGAAGCAGAGAGCTATGCTGGATATGTGTTGAAAGTGAAGTATCAGGCTTATTTGGTTTGGGGTAGTAACCGCCGTAACAAGCCAGCTACTCCCCACTTTGTGAGTGCGAATCCTTTTTTCCACATTTCCTCTTGCTGTTGTAGCTTAGAGCGATGTTGGAGTCACAGTAACCATGTGTATGTTTATTGAATAAGGGTATTATCTCCAGGCAGTAGCCGTCATTCTGGCGAGCCACTCTTTATTGACGGCCTCTTGATTTTATGGATCCACAGTGTTTATCCCATGCCCCTTTGAAGTCATATGGATGAGTACCGAGCTGAGGATGTCCGAACATGCACCAAATGTACCCAACGGCGTGCAACAGGCACAACAATGGGGGTAGAATTTTGTAGAGGGCATCCTGAACCCCACCGGGCAGGCAGAAGGGTGTAGGTACGTCACGTTGGAAATAAGTTACGCAGGACAAACTGGCCGAAGATGGAATCTTGTCTTCCGGCTTTGTCCAAGCAATAGTGGGCTGCGAAAGTGTGGAGAGAACTCCAGATGGCAGCTCTGCAAATGTCAAAAAGCGGCACCGATCGTAGGTGTGCTACTGAAGTCGCCATGGCCCTCACAGAGTGTGCTTTAACAAGGTCTTGAAAAGGAATGCCTGCTTGCTGGTACCAAAAAGATATGCAGTCCGCCAACCAGGAGGAGAGAGTCTGCTTACCCACAGGTTGCCCTGTGGGTAAGCTGTGCAGTCTAGGTAGAACACTACAGCCCGTTTATAGTCAAGGGTATGCAGAGCCTGTTCCCCTGGATTGGAATGGGGCCTGGGAAAGAAGGTAGGTGGTATGATGGATTGATTAATGTGAAACTCCGAAATTACCTTAGGTAAAAACTTAGTCTGAGTGCAGAGTACCGCCCAGTCCTGCAGGAGTTTAGTGTAAGGCGGATAGGTAACTAGGGCCTGTAATTCACTAACCCTGCGAGCTGAAGTGATAGCCAAAAGGAAAATCACTTTCCATGTCAGATATTTTAGGTCACAGGAGTGAAGAGGCTCGAATGGTGGTTTCATGAGCCGACCGAGAACCAGATTAAGGTCCCAAGAAGGGGCCGGAGGACGTAAAGGTGGCTTGATATGGAGCAAGCCCTTCAAAAAGCGTGTTACAAGGGGTTGTACCGATATAGGAACATCCCCGACACCTTTATGAAAGGCGGCTACCACACTGACATGCATTCTGATGGAAGAGGTCTTTAGACCTGATTCTGACAAATGCCAGAGATAGTCCAAAAACCTTGGGATTGGACAGGAAAAGGGATCAAGGGACTGCAAGGTGCACCATGATGTGTACCTTTTCCATTTATAGGAATAAGATTTTCTTGTGGAAGGCTTCCGTGAAGCAATCAGGACACGAGAAACCAAATCTGGAAGGTTAAGTGGTTGAAGGATTAACCTTTCAACATCCATGCCGTCAGAGACAAGGCCTGAAGATTGGGATGGCGTAGGCATCCGTTGTTTTGAGTGATCAGATGCGGGTCCGTTCCCAAGGGAATGTGCCTGCAGATGGAGAGATCCTTTAGTACTGGAAACCACACTTGGCGTGGCCAGTGAGGTGCTATCAGGATCATGGTTCCCTTGTCCTGACGTAACTTCACAAGAGTCTTCAAAAGAAGAGGAAGTGGAGGGAATGCATAGAGCAGACCGGTTGCCCACGAGAGGGAGAATGCATCTCTGGGCTGAGAGCGCTCGCTCCGAATGAGGGAGCAGAAATTGTTGACTTTGTGGTTCTGAGGGGACGCAAAGAGGTCTGTCTGGGCATAACCCCATTGTTGGAAGATGAAGTCCGCTACCGAGGGGCTGAGAGACCACTCGTGCGGTTGGAAGACACGACTCTGTTTGTCTGCCAAGACATTGTCCACTCCCAGCAAATAGGTGGCCCTGAGGTACATCGAGTGGGAGAGCACTTCCGCCCAAATCTGCGCAGCTTCCTGACACAGAAGGAAGAAGCCTGTGCCTCCCTGCTTGTTGATGTACCACATGGCCACCTGGTTGTCCGTCTGAATCAGGATGACGTGATTTGACAGGCGTTCCTGAAAAGCCCTGAGAGCATATCGCATTGCTCGAAGTTCTAGGAAGTTTATTTGATGTTTGGCTTCCCCTGGAGCCAAGACCCTTGTGTCTGTAGATTGTCCACGAGGGCTCCCCACCCGAGGTTGGAAGCGTCGGTGGTGAGGATGAGTTGAGGATCTGGCACTTGAAAGGGCAGTCCCTGGAGGAGATTGTTGTGATTTTTCCACCAGGCAAGAGACAGACGGAGTGAGTCGGTGATGTGGACAATAGTCAACAGAGGCTGAACAGCTTGAATCCATTGTGACCTCAGAGTCCAATGTATGAGCCTCATGGCCAGGTGGGCCATTGGTGTGACATGGACTGAGGACGCCATGTGTCCTAAAAGGACGAGGAATTGGCGAGCTGTTGCTGTATGCTGAGACTGCAACTGGTGAGCGAGAGACATGAGAGTTAGCGCTCGTTGTTCAGGTAGAAAGGCTATTGCCTACAAGGGGTCCAAGTCTGCCCCAATGAACAATAAGGTTTGAGATGGTATTAAATAGGATTTTTGTAATTGACGAGAAATCCTAGAGAAATTAGAGTGTGTAGGGTCAAATTGAGGGACGACAGAGCGGCTTGCTGGGTTGGAGCCCTGATTAACCAGTCGTCGAGATAGGGGTAGACATGAACACCCTGCTGGTGACTTCTTAGAGTCCTTCCTAAAGGCCTGTCTTGAGGGGAAGTCGGAAGGTATCGATGAGAGCTGTTTAAGGGTCTCATTATGGTCCTTTAAATCAGCCACTATTTGCTGGATCTGTTCACCGAACAGGACACCTAGATAGGATTATAGACAGTGCTGGGGAGGAGTCGGCTGTTATGGTACATGTGGGCACCAACGACATAGGAAAATGTGGGAGAGAGGTTCTGGAAGCCAAATTTAGGATTTTAGGTAGGAAGCTGAAATCCAGAACCTCCAGGGTTTCATTTTCTGAAATGCTTCCTGTTCCATGTGCAGGTCCCCAGAGGCAGGCAGAGCTCCAGAGTTTCAATGCGTGGATGAGACGATGGTGCAGGGAAGAGGGATTCAGCTTTGTAAGGAACTGGGAAAACTATTGGGGAAAAGGGAGACTTTTCCAAAAGGATGGGCTCCACCTTAACCAGAGTGGAACCAAGCTGCTGGCACTAACTTTCAAAAAGGAGATAGAGCAGCTTTTAAACTAGAACAAGGAGGAAAGCCGACAGTGACTCAGCAGTGCATAGTTCGGAGAAATGTATCCTTGAAGGATACTAATGAAACAGGAGAGTTAGGGCATCCCAAAAGAGAAGTTCCATTAAAAGCAAACATGGAATCACCTCATACTAATGCTCCTTTTGGCGTCCCCCAGGGCTCCTCCCTATCACCCACCCTGTTTAATATCTACATTCTCCCCCTCTGCCACCTACTTTCAAACCTCAAACTCAAATTTTATATTTACGCAGATGACCTTCAAATTTTAATCCCTATATCCAAATCATTGGACTCAACACTCAGGTTATGGAACTCTCATCTACAAACTATAAACCACTACTTATCCAGCCTCAACCTTGTGCTCAACACTTCTAAAACCGAACTCTTGCTAATTACTCCAGAAGGTAGTCCCATTCTTCTCCAATCACAAAATATTCCACATATATCACACGCCAGAGATCTTGGAGTCTTAATCGACAGTCACCTGAACCTAAAGCATTTTATAAAACACACTACTAAGGAGTGCTTTTACAAGTTACAAGTACTCAAAAAACTCAAACCGCTCCTATTCCACTACGATTTCAGATCCGTCCTCCAAGCCATTCTGTTCTCCAAGATCGACTATTGTAACTCCATTCTGCATGGTCTTCCAGCCTCTACCATTAAACCGCTCCAGCTGCTACAAAATGCAGTGGCAAGGATCTTGACAAATACCAATCGGAGAGAGCATATTTCTCCTATTCTAAAAGATCTCCACTGGCTCCCAGTAAATTTCCGGATCCTCCATAAATTTCTCACAATCATTCATAAAAATATCCACCATCAGACCCCGCTTGACCTGTCTCTTCCTCTCAGACTGCACTCGACAGCCAGGCCTTTAAGGGATGCTTACAAGGGATCTTTACACGTTCCTACAATCAAATTAGTGCACCACGCAAACCTCAGAGACCGGTCTTTTTCTACCGCAGGCCCTTCCATGTGGAACGCTATGCCTCCGGACCTCAGACTGGAGACTTGTCTAACAACTTTTAAAAAGAAACTAAAGACATGGCTGTTCAGCCAAGCCTTCCCCACTACAAACTCCATTGCCTGATCTAGAACTGTACACCACACATCTCTGTAAACAAAACTCTCCAAATTTTTCATGCATAATATCCATTAAAGAGAGGTTGGCCCCTTGCCCCCTCATCTGTATATAGTATTTATTCTATTTTATTTCATTTTATTTATATATTTATTGCTCCGTTCACCCCTTCTTTATTTTCCTACTCCAAGTTAAGGCTTCCTTGTTATAATGTAACTGTATGCTCCGTAACTCTTGTTGATTGGTTAATTGTATATTCTGCTTAGTTCATTGTAAACCGAATTGATTTGATTTGTATCAAGAAAGTCGGTATATAAAAGCCTTAATAAATAAATAAAAAATAAATAGTTCATATGCCTATATGTAAAAAATCACCAAAACTAATGATTTCCGAATTATCCCAAACAACTAAAAAGCAGGTTGTTAAAACAAGCAAAAACCACACTTTGAAATGTCTGCATGCCAATGCCAGAAGTCTAAGAAGTAAAATGGGAGAGTTAGAGAGTATAGCAGCAAATGATGAGATTGACATAATTGGCATCATAGAGACTTGGTGGAAGGAGGATAACCAATGGGACAGTGCTATTTCAGAGTACAAATTATATCGCAATGATAGGGAGGATCAACTTGGTTGGGGTGTGGCACTTTATGTCTGGGCGGGTATAGAATCCAACAGGATAAAGATCATACAAGAGACTAAATGCTCAGTAGAATCTATATGGGTAGAAATCCCATGTGTGTTGGGTAAGAGTATAGTGATAGGAGTATACTACCGTCCACCTGGACAAAATGGTCAGACAGATGATGAAATGCTAAGAGAAATCAGGGAAGCAAACCAATTTGACAGTGCAATAAAAATGGGAGATTTCAATTACCCCAATATTGACTGGGTAAATCTAACATCAGGACTTCCTAGAGACATAAAGTTCCTGGATGTAATAAATGATTGCTTCATGGAGCAATTGGTTCAGGAACCAACAAGAGAGGGAGCTATTTTAGATTTAATTCTTAGTGGAATGCAAGATTTGGTGAGAGAAGTAACGGTGGTGGGGCCACTTGGCAACAGTGATCATAACATGATCAAATTTAAACTAATAACTGGAAGGGGGACAATAAGTAAATCTGCAGCTCTAACACTAAATTTTAAAAAGGGAAACTTTGATAAAATGAGAAAAATAGAAAAAAACTGAAAGGTGCAGCTGCAAAGGTTAAAAGTGTTCAACAGGCATGGACATTGTTTAAAAATACAATCCTAGAGGCGCAGTCCATATGCATTCCGCGCATTAAGAAAGGTGGAAGAAAGGCAAAACGATTACCATCATTTATTTATTTATTTAACACTTTTTTATACCGACCTTCATAGTAATAACCATATCGGATCGGTTTACATAGAACAAGGGTATAACTGAAGCAATAAATAAAATAGTAATTAACAAGAGAGGTGAATAAGGCAAAGTTACATTTAACAAGGAGTAAAAAACTTGGGAAGCTTAAAGCTGGAAGAAAGAAAGGCAGGAGGAATTATAACATAATACAAAAGGAATTTAGGTTAGAGCATAATGTGCTTTAACCTGTGATTGTCATGGTTAAAAGGTGAGGTGAAAGAGGCTATTTTAGCCAAAAAAACATCATTCAAAAATTGGAAGAAGGATCCATCTGAAGAAAATAGGATAAAACATAAGCATTGTCAAGCTAAGTGTAAAACATTGATAAGACAGGCGAAGAGAGAATTTGAAATGAAATTGGCCATAGAGGCAAAAACTCATAATAAAAACTTTTTTAAATATATCCAAAGCAAGAAACCTGTGAGGGAGTCGGTTGGACCATTAGATGACACAGGGGTTAAAGGGGCTCTTAGGGAAGATAAGGCCATTGCAGAAAGACTAAATGAATTCTTTGCCTTCGTGTTTACTAATCGGGATGTTGGGGAGATACCAGTTTCGGAGATGGTTTTCAGGGGTGATGAGTCAGACAAACTGAACGAAATCACTGTGAACTGTAACTTCTCATTTCCACTTATACGTTAATTGGTTTCCCCATGTTCTAATGTAAACCGGTACGATAAGACCTGGTCTTGAGTGTCGGTATAGTAAAAGAAGTTAAATAAATAAATAAATAAATAAGATGTAATAGGCCAGATTGACAAACTAAAGAGTAGCAAATCACCTGGACCGGATGGTACGCATCCTAGGGTGCTGAAGGAACTCAAAAATGACATTTCTGATCTATTAGGTAAAATTTGTAACCTATCATTAAAATCATCCATTGTACCTGAAGACTGGAGGGTGGCCAATGTAACCCCAATATTTAAAAAAGGCTCCAGGGGCGATCCGGGTAACTTTAGACCAGTGAGCCTGACTTCAGTGCTGGGAAAAATAGTGGAAACTATTCTCAAGATCAAAATCGTAGAGCATATACAAAGACATGATTTAATGGGACACAGTCAACATGGATTTACCCAAGGGAAGTCTTGCCTAACAAATCTGCTTCATTTTTTTGAAGGGGTTAATAAACATGTGGATAAAGGTGAACCGGTAGATGTAGTGTATTTAGATTTTCAGAAGGCGTTTGACAAAGACCCTCATGAGAGGCTTCTACGAAAACTAAAAAGTCATGGGATAGGAGGCGATGTCCTTTCGTGGATTACAAACTGGTTAAAAGACAGGAAACAGAGTATAGGATTAAATGGTCAATTTTCTCAGTGGAAAAGGGTAAACAGTGGAGTGCCTCAGGGATCTGTACTTGGACCGGTGCTTTTCAATATATATATATAAATGACCTGGAAAGGAATAAGACGAGTGAGGTTATCAAATTTGCAGATGATACAAAATTATTCAGAGTAGTTAAATCACAAGCAGACTGTGATACATTACAGGAGGACCTTGCAAGACTGGAAGATTGGGCATCCAAATGGCAGATGAAATTTAATGTGGACAAGTGCAAGGTGTTGCATATAGGGAAAAATAACCCTTGCTGTAGTTACACGATGTTAGGTTCCATATTAGAAGCTACCACCCAGGAAAAAGATCTAGGCATCGTAGTGAATAATACTTTAAAATCGTCGGCTCAGTGTGCTGCAGCAGTCAAAAAAGCAAATAGAATATTAGGAATTATTAGGAAGGGATAGGTTAATAGAACGGAAAATGTCATAATGCCTCTGTATCGCCCCATGGTGAGACCGCACCTTGAATACTGTGTACAATTCTGGTCGCCACATCTCAAAAAAGATATAGTTGCGATGGAGAAGGTACAGAGAAGGGCAACCAAAATGATAAAGGGGATGGAACAGCTCCCCTATGAGGAAAGGCTGAAGAGGTTGGGGCTGTTCAGCTTGGAGAAGAGACGGCTGAGGGGGGATATAATAGAGGTCTTTAAGATCATGAGAAGTCTTGAACGAGTAGATGTGACTGTTATTTACACTTTCGAATAATAGAAGGACTAGGGGGCATTCCATGAAGTTAACAAATAGAACATTTAAGACTAATCGGAGAAAATTCTTTTTCACTCAACGCACAATAAAGCTCTGGAATTTGTTGCCAGGGGATGTGATTAGTGCAGTTAGTGTAGCTGGGTTCAAAAAAGGTTTGGATAAGTTCTTGGAGGAGAAGTCCATTAATGGCTATTAATCAATTATACTTAGGGAATAGCCACTGCTATTAATTGCATCAGTAGCATGGGTTCTTCTTAGTGTTTGGGTAATTGCCAGGTTCTTGTGGCCTGGTTTTGCCCTTTGTTGGAAACAGGATGCTGGGCTTGATGGACCCTTGGTCTGACCCAGCAAGGCAATTTCTTATGTTCTTATGTCAGACAGCCTGTCTTGTACTTCTGGGCGAAAATCAGAAGATTTGAGCCAGGCCCATCGTCTTGCCGAAATGGCAGCTGCAAACACTCTAGTATAGGTGTCGAAGATATCGTAAGTTGTTCTTATCTCATGCTTTCCTGCCTCAAACCCCTTGTTGACAAGGATTTGAAGCTGTTGATGGAATTGGTCAGGCAGGGTTTCAGAGAAGTCCTGTATCTGCTTGAAAATGACCCTATTGTATTGGGTCATATACAGCTGGTAAGCAGCAATTCTGTAGATGAGCATGGCCCCTTGGAACACTCATCGACCAATATTGTCTAGGAATTTGTGTTCCTTAACAGGAGGGGTAGATGAGTGAGGCTTCTTCCTTTTTGCTTTCTTTTGAGCTGATTCCACCACCACTGAGTGGTGGCTGAGCTGAGATTTTTCAAAGCCGAGGGCTGATTGTACTAAATAGGTAGTGTCAGCTTTTCTATGGGCTGGGGCAATGGATCTACGGTTTTCCCAGTTCTTTTTGAGGTCAAGAAGAACTTGATGAATGGGAATAGAAGTGAACACCTTAGGGGCATCCAGGAATTGGAGGAGCTCCATCATCTGGTGCCTATCATCCTGCTCCGTCTGAAGCTGAAAAGGGGCCAACTCTGACATTTCCTTCACAAAATTAATGAAAGAAAGGTCCTCTGGAGGAGAACGCTTTCTACTTTCAGTAGGAGAGGGAGGTGAAGGTAAGTCATCGGTGTCTGTGGAAGTATAATCACCACAGGTGTCATAAGGATCAGCAGACTGACCTGTAGGACGAGAAAGGTGTTGGATACCCGAAGGCCCCGGCTGAGGCTCCGAGAAAATCGAAGGAATCGCCAGGGGCACCGTGGACAGCCTGGAAGGCATCGGTGCCGATATCGAAAGCATCGATGGTGCCGATGTGCGTATTGCCCCCGATGAATGAATCGTGGCGAGGGACGAATTGGCATCAATGGCTGAGGCAGTACTCCCAAAGGAGGAATGCAGAACGGTGTATCTCCTCCCGATGAAGCTGTCAACAGGGATCGCACCAGAGCCATCGGCGACCCGGGAATCACCGGTGGAAGGGCGGTCATGAGCGCCTCCATCTGGGATAGCAGCGGTGCCAGCGCTGCTATCATCGGGTTGGTGACCGGTTCCACTCTCGGTGCCGGTGTCGGAGGAACCTGGAGCCGTTGCATCGCCTTGTCGATGGCCTCCTGGACCAGCCGGTCCAGTTCTTCCCGGAGACCTGGAGCAAGCAGCTCTGGCTCCGTGACGGAAGAGGGAGGTGGAGGCACAGTCGGAGGGACCACCTTTACAGGCGGAATCGCAACTCCCAAACCCCGATCGGGTGAGGGTGGCCTCGATGTCCCGGTTGCAGGAATGGCCAATGCCATTCCTGGACGGGGCTTCTTCCATGATGGCTCGGACAGTGGCGAGGTCGATGATTTCACTCCCTTGACAGTCCGGGAATTACGATGCTGATGGCGATGTTTCTCCCTACGATCCCCTCGATCTTGAGGGGGAGAAACGGGAGTCGATGGCCCTGAAGACGTCAATGGCGGATGGTCACCGGATGGTGGTCGATGCTGGTGAGACTTCGACGGTACCAGTTCCGATGACGTCGATGTGATGGAAGGCGTCGGGGTGTGAGCACAGAAGAGGAGTCCCATCTTCTCCATTCTGACTTTGTGACCTTTTGGTGTCATGAGGGCACATTTGGTTCAAGTCAGGCCATCATGCTCATGGCCTAAACACATTACACAGACCCCATGAGGGTCTGTGATAGACATGTTACAAGTACAGTCTGGGCACCGATGAAACCCCGACGCCACAGCCATCGAAAAAAATTGAGCCGCGGTACGGTCAACGGCCAGTAGGCCGCGAGGGCCAAACTCAACGGTAATCGACGAAAGACGTTCAAAAAACTTACTAGAGTACCACGGCCTGAGAAAAGTTAGAGGAGAGACCCCTGTGGGGCAATTTAAGTTTAATTAACTCCGTGAGGAAAATTCCTGTCAGGAATCTCTTAAGAGCTCCTAAACCGCGAGGCTACTGCTGCGTGGAAAAAAGAAGACTGAAGGGGGACCCCTGCTAGCTGCAGGGTAATGCCATGCTGGGCATGCCCAGTAGGGACCAGTCAAAGTTCTGGAAACTGACAGAAGTTTTCCGTGATTGGGCTCCATCCTGATGATGTCATCCATATGTGAGGGCTACTATCCTGCTTGTCCTGTGAGAATAGGTTACAGTTCTCTAGTCGTTCCCTGTACCTGACAAAAGGAAATGCTTTGCTTCCTGCACCTTCAAGTTATATGTAAACCGATGTCAAATGTAAATCTTACACGGTATATAAAAACAAACAAATTAATTTATTTATTTATTCTGTCCCAAACCTACTTCTTTGGGTAGGGCAGACAAGTTTCTGAGTTGGAGACTTGGGTTTTCTCTGTGTCCAGCATTGAGAAAAAAAATCCTTGCACTGACACCATATGTAAGGATAGCTGAGTGAAATCTATATAGGCTGAAGCAGGAATCATGATGACTCCAGCTTTTCTTCATGCACTTTAACTTGTATACATGCAAACAGCAAAACAACAGAAACACAGACGGCCTACCTTTGCAGTGTACTCACAACACAACTTCCCACAGAGAGTCAGAAGCTCCTGGAGACATGGGGCCTCCCAATCCCACCTGGGCTCACATTCTTATCTCCCTCCAAGCAGGGTCTCACCCACAGAGCTCTTTCTCTCTGTAAGATTTAAGGTGGACCAGCTGCACTGATTAAGGAGGGTTTTACGGCTACTCCTTCACAGGGTCCAATAATAAAAAAGTATAACAACCTACAATCAATCCAGTAAAACACTCAACTAGCATACCGTTTATAATTTGGTGCTCATTTTATTCAACTGGTTATACATTATAATATTGTACTAATCACTGCAATGGTCTCTTTAATGTACTTAGTTAATGACTGCAGGTAAAAACCAAAATGATCCATTCAGTCTACCCAGTCAGGTGTTTAATGTTATTACTGCTGCTCAATCTAATATGTTATTATTTAGAGTTTGTGTGTCTGAGGTAAAAAGCAAGCCAGAGATAGTTAATTCTAGTGTCTGTCTTTCCCACCCACTCAACCCTTGATTTTTAGGCACAAGACACTTTCTCATTAAAAATCAATCAGGATCTTATCTAAAACATAATATTGTACCAGCCCTTATTGAAAGTTTAATCATCCCCTTGTAGGACACTAGCTGATTAATTACTAAATTCACCTGTAAATTTAAAGTACTCTCATTCCAACTCCCTTAGTATCCTAAACTTAACTAGGAACTCAATAAAACTAATATGAAGGCAGCAGTCCAGCAGCAAGAGGGGGGGCTTTCCAGTCTTTTGCACTGAGTGTCACATGTTTGATTTTTTACCCGCCGGTGAGAGATTGTATGTGTGCACTCGGTGCAAAAAGCTCCTGGCTCTCAGGGAACAAGTCCGATCTCTGGAGGCTAGAGTAGCAGACTTGGAGGAGCTGAGGGAGACAGAGAGGTACATTGACGAGACCTTCAGGGACATAGTAGCCAAGTCCCAAATCCATTCTGGCAGCCCCAGTGCTGCCTTGGATCAGAAAGGTCTCCCAATAGGAGAACATCACCCTGGTGTAGCAGGAAGTGATCCTGAAGCAAGGACCTGCTCTCCAGGTGATGTATTGTCCTCTTGCACTGAGGACAAATCTCCCAGGGCTACTGCCCAGGAAGGAAGGGTTAGGCCGGCCATCATAGTTAGTGATTCGATTATTAGAAATGTAGATAGCAGGCAGGCTGGTGGATATGAAGACCACCTGGTAACTTGCCTGCCTGATGCGAAGGTGGCAGACCTCACGCGCCACCTAGATAGTATTATAGACAGTGCTGGGGAGGAGCCGGTTGTCGTGGTACATGTGGGCACCAACGACATAGGAAAATGTGGGAGAGAGGTTCTGGAAGCCAAATTTAGGATGTTAGGTAGGAAGCTGAAATCCAGAACCTCCAGGGTAGCATTCTCTGAAATGCTTCCTGTTCCACGTGCAGGTCCCCAGAGGCAGGCAGAGCTCCAGAGTTTCAATGCGTGGATGAGACGATGATGCAGGGAAGAGGGATTCAGCTTTGTAAGGAACTGGGGAAACTTTTGGGGAAAGGTGAGACTTTTCCAAAAGGATGGGCTCCACCTTAACCAGAGTGGAACCAAGCTGCTGGAACTAACTTTCAAAAAGGAGATAGAGCAGCTTTTAAACTAGAACAAGGGGGAAAGCCGGCAGTCACTCAGCAGTGCATGGTTAGGAGAAATGTATCCTTGAAGGATACTAATGAAACAGGAGAGTTAGGAGAGTTAACATGTAAGACTCACATGTTAAGTCACTCCAATGTTATATGTAAACCGAAATGATTAGCAACATTGTTGCTAAAATTTCGGTATATAAAAAATGTTAAATAAAAAAAATAAATAAATAGGGCATCCCAACAGAGAGGTTCCATTAAATGCAAACATAGTTCATATACCTATATGTAAAAAATCACCAAAGCTAATGATTTCCGAATTATCCCAAACAACTAAAAAGCAGGTTGTTAAAACAAGCAAAAACCACACTTTGAAATGTCTGTATGCCAATGCCAGAAGTCTAAGTAGTAAGATGGGAGAGTTAGAATGTATAGCAGCAAATGATGAGATTGACATAATTGGCATCACAGAGACTTGGTGGAAGGAGGATAACCAATGGGATAGTGCTATATCAGAGTACAAATTATATCGCAATGATAGGGAGGATCAACTTGATGGGGGTTTGGCACTTTATTTATTTATTTAAAATATTTCTATACCGGCCTTCATGAATGGGATTCATATCAGGCCGGTTTACATGGAACAGGGGAAAACCCAAAGTAAACATAAAAACCAAAGTAAACATAAATAAGAAAGGTCGAAACTATCAAAGTTACAATAAAACAGGGGAATTGAACTTGGGAGCTAGAGTAGCTAGGAATAAGTGAAGTAGGAGTAAGAGCGATAGAATTTAACTAGGTAATTATCATATAATATGGTATGAAATTAATAGACATTCAGTTCCTTTATGTCCGGGAGGGTATAGAGTCCAACAGGATAAAGATCATACAAGAGAGTAAATGCTCAGTAGAATCTATATGGGTAGAAATCCCATGTGTGTTGGGTAAGAGTATAGTGATAGGAGTATACTACCGTCCACCTGGACAAAATGGTCAGACAGATGATGAAATGCTAAGAGAAATCAGGGAAGCAAACCAATTTGGCAGTGCAATAAAAATGGGAGATTTCAATTACCATGAAACACAACGAATACAAATCTTCTCTAAAAAGACGTCATGTAAATATAATTTTGCTTAATGTGCTGAATTACTTACAGAGCCATCATAACACCTGCAGGCATACCAGCGTTTTTTGCTTTGAGGTCTTGCCACTTCAGGTCACATTTAATCATTGGCTCTATGTGGGCATGACAAAGCGCCCCGTTCGTACCCGCTTAACAGAACATAAGTGTTGTTTAAAAACGGGAAGAATTGAGGAGCCACTGGTCACACACTTTTTGGAACATAAACATGTATTCACAGAGATAAAATGGACCGTTTTGGAAATTATATCTCAACATAGGAGACGGGGTGATAGAGTACAGCGTCTTCGCCAATGTGAGCAACGATGGATTTACATATTAAATACAGTGCATCCTCATGGACTCAATAAAGAAATTGAGTGGGTCCATTTTATGTAAACGTCATCTCCGCAGCTGAATTGTACTGATTCCATGCACAGCTGAATTGGATTGATTTCATACAGCTGAAAAATCATTTAAATTCAGTGGACTTCTCGCGGCAACTTTGCTCAGACGCCGGTAAGAGGAAATGGCGGCAAGGTTGGGTGAGTTTACTGTTGCTTCTATTCAGCACCCCCAAGGTATGTGCCAAATTATTTTACATTAATACAATGTGCTCCATTAAGTAACTACAAGTTGTTTGTCCTTCGCAGAAAATTAATAGCCAAGCAAGTAATCTGAGTAAAACGGGGCAATCCGTAAAAAATTGAAGCAGAGTGTGTTTCAGTCCCTGATGCAGCGATGCGAAACGCGCGTCGGACTGATTTGTGATTTTCACATTTTGAGTCACTTCAAAGAAGATTCAACCCCGATACAGAATTTTATGAAAAATGCAAAAACTTAAAAAATACGTCGTAGAATAAAGGACTAGAGCCAATGATTAAATGTGACCTGAAGTGGCAAGACCTCAAAGCAAAAAACGCTGGTATGCCTGCAGGTGTTATGATGGCTCTGTAAGTAATTCAGCACATTAAGCAAAATTATATTTACATGACGTCTTTTTAGAGAAGATTTCAATTACCCCAATATTGACTGGGTAAATGACAAAGTTCCTGGATGTAATAAATGATTGCTTCATGGAGCAATTGGTTCAGGAACCAACAAGAAAGGGAGCTATTTTAGATTTAATTCTTAGTGTAACGCAAGATTTGGTGAGAGAAGTAACGGTGGTGGGGCCACTTGGCAACAGTGATCATAACATGATCAAATTTAAACTAATAACTGGAAGGGGGACAATAAGTAAATCTGCAGCTCTAACACTAAATTTTAAAAAGGAAAACTTTGATAAAATGAGAAAATTAGTTTGAAAAAAACTGAAAGGTGCAGCTGCAAAGGTTAAAAGTGTTCAATAGGCATGGACATTGTTTAAAAATACAATCCTAGAGGCACAGTCCATATGTATTCCGCGCATTAAGAAAGGTGGAAGAAAGGCAAAACGATTACCGTCATGGTTAAAAGGTGAAGTGAAAGAGGTTATTTTAGCCAAAAAAATATCCTTCAAAAATTGGAAGAAGGATCCATCTGAAGAAAATAGGATAAAACATAAGCATTGTCAAGCTAAGTGTAAAACATTGATAAGACAGGCGAAGAGAGAATTTGAAATGAAATTGGCCATAGAGGCAAAAACTCATAATAAAAACTTTTTTAAATATATCCAAAGCAAGAAACCTGTGAGGGAGTCGGTTGGACCATTAGATGACAGAGGAGTTAAAGGGGCTCTTAGGGAAGATAAGGCCATTGCAGAAAGACTAAATGAATTCTTTGCCTCCGTGTTTACTAATGAGGATGTTGGGGAGATACCAGTTCCAGAGATGGTTTTCAGGGGTGATGAGTCAGACGAACTGAACGAAATCACTGTGAACCTGGATGGTATGCATGCTAGGGTTCTGAAGGAACTAAAAAATGAAATTTCTGATCTATTAGTTAAAATTTGTAACCTATCATTAAAATCATCCATTGTACCTGAAGACTGGAGGGTGGCCAATGTAAGCCCAATATTTAAAAAAGGCTCCAGGGGCGATCCGGGTAACTATAGACCAGTGAGCCTGATTTCAGTGCCGGGAAAAAAGAGTGGAAACTATTCTCAAGAACAAAATTGTAAAGCATATAGAAAGACATGATTTAATGGAAGGTTAGACCTCTTTGGTTTCTGAACGTTATTTATTTTCAATTTCTTATGCTTTATTAGGTCTTGGACTATTATTGTTCTTTATCTTATTTATAAATTAATGGTTAAAGTTATTCTATTTAAATTTTTTTTGAAATTGATCATGATTTTAATGTAATTTTATTCCATTATAATTTTTAGTTTTCTTTTCCAATTTATTTTAAATTAGTTGGTGAGTGAGTTTATAGCTAATTTTTAGTTTTATTTTGAAAATGTACTGTAAACCGCTTTGGTCATTTCATGTATTTGGTGAAACGCCATGTTATTAACCCCATGTTATTAACCCCATATATCTTAATCCAAGTTATTTCGACCTGAACATTGTAAGACATTTACTTGTCACTGTTATTGTTTAGAATGTAAACCGAATTGATCAGTAACTCTGTTATTGGAAAGTCGGTATATAAAAATGCTAAATAAATAAATAAGTAAACGGTATATAAATGTTTTAAATAAATAAATAAATAAATAAATAAATAGTCAACATGGATTTACCCAAGGGAAGTCTTGCCTAACAAATCTGCTTCATTTTTTTGAAGGGGTTAATAAACATGTGGATAAAGGTGAACCAGTAGATATAGTGTATTTGGATTTTCAGAAGGCGTTTGACAAAGTCCCTCATGGGAGGCTTCTACGAAAACTAAAAAGTCATGGGATAGGAGGCGATGTCCTTTCGTGGATTACAAACTGGTTAAAAGGCAGGAAACAGAGTATAGGATTAAATGGTCAATTTTCTCAGTGGAAAAGGGTAAACAGTGGAGTGCCTCAGGGATCTGTACTTGGACCGGTGCTTTTCAATATATATATATAAATGATCTGGAAAGGAATATGATGAGTGAGGTTATCAAATTTGCAGATGATACAAAATTGTTCAGAGTAGTTAAATCACAAGCAGACTGTGATACATTGCAGGAGGACCTTGCAAGACTTGAAGATTGGGCATCCAAATGGCAGATGAAATTTAATGTGGACAAGTGCAAGGTGTTGCATATAGGGAAAAATAACTGTTGCTGTAGTTATATGATGTTAGGTTCCATATTAGGAGCTACCACCCAGGAAAAAGATCTAGGCATCGTAGTGGATAATACTTTAAAATCGTCAGCTCAGTGTGCTGCAGCAGTCAAAAAAGCAAATAGAATGTTAAGAATTATTAGGAAGGGAATGGTTAATAGAACGGAAAATGTCATAATGCCTCTATATCGCTCCATGGTGAGACCACACCTTGAATACTGTGTCCAATTCTGGTCACCGTATTTCAAAAAAGATATAGTTGCGATGGAGAAGGTACAGAGAAGGGCAACCAAAATGATAAAGGGGATGGAACAGCTTCCCTATGAGGAAAGGCTGAAGAGTTTAGGGCTGTTCAGCTTGGAGAAGAGACGGCTGAGGGGGGATATGATAGAGGTCTTTAAGATCATGATAGGTCTTGAACGAGTAGATGTGACTCGGTTATTTTCACTTTCGAATAATAGAAGGACTAGGGGCATTCCAAGAAGTTAGCAAGTAGCACATTTAAGACTAATCGGAGAAAATTCTTTTTCACTCAACGCACAATAAAGCTCTGGAATTTGTTGCCAGAGGATATGGATAGTGCAGTTAGTGTAGCTGGGTTCAGAAAAGGTTTGGATAAGTTCTTGGAGGAGAAGTCCATTAATGGCTATTAATCAATTTTACTTAGGGGCGGATTTTCATACTCCGCGAATAGGCCTACTTTTGTTTGCGCTCCAGGCGCAAACAAAAGTACGCTGGATTTTAGTAGATACGCGCGGAGCCGCGCGTATCTGCTAAAAACCTGGATCGGCACGCGCAAGGCTATCGATTTTGTATAGCCGGCGCGCACCGAGCCGCGCAGCCTACCCCCGTTCCCTCCCAGGCCGCTCCGAAATCGGAGCGGCCTCGGAGGGAACTTCCTTTTGCCCTCCCCTCACCTTCCCCTCCCTTCCCCTACCTAACCCACCCACCCGGCCCTGTCTAAGCCCCCCCCTTACCTTTGTCGGGGGATTTACGCCTCCCAGAGGGAGGCGTAAATCCCCGCGCGTCAGCGGGCCTCCTGCGCGCCGGGACGCGACCTGGGGGCGGGTCCGGAGGACGCGGCCACGCCCCCGGGCCGCCCCGGGCCGTAGCCACGCCCCCGGGCCCGCCCCCGGAACGCTCCCGACACGCCCCGAAAACGCTGCGCGGTTCGGGCCCGCCCCCGACATGCCCCCTCCGAAAACCCCGGGACTTACGCGAGTCCCGGGGCTCTGCGCGCGCCGGTAGGCCTATGTAAAATAGGCCTACCGGCGCGCAAGGCCCTGCTCGCCTAAATCCGCCCGGTTTTGGGCGGATTTAGGCGAGCAGGGCTCTGAAAATCCGGCCTTAGGGAATAGCCACTGCTATTAATTGCATCAGTAGCATGGGATCTTCTTAGTGTTTGGGTAATTGCCAGGTTCTTGTGGCCTGGTTTTGGCCTCTGTTGGAAACAGGATGCTGGGCTTGATGGACCCTTGGTCTGACCAAGCATGGCAATTTCTTATGTTCTCAAAAGCCTGTGAGAGAGGACATCAGAGGTCGCAGCAAATGATCCAGGCTTCAAACTCTACAGCCCCAGCTTCCATTTTTATTTATTTATTTATTTATTTAACAACTTTTAATATACCGACGTTCGTATGGCACATCACGCCGGTTTACAAGTAACTCAATTAAAGGAGGAAATTACAATGAACAGGGGGCAGGGGATGGGAGCAGGCCAGAAAAAAAGGAGGGGGGTAAGGGAGACAGGAGAAGAGAGAGAAAGATAGGTAGCGTGAAAGAGAGTAAGGAACAACTGTCAAAAATAAGAAATAGGAGGAACTTATTTACAGAAGGGACTATTTACAGCAGTTACAACTAGCAATAGATTAATTACATCGGATACAATGAGCAATTTTGTAAAATAGTAGAACGAGGGCGGGCAAAGGAGAGGCGATAAGGAGGTGCCTTAAAGGGCTGGCAGGGTGTGAGGGATTAAGGCTGGGGGCTGTAAGAGAGGAACTAGGGTAGGAGTGACTAGGTTTGATTGGTTTCCGGATAGGCCTTTCTGAAAAGCCACGTTTTTATGCCTTTTTTGAAGGTGGCCAGGCAGGGTTCAAGGCGGAGAAAGGTGGGGAGAGTGTTCCAGAGTGAAGGGCCTGCTATGGTAAAGGCCCTTTCTCTCGTGGAGGTGAGATGAGCAATTTTGAGGGAGGGAGTATGTAGGATACCTGTGTGGGAGGATCTGGTAGGACGATTGGTTATGCGGAAGTGCGGTGAGTCCTTGAGCCAGGGGTTGGATTTGTAGAGGAGGTTGTGTAGTATAGTGAGGGTTTTATACTGTATACGGAAACCTCTTTATCTGTTTAACTTACTATACCTTATCTGTTTTTATATGTTTTTATTTGATATGGTAATTGTGTTTGGTGGGAGTAATTTGCTACAGATTTATACAGAAGGAATTTAATTCAAAACAAGAGTCAATAAGGTGAATAACTAGGAAGATAAAGGTGGATTATTGTGTTTTGAAGGTCAATGCCAGACAAATATAAAATAAAATCTTTAAGTACACTCCTTCTCCCTTAGAAATTGTAACTCAATAAATCAACAAAATTATGATGCAGAAAGTAGTCCAGCACCGAGAGGGAGGTTTTCCAGTCTTTTGCACTGAATACCACATGTATGATTATCTTCCCAGTTGTATGTGTGCAATAGGTGCAAAGAGCTCCTAGGCCTCAGAGAATGAGTCCAATCTCTAGAAGCTAGATTGGCAGAACTGGAGGAACTAAGGGTGATGGAGAGGTATATAGAGGAGACCTTAAGGGACAAGGTAGAGAAGTCCCACTCCAATCTGGTAGTCCCTGTGGTCTTTGAAGGAGAAAGGTCACCTGGAAGGAAAGCATCACCTTGATAAGGCAGGAAGCAATCCTGTAGGTTAGACCTGCCCTCAAGGAGATGTAGCATCCTCCCACACCAAGGAAAGGTCTCCAGAGGACTGTGCCCAGGAGGGAAGAGTTAGGACAGCTGTTATAGTTGGTGATTCAATTATTAGGAAGTTTGATAGCTGGGTGGCTGGTGGACGTGAGGATCACTTGGTAGCTTGCCTGCCTGTTGCGAAATTGGAGGACCTCATGCATCACAAAGATAGGATTTTAGATAGTGCTAGGAAGGAGCCAGCTGTCTTGGTACATGTGAGTACCAATGACATAGTAAAGTGCAGGAGGAAGATTCTGGAAGCCAAATTTAGGATTTTAGGTAGAAAGCTGAAATCCAGAACCTCCAGGGTAACATTCTCAGAAATGCTCCCTGTTCCTTATCCAGGACCCCAGAGGCAAGCAGAGCTCCAAAGTCTCAATACATGAATAGTGCAGGAAAAAGGGTTTTAGGCATTTGGGCTTCATTTTAGGGAAGAGGGGCCTTTTCTGAAAGGATGGGCTCCACTTTAACCAGAATGAAATCAAGCTGTTGGCGCAAACCTTTAAAAAGGAGATAGCGCAGCTTTTAAACTATTTTTTAAATAGTTGCTCAGAAGCACATGATTCAGAATGAGGTATCTTTGAAGGTTACTAAGAGAACAGGGAAAATAGGGCATCCCATTAGGGAGGATGCAATAAATGCCAAAGTGAACCAGTCTCTTTAAGTAAAGTGCAGAAAGATTCCAAATGACCTCTTTCAACTGATGAGCAGGTTGTTAATACAAAAAAAACCCCCACATTTTGAAACGTCTGTATACAAATGCTGGAAGTCTAAATAATAAGATGGTAAGTTTTAGAGTGTATAGCACTGGTTGAATAAGTAGATATAATTGGCATCTCAGAGACCTGGCAGAAGGAGGATAACCAGTGGGACACTGTGATACCAGAGTACAAATTATATAAAAATATAAACAAGAGCATTACGTCAAACAGGATAAAAGTTTTTTTTTTTTTTGTTATTAAAGGTTTTTATTGAAACAACAACAGAATGAAACCTACAGATCGGACCATACAAGTAGAAAATGAAGTATACATAAGAAACTGCACAAAGCTGCAATCAGAGCCAGGAACAACTGTAGGTGAAACATCACAGAATAGCAAAACCAAGTTGTTTATGTTTAATGAATATAGCACCCCACCCCCCCCACCCCCCCTAGCTTCACAATGACAAAAGAAATTAGAAAAGCAGAGCATACATGGAGTCACACAAAAGCATAGATATGATCCTATGGGTTACCCCACCGAGAGAAAAAAATAAATAAATACATAAATAAATATGAAAAGCGAAGGGCCCCTACCGCTAACATAATATTTAAGGCAAAGGACCCCCCGGCCCCCCAGAAAGCCATTGTTGGTAAGGGTGCCAAATCGATGTAAAACGGGAGACTGTCTTATTGTTGAATGCTGTAATTTTGGATAATACATAAATTTTCCGCACTCTGGTGTGAATGTCCTCTACCTTGGGAGTTCTGGTGTCTTTCCATAAACGTGCGATCTCACAGCGGCTGGCAGTAGAGACAAATTGAACTAACTGATTAGAATCCTGCGAAAGCCCCGTGGGTGCCAAGCCCAGCAGGGCCTGAGCAGGGGTGAGCGAGGGCAGACCCGGGAAAAGCTTGCTCAACCAGAGGGACACCTGCCTCCAAACTAAACGGACATGGGAGCAGGTCCACCACATATGATAAAACGTGCCCTCCTCCCCACAACCTCGCCAACAAGTATCAGGATATAAAGGCAAGAATTTATGTAACTGTGAGGGACATTTGTACCAGCGGTACAAGAGCTTATACGAGTTCTCAATAAGAGAAGCAGCAATATGTCCCCTGCCCAGCCGGCGAAAGACCGACGTCCAACGCTGAGGGGTCCAGCTAACCCGAAGATCTCGCTCCCAAGCCTTCTGGAAGGTGTAAAGAGGGGGATCCCGGACCAATAACATTTGATAAAGCCTTGACAGCATTTTGGGGCAACTATGCGCCCGCTCACAAAGTTTCTCAAAATCAGAGGGTTCCTGAGCGAGTGGAGTACTAAGCCCGGTGGCCTTAGCAAAATGCGCTAATTGCAAATAGGGGTACAACGCCGACTCAGGTAAGTCATAGGCTCGCTGAAGATCAGCAAAAGAGCGTAAAGCTGTAGAGCCCCAAACATGTCCCCACGTCGTAATGCCCCGTCGTCTCCAGTGTAAAAAAAATGGAGCTCTCACATCCCGGGCGAAAGGCCTTGTTGTAATATAAATGGGTACTGGCATGGTATTCCCTATTTCCCACCAGGGGAGCACCAAGGTGATGCCACAGGTGAAGCAGCATAAGTGTAGAGGGAGGCAACACCGCCCCCGGATTCACCGTCCAGGTGTGCTTAGGCTGCCAGATAAGGCTACTGAGTGGAACAGAGCCAAGAAGTTCCTGGTTAATAATAACCCACAGTTTCTGCCTACGGGATGATTGTAAATCCACCAGTTTTTTAAATTGAGCAGCACGATAGTAGCGGATAAGATCCGGGACTCCCAGGCCACCTCTACATTTAGGTTGTGTAAGTACTCTACAGGCTACCCGGGGTCGCCTGCCCGCCCAGATGAAAGCCATACACCTTCGCTGCCATTGTTTTAACATAGACATGGGAACCAGCACTGGGAGTGTCTGAAAAAGATACAATAATTTCGGGAGGACATTCATTTTAAAGGCAGCCATTCTACCCAACCAAGATATCTGATATCGACTCCACTCCTCCATATCCTTTGCTAATTTAGTCCACAGCGGGGTATAGTTAATGGTAAGCAGATCTTGCGTTACACTAAGGTGAATGCCCAGATATTTAATTTGGGTTTTGGCCCATTTAAAGGGGAACAGCTCCTGAAGGAAATTGACCATGCGGGTATGTAAATTGATGTTAAGAACCTCTGATTTTTCCCAATTTACGGCAAAACCAGAAACTCTACCGAAAGCCTCCATCTCAGCAATAACAGAGTCGAGAGAGTCGGCTGGGTCTGAGAGCGTAAACAAAATGTCATCAGCATATAGGGATATCTTGGGAGACAAGGCGCCCATAGGTACCCCAGAAATGTCAGCATTGCCGCGTATGGAGATAGCAAATGGCTCAAGAAATAAAGCAAAGAGGAGGGGGGATAGCGGGCAACCCTGCCTAGTCCCCCTGCCCACATCAAAAGGAGCTGAGTAGCCTCCATTTACCTTTAAACATGCCCGGGGAGAGTGATAGAGCTGACCCAACTTCAATAAAGAAATGGGCCGATAAGAACCACAAACGGATGGGTCCCGGTCAGGTTTAAGTAATAGTGTAATGCCCGCTAAGTTGGCCTGGGCTGACAGGGACGACCCCGTTTTCAGGGAGTTGAAAAATTTCAACAGAAGAGGGGCTAGGGCCGTAGCAAATAATTTATAAAACCGGGGAGTATACCCATCGAGGCCCGGGGATTTCCCCAGTTTGAGGGAGTCAATAGCGTTCTGAAGTTCCATAGCGGAGATGTCCCCATCTAAAAATTGTCGCTGGGCCGCCGTCAAGGTAGGGAGGGGAAGCCGAGACAGGTATGCCTCAATCGAAGCTTCCTGTATATCAGGGTCGCCATGGTACAGAGCGGAGTAAAAACTTTGAAAGCAGCCCCGAATAGAGGCATTATCAGTAAGGAGCCCCCCAGAGGGATCCTTTATTTTTAAAATAGTGGCTTGTGCCTGCTTCCGTTTAAGGCTGTGGGCTAAGTAACGTCCAGCCTTGTTCCCACCCTCAAAAAATCGCTGTTGGGCCAATTCCAATTGATGGGCAATACGGGCAGAATCTAGGGCCATAATCTTATCCCGCAGCTCCTGGATGGACCCCCGCTGCGTAGAGCCAACTCCGTCCCTCATATGAGCCCGCTCCAACTTGGACAAGGCCTTCAGTAACGTCTGGCGCTCCAGCTCCCGCTGTTGCTTAACAAAAGATGCTCTCGCAATACAGGAGCCTCGTAGGACACACTTTAAACACTCCCACAGGGTCCCAGCCCCCACCTCCCCGGTATCATTATGAAGGAGAAATTCACGAATGTCCCGAGTCAATTGCTGCTGAAAGCTACCATCTTCCAGGAGGGAATCATTTAGTCGCCAAAAACGCTGACCTACATCAGACGGGCCCATACGCAATTTAAACCAGATAGGAGCATGATCCGACCAAACTATAGGTTCAATATCAACCCCTGTTACCGCATTAAGTTTGGTCCGGTCAAGCATGAACATATCCAGGCGGGAATAGCTATTGTGCGAGGGTGAGAAGTAGGTATAGCTGCGGGAAGTAGGGAAGCGAGAGCGCCAGACATCCACCCCAGCTATAAGCGTTAAGAATCCGTTTGAGCGCCTTCCTGGCCAGGGCAGGGTCAGAGCTAGAACCCGCCGAGGTATCAAAACGGGGATGTAGCGTCAAATTGAAATCCCCCCCCAAAATAACACTTCCCTCCGCATGATCCATTAACAGCTTGTACAATTTAGTATAAAACGCTTCTTTCTGAGAGGTAGGACCATACACCGAACAAAGTGTATAAGACTCCCCGCCCAGAACTACATTAAGGAGAAGGTAGCGACCTAACAGGTCAGAAAGAATATTCCGGACCTCAAAGTGAATGTCTTTATGCACCAGGATTCCCACACCCGAATATCTGGAGGCAGGTGTCGCCGCCGCCCAAAATTGATGGGGGTATTTTTCTGAGCGTAAGAGGCCCTCATAACGCTGGCGTAGGTGAGTTTCCTGGACATAAATCACCTGGGCAGATAACCTGTCTATTTCTTGGAATAAGAGCTTCCGTTTCCTGCCTGAATTCAATCCCTTAACATTAAGGGAGAGGAAGGTAATTGAGGTCATAATCTTAATATCTCTGCACCTCCCCTCCCCCAATCCCACAGCCCAGCACCGAGAACCAAGAGGGCCGGCCCAGAAGAATCCGATAACAAAACCCCATACTCAGCCATACCCGTGTAATAGCCCGGCAGTCCACTTAAATTGAGGGAACCCCTGGCCATACTGACTACCACATAACACTCTAAGAGCATGATAACTGAGCATTGTGAAGCTAAACCCCCCCCCCCCCCCCCCCACCAAATATCCTGGATGGTTCCACACCTTCCAGAGAAGAACACGGAGGAAGAAGCCATGCCGGGGTGCGGAGTCTGCCCCCCCCCCCCCCCGGAGCAATCAATTGATAATCATAAAGTCAGAATACACACTGTGACAACAGAATAAGTCCACCCCATGAAATAAGCGAACAGAGACGCTGAGGCACATCTGAAATGGCAGTCAGGTTCACGACAACTTAGTCAATAAGAGCCCTGAGAACTGGATGGGCCGGGCAATTCAGGTGAGGGTCCCAGATTCCCCGTGGTCGCTGGCATTCCTCCGAAGCCGACGGCCTCCTTTGGTGACCCGTTGCCAGCGTGGGGCGGCTGGTCTGGAGCCTGAAGAAGCCACCGCTTTAGATATTGGAATATCCACAGTAATACCCACGGCTTTCAGGGCTGGCACCGCATCTTCCAGACTGTGAACTTTATAGGATTTCCCATCCACTTGGAACCAGAGGCCGAAGGGGAACAGCCATCTGTAACGTATGGAAGCACTGGCCAAAGCAGAGGTGACCGGTCGCAGAGCCATTCGTTTGCGCAGGGTACTCGCCGCCAGATCTGCAAAAATGGAAATGTCATTCCCCTCTCAACTCCAAACACGCTGCTTCCTGGCCGCTGCAGCGATCCTCTCCTTATAAGCATAGGAGTGAAAACAGACTACAATGTCACGTACCCGGTTGCCAGACTTGGATCCCAGGGACCGATGCGCTCGTTCTATCCCTGGATCAGACGCAGGACCCTCGCTGCCGGTCTCCGAATTCCCAAGAAGCCAGAGGCATATTTTTTGAATAATACAGACACAGTCCTGATAGTCCTCAGTTTCTGGCACACCTTTAAAACGAAGGTTACAGCGTCTGGTCCTGTTCTCCAAATCCTCGAGTTTGTCCTCCAAGGTCGTTTGTGCGGATTTTAATGCGGTCACCTCCAGCTGCTGCTGCTGCCAGCGCTCCTCGTGCTCATCCAAGCGAAGGTCCGCGTCATCCACACGGCGGCCCAAGGCCGCGTTGTCCTCCCGCATTTCCTGCAGCTTTTCAGCGATTTCCGTTTTAAAGCCTTTAATGTCGCGTCGCAGCTCCATAAACCAGGAGCGCATCTCGGATCGGAGGGGACGCTCTGGGTCCGGGAGGTCTTGGTCGGATTCCACGTGCTCCGGGTCCTCCTGCTCGACTGCCACCGCCATTTTAGGGCCCTGGAGGTCCGGCACCTCTCCCCCTTTGCTGTAGGAAAATTTTGCAAAGTCCACGGTTTTTTTTTTTTTGCGCCATGGCCCCACAGCGTTCCGCTTCCCAAGCGCCCAAAAATCGCCGCGATTCGGGTGGGTGGCACGGTGTTTTTGTAGCGAAAAGTGCTCCGGGGCTGAGAGCTCCTCTAAGAAGCAGCCGGCATGGGAAGTGATGTCACTTCCTCTCAACAGGATAAAAGTTTTGCATGAAGCAAAATGTAATGTTGAATCTTTATGGATAGAAAATTCAAGTGAAAGGGGAATAAAATAATAGTAGTGGTCTATTACCATCCACCTGGCCAGAATGAACTAACAGACAATGAAATGCTAAAAGAAATTAGGGAAGCTAACAATAGCAACAACACAGTAATGATGGGTGATTTCAATTACCCCTAGGACATTCTAGAGAGGTAAAGTTCCTAGATGAAATAAATGACTGCTCAATGGAGCAGCTAGTACAGTGATGGCTAACCTATGACACGCGTGTCAGAGGTGACACGCCGAGACGTTTTTGCTGACACGCGCAGCATTTCAAGGACTATCGGGATTTTTTTATTTTATTTTTTTTTTTTTTTATCGGCAGCGCCGACCCTTTAAAATTTGTTTTTTTAGTTTCCCCCTACCCTCCGGACCCCTCCACCAATGCCCCCGGGCGCAGGGAGGCTCATGCGGTGCAGCGATGAGGCTCAAGACAAAGATCGCGTTTAAACGTGCTGATGCTCCTCCTCCTTTCCTGCCTGTGCGTCCCCGGAAGTAAATGTTCCCGGAGCCGCGTGGGCAGGAAGGATGTGAAGCATCAGCGCGTGCAGAAGAGGAGCAGCATTTGCGTGGGCCGCCGCGAATTCCAAGTCGCAGCAGCCTGAGAAGAGGAAGAAACCTGGTAGCAGGGCCGCCGCGGCCCGAGAAGATCAGGGCCGCTGCAGAGCCCATCCTGCGGCAACCCGCGAAGAGGAGGCCCAGAGGTGAGAGAGAGGCTGAGGGTCTGTAGAGTGTGCGTGTTTGAGATGAGCTGAGAGCCTGTGTGTGGGAGTGAAGACCTGAATGTTTGCAGAGACAGCATGTGAGAGCCTCTGTGTGTTTGTGAGAGAGAGAGCATGTGCCAGTGAGAGCCTGTGTGTGTGAGAAAGAGAAATGCATGTGAGAATGAGAACCTGACTGTGTGTTTGAGGGAAGAAGATGGAGAGAAAAGAAACAGAAAAAAAGACAATATAAAAGGAATTGGCAAAAAAATAAGAAAGGGAAGGTGGAAAAAAAAAGCCTGTGACCAACCAATTAGAAAACTAAGATCAGACAGCAAAGGCAATAAAAAATTACTTTTTAGTGATTGGCACACGTAATCTTTGGGAATGTGAAAGAGTAGCACTTTCTCTACGGATCTCACAATGTACAAGATCAGCATGGAGAAAGTGGAAGCCCACGGGGCCTGCACAGAGGAGGCAGCAGAATGGGCTTCAGTGTCAGTAGCAGCAATCGGCACCTCCCCAATAGCCATGTGGCAGCAGTGAGTGTGACAGCAGAGGAATGAGAGAGGTTCCGAGGTTGCTGCCAAAAGAGAGGGGGGTCTGCCTTTAATGTGTGCATGTGTATGAATGGGACTCTGCCTGGGGGTGTATGTGTGTGAATGCATGGGTGCCTGCCTTGGGGGTCTGTGTGTGTGAGAATGTGTGCAAGCCTGGGGGATGGGGAGGGAGTGGTGTGAAAATGAATGGGAGCCAATAAAAGAAACCGACTGATAGATGAAGTTTGTAATGCTTGCTTGGACTTGAAGTGTACGAAATACCAACCTTCAATTGAAGATTTAGCCAATGAAATTCAGCAACAAAAAAATCACTAAGCAGGTAAGGTAAAGAATTATTTGTTTTTGCTTTATTAATAAATACAGTACATATTAAAATTATAACTTTTTGTTATTGATTAGAGCTACAAATATCACAAAATTATGGATTTTTCTGGAAGTGACACACCACCCGAGTTATGCTCGGTTTTTTTTATGAATTTTGACACACTGAGCTCAAAAGGTTGGCCATCACTGAGCTAGTACAAGAACCAACAAGAGAGGAAACTATTTTAGACCTAGTCATTAGTAGAACACAGGATTTGGTGCAAGAGGTAACAGTGTTGGAGCCACTTGGCAATAATGATCACAACATTATCAAATTTGATTAAATAACTGGAGAGAGTGCACTAAAGAAATCTACTACAACAGCATTAACTCTCAAAAAGGTGACTATGATAAAATGAGGAAACTGGTTAGGAAAGGAGTTTAGCTTATGTTGCGTCTGAGGTGAACCCATGGGCCGAGGTGAGGTTGACGCAACCCATAGGTAGGGACTGACAGGTCCCCACCATTGGCAGGCGGAGTGGACTGATAAACAGAGGCCACTGGAGCTTCACCTATACCAGCCCTCGTTCCCCGTGGGTTGAGCCTTTGGGTGCTGAGGCTTACAGGTCTTAGGTGGGCCTCTGTGTATAGTCGAGGTGAGAGTTGGTTCAGCCCAGAGACAGCAGGTGAGAGATGGGACATGCTTACTCTGGACAAGGTAGTGTCCTGGAAACCTGAGCACCAATGGAACAGAGGCAGACAGGGGGGTGCTCGAGCAAGAGCAGGCCGAAGCCTGAGTAAACCACGTCCAGGGAGTAAGCTGGAGAAGCGTCAAAGAGCAGGCTTGAGTCAGGGCTGGCAGCAATCCGAAGGCAGTGGCAAGCAAGGCTGAGGTCTGATCACGGAGATAGTCAATAGCGTTAGTCAGGCGAAGCAAATGTCTGGATCTGGAGATAGGCAATAGCGTAGTCAGGCGAAGCAGAGGTCTGGGTCTGGAGATAAGCAATAGAGTAGTCAGGCGAAGCAGAGGTCTGGGTCTGGGCATAGGCAATAGCGTAGTCAGGCGAAGCAGAGGTCTGGGTCTGGACATAGGCAATAACATAGTCAGGCAAAGCAGGGGTCTGGGTCTGGAGATGGACAATAGCATAGTCAGGCGAAGCAGAGGTCTGGGTCTGGAGATGGACAATAGCATAATCAGGCGAAGCAGAGGTCTGGGTCTGGAGATAGGCAATAGCGTAGTCAGGCGAAGCAGAGATCCAGGCTTGGTGAGAGTCAATGGCATGATCGGGTGAAACAGAGGTCCGGACTTGGAGAGAGTCAATGGTGTGGTCAGGCAAAGCGAAGTCAAAGTCTGCGAGCAATATACTTAGATGGTCTTTCCCCTAAGATCAAAGAGCTTGCAGCCCGTGACCTTCCAGGAACGCTAAACGCGTTAATTGACCGGGCTGGAAGAATTGACCGCCATCTCCAGGAGAGGTACATCAAACTTGCAGGATCTAAACGACGTATTACTGGAGCTCCTTGACCTCGCCCCGTCTCACCGAGCACTTCCCCGCAGTCCTCCTCTGAGGCCTCTCCAGACAAGCCCATGCAACTGGGTCGTTGTCCCTTGTCGCCAGAGGAACGCCAAAGGCGGCGCCGTTCAGTTCTCTGCCTTTATTGTGGGGGTTCTGGTCATCTTCTGGTCCAATATCCAATGCGGCCAGTAAACTCCAGGGCCTAGGAGTCACTGGAGGGGTGACTGTAGGCCTAACTGCTCCCGTCCCTCTACTCGTCTTGCCAGTGACTTTGACCTAAGACTGCAGCCTTCCTACCCTGCCTCTGGTAGATTCAAGGGCCAGTGGGAATTTTCTCATGCAAGAGATCATGGACCAGTTATCGATTCCCACTCAGCCTTGTACTATTCCACTGGTTCTCTCATCAATCCACAGAGAGCCCTTGCCAGGTCGGATCATCCATACAACCCTTCTGCTGGAGTGCGTTGGAGAATCTGAGCATCGTGAGCACATCTCCTTCTACGTCATACAGAAGGCCATTCACCCAGTGGTTCTGGGTATCCAATGGTTGCAGCAGCATAATCCTCAAATCGACTGGACGTCTCGCTGAGTCAACCACTGGGGTTCCTCCTGCTACCCTAAATGTTCCCTGGCTTTCGGCGAGCTTTCTCCTGAACCCAGCTCTGAAGTTCTGGTGGGGCTCCCGCCTGAATATGTTCACTTCGCGGATGTATTCTCTAAGAAAGCAGCTAGCACCTTGCCGCCCCATCAGCAATCGGACTGTGCTATCAACTTGATTCCTGACTCCACACCTCCTCATGGCAGAGTATACCTGCTCTCAGAACCAGAGACCCAAGCCATGACTGACTATATCCGGGAAAACCTCCAGAATGGGTTCATCCGTCCTTCCAAATCACCGGCTGGAGCCGGCTTCTTTTTCATGGGGGAAAAAAAAGACGGGTCTCTCCGGCCCTGTATTGACTATCATGGCTTGAAAGCAATTACGGTCAAGGACCTCTACCCCTTGCCTCTGATAACGGAGCTTTTTGACCGCCTACAGGGGGCCCAGGTCTTTTCTAAATTTGATCTGCAAGGTGCGTACAATCTCATCCGAATCAAGGAGGGTGACAAATGGAAGTCGGCATTTAACACAAGAAACGGCCATTACGAGTATCAAGTAATGCCATTCGGGCTCTGTAATGCACCCACTTTCTTCTAGAACTTGATGAATGAGATCCTCCGCAATCTCCTATACGTCTTAGTCGTTTATCTGGACGACATTTTGATATATTCCAAGACAAAAAAAAATTGAAAAAACTGCCTTTGAAACTGAGAAGAGATTTCTGTGGGGAAAGCCATGATTCTGAGACCCGCCCCCTCCCCTGACATCATCGCAAACGGATCCGGGCAGTTTGAAAGGCGCCAAGCCAGCAAGCGCCGTGCGCCGAAGGGGTGCGACAAAGGGGCACTCCCCTTTGTGTTATTTGTTTAATATGCTCCTTGTTATACCTTTTGCTTAATTGTTAAGAACTTTGATTTTGGTGATTTTATTTTTGTAATCTCTTAGCCTCAGGTACAAAAATTTTAGATTGTAAGCCCTTTTAGGGGATAGTGAATTACCTATTGTACCTTATTGTAAACCGATGTGATATCTCTTTTTGAAATGAACATCGGTATATAAAAATCGTAAATAAAATAAAAATAAATAAACCTGCAAACTCATTTACAGTATGTATGTCAAGTCCTGAAGCTCTTGAGAGAGAACAGTCTCTATGCAAAATTATAGAAATGCATCTTTGAGAAGACATCGCTGCCCTTCCTGGGCTATATAGTGTCCAACCAGGGGTTCAAAAGGGACCCAGCCAAGAGGAAAAGTATTCTGAATTGGCCCCGGCCGACAGGTCTACGCAGTCTTCAACGCTTCTTAGGCTTCGCCAACTACTACCGAAGCTTCATCAAGAATTACACCCGCCTGGCGGCACCTCTGACCAGTTTAATCCATGAAGGAGCTCCAGTAAAAGACTGGCCTGCTGAGGCTGAGGAAGCCTTTCAGGCCTTAAAACAGGCCTTTCTGCATCACTCCTGCCTCCGCCATCCAGATCCCCGTCTGCACTTCATTCTGGAAGTAGATGCCTCCTCTGAAGGAGTCTGGGCCGTTTTGAGTCAACTCGCTTCAGCCGGGACGGTACGTCCCAATGCTTTCTTTTCCAAGAAGTTCACTCCAGCTCAATGGAATTATACGATAGGTCATCAAGAGCTCTTGGCGGTCAAAATGGCCCTCGAAGAGTGGTGCCAGTGGCTCGAGGGCACCCAGCATCGTATAACTGTCTCTAAGACCACAAGAATTTAGATCACCTGCACCAGGCATAGCGCCTCGACCCCCGCCAGGCCCTCTTCATGCACTTTGATTTTGAGCTGCATTTTCGTCCTGCCTCCAAGAACCAACGTGCAGATGCCCTTTCATGGTCCTTTTCCCCGGAAGAGGCACCCAATAGTGTGAGCCACATCATTGACCCTGCACATGTTATCCCTGCAGCCACCCAGATGGTCCCCATAGGGAAGACGGTGGTACCACGCAGGCTTCGGAACAGAGTCTTGGCTTGTGGTCATGATTCTCCTTCTGCTGGACACCCCGGATGGGCGAGATCACTGCATGTCTGATGCACTGCTACTGGTGGCCCGGTATGCATTCGGATGTTCACGCCTATGTGGACTGCTGCCCAACCTGTGCCCAACAAAAAGCACCCATGGGCAAACCCTGGGGCCTGCTAGTGAACTGTGGACACACCTTTCGACAGACTTTCTGGTAGACCTACCTCCCTCTGGAGGGAACACTTATCTGGGTCACCGTGGATTGATTTTCCAAGATGGCCCACTACGTGGCTCTGCCCTCTCTTCCTTCAGCTCCAAGCCTAGCACAACATTTTATCCAGCACGTCTTTCGACTCCACAGCCTACCTCAGCACATTTCCTCAGACTGTGGCCCACAATTCACCGCCAAGTATTGGCAAAGTCTCTAAGAAATTCCACGTCACTCTGGATCTTACTTCAGCCAATCACCCACAAGTGAATGGCCAGGCGGAGAGGACGAATCGCTCCGATAAACAATTTCTGAGAATGCTCATCAATGCCCATCAAGACGACTGGGATGAACCACTCCCATAGGCTGAATTCTCGCACAATTCTCATCCCTGCACTGCACGGGGGCTTCCCCATTCCAGATAGTCTATGGCAAGCAGCAGCTTCCCGCTATTCCATTATCACTTCGTGTGCCCTCGCCAGCTGCCCAGATGACAGCAGAGAACCTAAAGAACCTGTGGACACGTGTGTAAGATGCTCCTCAAATCCTGTTGTTCAGCCAAGAAATTTGCAGATCGCCATCGCCATGCCAGACCTCAGTACCTGGCCTAAAAGTTTGGCTCAGCACCCGGTTTACCCGGTTACAGGTACCTTCTATGCGACTTGCACCTCGCTACATTGGTCCCTTATCCATCCTTCGGCAACTGGGCTCGGTGACCTATCAACTCTGCTTGCCAGCCTCCTTGAAGATCCATAATGCTTTCCATACCTCTTTACTAAAACCCTTAGTTTTGTCTTGGCCTTCCAGGAAGATACCCGAGGCTCCACCTATGGCTGTGGAAGAAGATACCATTTATTTATTTATTTTTTGTTTTTATATACCGGAAGTTCCTGTATACAATACATATCACTCCGGTTCACATTTAACAGAGATAACTATCGCCGGGGAGGCGGTTTACATGGAACATATCGAATATAATGAACGGATAATCTATAATAAAGTACAATCTAATAACCAGAAGTCTCTTAGAATAGGATTTGTGTTGCTAAGATTACCCAGATATGTAATATGGGTTTGAGTGCTGAAACATTGGGCTGAAAGATTACCCAGATATGTAATATGGGTTTGAGTGCTGAAAAATTGGTGAAAAAACCAATCATTTACCAGGTATGTGAGGTCCTTGATGTCCGGAGAAGGGGGCACAAGTGGGAGTACCTGCTTGTGTGGGAAGACTTTGGTTCCAAAGAAAATTCTTGGAAACCCTTTACCAACATCCTTGTTAAATACTTGCTCAAGCAGCTTCACCGTGATCATCCCAAGAAACCAAACCCCCGGGGAGGGGGCTTAGAGGAGGGGGTGCTGATGCGAAAGTCAGCCGAACGGGACCGCAGCCAGAACCCCCCCACCTACCGGCTCGGCTGACTCCGCCTCCTCAGACCTGGGAACCTCACTTCAGCCAGCGGTCGCGGCCAGCGAGCCATGCTGCGGCCCTCCCTCTGGACCACCATGCCAACGCTGCGTGCAGAACCACACGCCAGCGGCTCCTGCTCTGGCCTTCCTCCTGACCCCCAGCTTCCTAGGTGCGCGCCACCTGACCCCTTTTCAGGGGTCACTGCAGGAGGGGCCCGGACTCCTCCCAAACCTGCAGGTATTTAAGGCAGGGCCTGCTTCTCAGGCCTTGCCTTGGCTACTCCTGGCTCCAATTCCTGTTTGCATCCGCCGTCATCTGTTAACTGTTTCCTGTCTTCTGCTTCTCCATGCCAAGACCCTTGCCTGCCTGCGAGATACGCTGCCTGCCAGACTACGAGATACGTGGCCTGCCGAGACCCTCACCAGCTTCTCTATGAGGTACGCCCTCTGCCTACGTCCTTGCCTGCAGATTCTAGTTCACCTCCAGCCTGAGACTCCAAGCAAGTCCAGCCAGCCCCAGTACCCAAGGGCTCAACCTGCGGGGAAGGAGGGCTGGTAGTGGTGTAGATCCTGAGGGGTCTCGGGTCTCCTACAGCCTCGCCTGCCATCGGAAGGGCCCTCTGGGGCTCATCCCCATTGGTTCTCTACTCCGCCGGCCCAAGGATCCACTCTTGTTATAAAGCGTAGTCAGGCGAAGCAGCGGTCTGGGTCTGGAGATAGGCAATAGCATAGTCAGGCAAAGCAGAGGTCCGGGCTTGGAGAGATCTAATCATACCACAGGTTTTTTCGGCACTCAAACCCATATTACATATCTGGGTAATCTTAGCAACACAAATCCTATTCTAAGAGACTTCTTGTTATGATCTAAGCAGGAAGGCAGAAACTTGACTGAGCTCCCGCCTATTCTTTAATATATATTGTAGAGATTACTTACCTGATAAAGCAAAATTGCTTACCTTGTAATAGGTGTTATCCCAGGACAGCAGGATGTAGTCCTCACATATGGGTGACGTCAGCAGCGGAGCCCTAGTGTGGGAAAAACTTCTGTCAAAGTTTCTAGAAACTTTTGACTGGCAGCTTGGGGCTACTGGGCATGCCCAGCATGCCATGATATTCTCTGCCACAGGGGTCTCACTTCAGTCTCGTATGTAGCAATAAGCATTAGCAATATAAAATTAGAAAAATAGGAAAAAACCCAACTCCGTGGGGTGGCGGGTGGGTTCCGTGAGGACTACATCCTGCTGTCCTGGGATAACACCTATTACAAGGTAAGCAATTTTGCTTTATCCCAGGACAAGCAGGATGCTAGTCCTCACATATGGGTGATTAGCAAGCTAGAGGCTGAGTCATTTAATATGAAGGCAACAGTGATGTGTTGTTGTGGAAATGAGCCAGCCGAAGAGAGCAGTAAATTGGTTGTAGAAGGTGTTGGGATTATACTGGAAACAAGTTCTTTAAGACAGATTGTCCATAGGCCGAATCTTGTTTTCCTTGCTTGTCCAAGCAGTAATGAGCTGCAAAAGTGTGAAGAGAAGTCCATGTTGCTGCTTTACATATGTCAAGTATTGGCACTGAACGGAAGTGTGCTACTGAGGTTGACATTGCTCTTACGGAGTGTGCCTTCACTCGTCCTTGGAGAGGAAGGCCTGCTTTTTCATAGCAAAACTGTATGCAATCTGCTAACCAATTGGATAGAGTATGTTTACCCACTGCTTTACCTGGTTTGTTTGGATCGTAAGCTACGAAGAGCTGATTGGATTTCCTGTGAACTGCAGTGCGGTTTAAATAAAAGGATAGAGCACGTTTACAGTCCAAAGTATGCAAGGCTGCTTCTCCTTGGTGAGAGTGAGGTCTTGGAAAGAATGTGGGTAAAACTATGGATTGGTTCAAGTGGAATTCTGTAACCACTTTGGGAAGGAATTTTGGATGTGTACGGAGGACCACCCTGTCAAGGAAAAACCTTGTGTAGGGTGCGTACGTGACCAATGCCTGTAATTCACTAACTCTTCTAACCGATGTAATGGCTATGAGGAAGATAGTCTTCCATGTGAGAAATTTAATGTCACAGGAGTCTATGGGTTCGAAAGGAGAACGCATAAGTCTTGTTAATACCAGATTCAAATCCCATTCTGTGACTGGAGGTCGAATTGGTGGTTTGAGTTGAGTTAAACCTCTCATAAATCTGCTGACGAGAGGTTGTGTGGAAATTGGTGCATCTCCTACCTTGTTATAGTAAGCTGAGATTGCACTTAAATGAACTCTTACCGATGAAGTCTGAAGACCTGAGTCTGAAAGATGGTATAAGTAGTCCAGTAGCGAGGTAATGGTGCAAGTGAAGGGATCAATGTTGTTTTGCTTGTACCAGCAGGAGAATCTTTTCCATTTAGAAGTGTAATTCTTTCTTGTGGAAGGTTTACGTGAAGCTATAAGCACTTGTGAAATATGAGTTGAAAGATTGAGTGGTTGTAATATCAAACTTTCAACATCCATGCTGTCAGGGATAGGGACTGAAGATTGGGATGTCGCAACCGGCCCTGATCCTGAGTTATGAGAGTGGGAGCTATGCCCAGTCGAACTGGATCCTTGACTGAGAGGTCCAACAGTGTGGGGAACCATACTTGTCGAGGCCAATATGGGGCTATGAGTATCATGGATCCCTTGTCCTGTTGTAGTTTCACTAGAGTTTTGGTTATGAGTGGTATTGGAGGATACGCGTAGAGTAGGCCTGAGTTCCAAGGGCGAGCAAAGGCATCCTTGGCTGGCTGGTTCTTCTGTTTGTGTAGAGAACAGAAGTTGTCCACTTTGTGATTCAGATGTGATGCAAAGAGGTCTATTATAGGTTGACCCCAACGTTGGAATATCCTGGTCGCTACTGCAGGATCCAGGGACCATTCGTGTGGTTGGAATTGACGACTGAGTCGATCTGCTACGACATTGTGTATACCTGCCAGATAAGTGGCTCGTAGGAACATTGAGTGATTCAGAGCCCAGCCCCAAATTTGTGCAGCTTCTTGACAAAGGAGATACGAGCCCGTACCTCCCTGTTTGTTGATGTACCACATAGCTACTGTATTGTCTGTTTGAATCAGAATAGACTTGTGTGAAAGGCAATCCTTGAACGCATGCAGTGCATAACGTATAGCTCGAAGTTCCAGAAAATTGATTTGGTATGTTGCTTCGAGTTTTGTCCAAGTTCCTTGAGTTTGGAGATTGTCTATGTGAGCTCCCCAACCCAAGGTGGATGCATCTGTAGTTAAAGTAATTTGTGGAACTGGTTGTTAGAAGGGTAAGCCCTTGCGCAAGTTGTCTGTGTTGATCCACCAAAGGAGTGAAGAGTGTAGTTGGTGGGTTACTTGAATTGGAGAATGTAGTGGTTGAATGGCTTGGATCCATTGTGACCGTAATGTCCATTGGGTTACTCTCATGGCTAGTCTTGCCATAGGAGTGACATGAACTGTGGAGGCCATGTGGCCTGGTAAAATTAGAATACGATGAGCTGTCGTCTGCGTGCTTGAGAGAATCGAGTGTGCTAGGAAGGCTAATGTTTCTGCTCGATCTTCGGGTAGAAAAGCCTTTGCAAGGACGGTGTTCAGCTCTGCTCCTATGAATTGGAGCAAGTGAGACGGTGTGAGGTGGGACTTTTGATAATTGATGAGAAATCCCATGGCGTGAAGTAGAGCAATGGTTTGATTGAGAGAATTGATTGCTCCTTGTTGAGACTGACTCATGATGAGCCAATCGTCCAGGTATGGGAAGACATGAACACCTTGTTTGTGTAAGTGTGCTGCCAGACATTTTGTGAATACTCTGGGAGCAGAGGCGAATCCGAAGGGCAGTACTCTGTATTGGAAATGTTGATGACCTACCATGAAACGCAGATATTTGCGGTGAGGAGGAAATATTGGGATGTGAGCATAAGCATCTTGAAGGTCCAGAGAACAAAGCCAATCTTCTTTTTGGAGGAGTGGAAGCATGGTACCTAGCGAGACCATTCTGAACTTTTCCTTTTTTAGAAATTTGTTTAGACTTCTGAGGTCTAGGATGGGCCGTAGGCCTCCTGTTTTCTTTGGAATGTGGAAATTTCGGGAGTAGAATCCTCTGCCCTGCTGAGACTGGGGCACTGGTTCTATGGCCCTGGATTTCAGAAGGGTGGATAATTCTATTTGAAGTTGAGAATGTGATTTCTGTTGGGAGGAATCAGAGGTGCTTGTACCCCTGGAATATGATGGAAAGAACCCATTGATCTGTTGTTATGGTTTTCCATGTGCTGTAAAAATGGGATAATCTTCCCCCCACCGGTAAGTGTGAGTGAGGATTCAGAGATTGGCTGGGTTCTCTGGAGATGTTCTCAAAAACCAGCTGTGGGACCTGTTTGAGTGGCAGGTGCAGGTCTGGTTGTTCTTTATTGGCGAGGTTGTGGCCTGTGCTGGGATCTTGGTTGGCGAGACCTATTTGCCGGTGGATAGTATCTTTTAGGATGGTAATAGGGCCTGCGAATATCCCTTCGCTGGGTACAAAGTACAGCATGGGTAGTGGTATCATGAGGCATGGAAGATAACTGCCTTAAGGTCTCCGTATGCTCTTTTAGTTGAGAGACCGCTTCCTGAACTTTTGTCCCAAATAAGTTATCCCCTGCACAGGGTAGGTCTACCAACTTTTCTTGGACCTCTGTTCTGAGGTCTGATGCTTTCAGCCAGGCCCATCTGCGAGCACTTATGCCAGAAGCTGCCACCCTTGAGGCTGTCTCAAATGAGTCATAGGCGGCTCTTACTTCATGTTTGCCGGCCTCAAAAGCTTTCTGAATTAGATTTTGTGCTGGCTCCCTGAATTCCTGGGGTAAAGATGGTATGAACTCCTCCATCTGCTTCCAGAGGTTCCTTTGGTACTGTGTGATGTACAACTGGTAGGCTGCAATTCTAGAATTGAGGATTGCACCTTGAAATACCTTTCTTCCAAATGTGTCCAAGAACCTATTATCCTTCCCTGGAGGATTAGAGGAGTGCACTCTTGATCTTTTCACTTTTTTCTGTGCTGATTCTACCACCACAGAAGAATGAGGAAGTTGGGATTTCTGGACACCTGGTGCAGGTTGGACTAAATAGGTGGAGTCCATTCTTTTATTGATGGGAAGAACAGAGCAAGGATGTTCCCACATTCTTTGTTGAAGTTGAAGAAGAATATCATGGATAGGTATTGCCATGACTTGCTTGGGGGGATCTACGAATTGTAGCACCTCAAGAGTTTGGTGACGGAGATCCTGCTCAGATTCTAATTTAAGTAGAATAGAATCGGCCATCTCTTGGATAAAAGAGGAAAAAGTAAAGTCTTCTGGTGAAGACTGCTTTCTTGGATGAGGAGGAGACGGGTCAGACATGAAAGTTTCTGAGGTGTCAGATTGTGTGTCGCTCCAGGAATCATATTCTGGAGTATGAGGTCCTGGTTTTCCAGCTGGATGTGGAGGAGGTACACCAGAGGGTCCTGGAATGGGTTCTTGTGGAGAAGCCTCCTCTTCTACCGGGTTGGAAGGTAAGGAATCCAGGAGATCTTGATATTTTTTCTGAAGTATTGAGTGTAATCTTGCTTCATAGAAACATAGAAACATAGAAACATAGAAATGACGGCAGAAGAAGACCAAACGGCCCATCCAGTCTGCCCAGCAAGCTTCACACATTTTTTCTCTCATACTTATCTGTTTCTTTTAGCTCTTGGTTCTATTTCCCTTCCTCCCCCACCATTAATGTAGGGAGCAGTGATGGAGCTGCATCCAAGTGAAATATCTAGCTTGATTAGTTAGGGGGTAGTAGGGGTAGTAACCGCCGCAATAAGCAAGCTACACCCATGCTTATTTGTTTTAACCCAGACTATGTTATACAGCCCTTATTGGTTGTTTTTCTTCTTGGTTGGTTCAGATGATATATCCACTGCAGAAGGAAGTGGCATCGTAGATTTTGTCTTTGTCATCGCTGACATTGGAGTCTTTTCTCTCGATGACTGCTTGGTACCCATGGTGGGTATATACGGCGATGCCTGATGAAAAAGAGCAGGAAGCATCGATGGTATACTTGATGAAAAGGTAGGCATCGATGAGGGCATCGAAGTTAATGTAGTCGTTCGCTCTGGAGGGAGGAACGAATCCGGAAGCCGGACGGGGCCTTGCACTGCCATGGTTGTTGTCAACATGGCAGTGAGTGGCATAGATCCAGTGGCCGGTGTCGAGTAAGCCTCCGTTGTCGAGGCAATTGTCGGCATCGGGCGGGTGCCGGGCATCGGGGGAGCACCCGGCATCGGGACAGCTCCCGGCATCGGGTCGATACCCGGCATCGGGTCAGTACCCGGCATCGGGAAATGTCCTGGAATCGATGACACCGATGGAGCAGACCTCAGTACCGACTGTACCGGCATTGGTGACGTCGATGTTAAAGGGGACGTCACCGGCATCAGCGGAGGTGCCGGCAGGTGTCCCTTAATCGCTTGTAAAACTGCCTCTTCTATGTAGGCTGTGAAGTCTTGCGGCATCAACGAAGGTGGTGCCACCGGTGGAAGTGTCGATGCCTCCGTATGCTGCGGAAGGGACGTCTGAGTAGGCCCTTCAGGCACCGAGGCTATAGTAAGTTTAGGCCGTTTTGGGAACGGTTCTCCTCGGCCAAGTGCCGATGGTGAAGCCGGGGTATGTCTGTGGCGATGTTTATGCTTAGGCCGTACGTCTACTGCAGAGTGTATCGATGATGTTGACAAGGTAGGGGAGGATTTATCTCCGGAACTGTCAGCTCGGCGCTTTTTTAACAGTACCTTTTTCGATACTCCGGATGGTGAAGATTTCGAAGAAGTAGCTGGAGAAGGTGTCAGTTGTAAACTGAATAGCTGTTGGACCTTCTCCTGGCGGAGCTTACGGCCTTTTGGCGTCATTTCTTGACATTTCTCACACGATGAAATGTCATGTTTTTCTCCGTGCGGATAGGTAATCGACATTGTGTGGTTGCAAGTCGAGCATTTTTTGAATCCTGAGAACATCTTGACATCGACGGCCGTCGATGACAGGAAATTGAATTTCTTTTGTTTTTTTTTGTTTTGTTTTTTTTTTTTTTTTTTTTTTTTATTTATGCTTTTTCAATAATTGACAATGAGTCACAATATTTCAATATGTACATAACATTATCCAATCTTCTGTAAATAAGGCAATATCCCATAAGTATATCATTATCTAATACAAATTAAATACATCCTGACTAGGACTCTTACATTTATTTGTATAATATAAATCAGGAATATAATGGGATCCAAGATGTTAATGGGAGCATTAATCAAACAATTACCAAATTATAAGAAATCTTTAAGGAGAGGAAAAAATTTTTAAACTTGCCCGAACTACTGAGATGCCACTGTCTCAGTTTGATAGTTATCCAAAAAAGAACGTAAATGTAATGGGTCATAATATATATACTTATTATTATTTATAAACATTAAACATTTGCAGGGATATCTTATTGTGATTTTTGCGCCCAGCCGCCTTGCTTCTTGGCACATCTCCAACATCTGTTTTCTGCGTAGTTGAGTATTTCTTGAAAGATCGGGATATATTCTTATTTTCTCGCCATAGAAAAGCTTTTCTCTATTACGTAAAAAACTTTTCAATATTGAATCTCGATCTGATGGAAAAACAAAGGTACACAATACTGTTCCCCGATATTCAATTTGATCTGATGTAGATGTTTCAAGAAAACCAGTCAGATCTGCCCCTAAATCTAAGGGAGCATTTTGATCTACTTGTGTAGATTCTGTTACTCTTGATACAAAATAAATCTTAGAAATTGGTGGAACAGCTTCAATCGGAATTTGTAGGACTTCCAACATATATTTCTTAAATTGATCAATTAGTGGCATTAATTTTATAGAGGGAAAATTTAATATCCTCAAATTTAAATATTTTTGAGAATTTTCCAACAATTCCAGCTTATTAGAGGTATTTATTTCATTTTGTATCATTTTCACTTGGGTTTCTTTAATTTTTGTCACATTCAGTTCAATCTCTTTAATTTTCTTTTCTTGAGCTTCCATCATAGGTTTAACTTCCTTATCTTTTTGTTGGATATTAGTCACTGCCACAGTCAAAGTGGAGATAGCTTTCTCCAAGGCTACTAGTGCGTTCCAAACCACATCCAAAGTTATTTCTTGTGGTCTTGTTAAATTGAAACTGAGGTCTGGGCTTACCTCTTTAGGCCGGCAGACCTCCGAGATTTTTTGCATTTCGTCTGCCGGTTCCTCTCCCCCACCATAAACACTCGTGGGCATGTTCTCATCCACCGGATTCTGCCCACTGGCTCTCCGGTGTTCTCCCCGCTCCTCCCGAGCGTCGGCACTCGCCTTCTCACCGACGGGTCCTAACCCGGAAACAGCCGCTGCCGCCTGTGCTCCTGCCAACCCCTCCGGTTGCCGAGCCAAGGCCTGTTCTAGGTTCCCGTCGTGAACTGGGGGAGAGGGAGTATCGGGCCCCCCAGGGCTCAATGATGTTGATGCGTCCAACGGCGCCAGGGCGTGCTCCCCACCCGGCGCCTAAGACCTCCTCTCTGGGGTGGAAGTTATGGCTGCGTTGAAGAAGCCCTCGATCTTTGGCTGAAGGGGATCTGGCGAAGCGGCGACTGCGGAATCCAGCCTCACACGCCCCTTCCTCTTGGTATGAGGCATTCTATTTCTTGAAGGTAAGAAAAGACGATCGAGACCGAGGAGCTACTTACAACGCGTCCTCTCCTCAAAACGCCATCTTGGGTCTTTTTGTTTTTTAAACCGAAATTAATTCACCAGCCGGTGATATGAGAAAAAGTTTTTGAGACCCCTTAATGAAGAGAAATATATATTAGAAAATAACGCTGAAGTAAACTCAGAGGGCTCCGGTATCCGTGCTGCTGTCCAGCTGCACGGAAAAACGAAGACTGAAGTGAGACCCTTGTGGCAGAGAATATCATGGCATGCTGGGCATGCCCAGTAGCCCCAGGCTGCCAGTCAAAAGTTTCTAAAAACTTTGACAGAAGTTTTTCCCACACTAGGACTCCGTTGCTGACGTCACCCATATATGAGGACTAGCATCCTGCTTGTCCTGGGATAATCTCGTTTTCCTTAGTGTATGCAGATGGACTCAGAACAAATGGGTATAGTGTGTGCTCGTGCTAGCAGTTGGAGATGGATCTGACGTCAACACAGGTACATATACCCCCGCAGGAAGTGCAGCAACTCAGTAATCTTCCTTGCAAAAGCTTTATGGATATATGTGTGACTGACCGATCGATTAAATGAACATGATTACCCTGACCGATTGATAGTAGCTGGAGACCACCAGTGTTCCCAACCGGAAGGCGTCGACACCCGGCAGGGTGGATGCCCTATATAAGAAAACATGGCTTACCGTGAGTCGGTGAATCCCCATGTATACCGGTAGCCAGGTGGGATGCTGAGTCCATCTGTATACACTAAGGAAAACGAGATTATCAGGTAAGTAATCTCTACATTTCCTAGCGTATAGCAGGTATAGAAGGTATGGAGGGAGGACCACGTTGCCGCTTTACATATCTCTGCAGGTGACAGCATCCTAGTTTCTGCCCAGGAGGCCGCTTGGGCCCTGGTAGAGTGAGCCTTGACCCGTAGAGGTGGTGATTTTCCCGCTTCTACATAGGCCGCCTTGATAACTTCCTTGATCCAGCGAGCAATAGTCGCCCGTGAGGCCGCTTCTCCTTGCTTTTACCCACTGTGAAGGGCGAACAGGTGGTCCGTCTTTTGTACTGCTTCCGACATTTCCAGGTATCTGGACAGCAACCTACCGATGTCGAGATGGCGCAGTCTTCGACCTTCTTCTGACTTCTTCAAACCTTCCGTGGTTGGCAAGGATATGGTTTGGTTGAGGTGGAAGTGTGAGACTACTTTGGGTAAGAAGGAAGGAACCGTGCGAAGATGGATAGCCCCTGGAGTGATTCTGAGAAACGGATCGCGGCAGGACAGTGCTTGTAGCTCGGAGATGCGGCGTGCTGAGCATACGGCCAGCAAGAACACCATCTTCAAGGTTAACAAATGGAGGGACAGGCCTCGGAGGGGTCTGAAGGCGGGTCCCGCTAGGAATTCCAAGACTAGGTTGAGGTTCCACAGGGGCACTGGCCACTTCAGTGGCGGGCGAATGTGTTTGACTCCTTTCAGGAAACGTGAAAAGTCTGGGTGTGTGGCCATGCTATTGCCAGCACTCCTGGGGCCGTAGCAGGATAGCGCTGCCACCTGAACCTTGATTGAACTGAGGGACAGACCCTTCTGAAGTCCATGGAGCATCTGGTACCCCTATATGTGGATGAAACCAGGACCAGGTCAACCTATCCTGAAAAAGGTGGAGCCAGATGGTTTACCTATTCATGCACCTGGCACAATTTTTTCATTATAAGTTGATCCAGTCCCAGTTTTACCCCATAGCATGCATGGATTTGTAGCACTGACTTCCCTATTGATTTTGCTGGATTAAGCAAGAAATACTTGCGAGATTTAATGGACAGTTTTGCAGAAAAAATATCTAGCAAACTGGTCGGCAGACTCAGCATAATTGTTGAAAAGGTGGATAACTTAGTTCAGACTGTCCAAGATCAGTTAGAGAGAATCGAAGAATAAGACATGAAACTAACTGATCTGGAAATGGCCACCACGTCCACCAGTGCGAATCTGGATTGGATGGAAAAAACTATAACGGCTTCTTAGAGCACGTTGAGAACAAGTCGTGCCAGTACAATATCTGAGTATTAGGTGTCCCGGAATGAGCTGAAGGAAATGATGCAGTTAGTTTTTTTCAACGTGGCTGCCTCAGATCCTGAAACTTGAGAATGGTGGGGGTTTCATCAAAGTTGATCGGGCGCATCACGTACTTGCCCTGATGCTGGCACCTGGAGGTAGGTCGAGAGCTGTGATTATAAAATTACATAACTTTACTGAAAGCGAATAATATTGAATGCTGCTCATAAACTCCAAGACATAAGCTATCAGGGGATTCGGATCTTCATTTTTCCAGAGGAAGAGACATGCTTTTGCCACATTCAAAAAAGATCTGCAAAAACAATCTCCGATATGCTGCCAAACTGAGAATATTTTATGAAGATACCTCAACTACCATTGACATGATTATAAAAAATAAAATCACAAAAAATGTAGATAGACATGGTTTAATGGGACACAGCCAGCATAGATTTACCCAAGGGAAGTCTTGCCTCACAAATCTCCTACATTTTTTTGAAGGTGTGAATAAACATGTGGACAAAGGTAAACCAACAGATGTGATGTATTTGGATTTCAGAAGGTGTTAGACAAAGTTCCGCATGAGAGGCATCTAAGAAAACTAAAAAGTCAAGGGATCGGAGGCAATGTTCTTTTGTGGATTGCAAACTGGTTAAAAGACAATTCTGGTCGCGCATCTCAAAAAAGATATAATTGCGATGGAGAAGGTACAGAGAAGGGCTACCAAAATGATAAGGGGAATGGAACAGCTCCCCTATGAGGAAAGACTAAAGAGGTTAGGACTTTTCAGCTTGGAGAAGGGACGGCTGAGGGGGGATATGATAGAGATGTTTAAAATCATGAGAGGTCTAGAACGGGTAGATGTGAATCGGTTGTTTACTCTTTCGGATAGTAGAAAGACTAGGGGGCACTCCATGAAGTTAGCATGGGGCACATTTAAAACTAATCGGAGAAAGTTCTTTTTTACTCAACGCACAATTAAACTCTGGAATTTGTTGACAGAGGATGTGGTTAGTGCAGTTAGTATAGCGGTGTTTAAAAAAGGATTGGATAAGTTCTTGGAGGAGAAGTCCATTGCCTGCTATTAAGTTCACTTAGAGAATAGCCACTGCCATTAGCAATGGTAACATGGAATAGACTTAGTTTTTGGGTACTTGCCAGGTTCTTATGGCCTGGATTGGCCACTGTTGGAAACAGGATGCTGGGCTTGATGGACCCTTGGTCTGACCCAGTATGGCATTTTCTTATGTTCTTAAGACAGGAAACAGAGAATAGGATTAAATGGTCTATTTTCACATTGGAAAAAGGTAAAAGTGGAGTGCCTCAAGGATCTGTACTTGGAACAGTACTTTTTAATATGTTTATAAATGATCTGAGAAGAGGTATGACAAATGAGGTGATCAAATTTGTGGATGACACAAAATTATACAGAGTAATTAAATTTCAAGCAGATTATAAATTGCAGGTGGACCTTGCGAGACAAAGATTGGGCTTCCAAATGGCAGATTAAATTTAATGTGGACAAGTGCAAAGTGATGCATATTGAGAAAAATAACCCTTGCTGTAGTTACACAATATTAAGTTCTATCTTAGGAGTTAAAACTCAGGAAAGTGATAAAGGCGTCAGCTCAGTGTGCTCTGGTGATCAAAAAAGAAAACAGAATGTTAGGAATTATTTGGAAGGGAATAGCAAATAAAACAATGGCTGTCATAATACCTCTGTATCGCTCCTAGGTGAGATCTTGAATACTGTGTGCAATTCTGGTCACCGCATCTCAAAAAAGATATGATGGCTTGTCTGAATAATGTAAATAAATAAATAAATAAATAAATAAATAAATTGCACTAGAGAAAGTACAGAGAAGGGAGACCAAAATAAAGGGCATGGAACAGCTGCCCTATGAGGAAAGGCTAAGGAAGTTAGGGCTGTTCAGTTTGGAGAAGAGCCGTTTGAGGGGAGATATAATGAAAGTCTACAAAATCATGAAAGGCCTTGAAACAAGTTAATGTAAATTGGTTGTTTACTCTCTCAGATAATAGAAGGACTACGGGGCACTCCATGATATTAGCAAGTAGCTCCTTTAAAATAAATTGAAGAAAATTCTTTTTCACTCAGCGCATAGTTAAGCTCTGAAATTCATTGTCAGAGGATGTGATTACAACAATTAGTGTAACTGGATTTTAAAACGTTTTTTATAAGTTCGTAAAGCAGATGTGCTTACTTGAAACAGGTGTTCTCCTAGGACTGCAGGATGTTAGTCCTCACAGATGGATGATGGAAACATTTTGGCATACCCAGCATGCCATTATCTGCATGGCCGCGCTGGGTCCCTCTTCGGTCTCGTATCTTAGCAAAAAAAAGACGAGCGAAAAATAAAATAACAAACGGACAGAGAACCCAACTCCATGGGGTGGCAGGTGGGTTTCCTGAGGATTAACATCCTGCTGTCCTAGAAGAATACCTGTTACAGGTAAGCAACTCTGCTTTCTTCTAGGATAAGCTGTTATCCATGCCATCCGTGGCAGACCCGCGACGCGGTCCTCACCTTCTCACACGGACTCCAGCTCCTGGTTCCTCTTCACTGGCGGTGGTGGGCCGTCAGCTCCAACCTCGGGTCACCTCCAATGCCTTCGGCTCTGCCATGGTCCCCAGTGTTGCCAGCCAAGATGTCCTTGCTCGTCAGGCCTCTCCACATGGTCCATGGAGAGATGCCGCCATCGGCACCGTGCCCCTCCCTAGGCGAGCGTGCATCGCTAGTTCTTTTAAAGGGCCCGTGGCGGGAACCTGGCCACGGCCCCGGATGCGACATCAGACTCTTCAGAGTATATAAGCTCAGGCCTCACTCCATAGCGTTGCCTTTGCAACAGGTCTCCTCGTACTCAGAGTACTTGTTGCTTAGAGAGGATTCTCTCTACTTTGTGTTACTGATTCCTGTGGTTCCCAGTTCCTGTGTTCCTCGTTCCTGCCTTGTCTTTGTGTTGGACTGAGTCTTTGGATTTCGACTCTGTTTTGTTTGACTACGCTTCAGCTTATCTCCAGCCCCGGACCTCTGCTATGCTTGACTACTCTTCAGCCTTCTCTGTGCCCTGACCACTGCCTTGCTTGAATACGCCTGCCTTCTCCGTGCCCTGACCATTGCCTTGATTGATTATGTTACAGACTTCTCCGTTTCGAGTTCTACATTGCTTGCCACGACCTCCGCTTGCCGCCAGCTCTGATCCCAGCCTGTCAGTGACGCCTCCTCTTGCCTATCCCCTGGACATGGACTTACAAGGCTCCGGCCTTCCTTTGGCGCCTGAGTTACTATACCGAACCTAGTCCAGAGTAGGACTACGCCACCTATCGACTGTTGTCTCTGGGCTGAATCACTTTTCTTTACAAACAAACCTCGAAGCCCACCTAAGTCCTACCGGCCCTGGCACCCAAAGGCTCAACCAGCGGGAAACTAGGGCTGGTATAGGTTAAGCTCCAGCAGCCTCTAACTTCAGCCCACTCCACCTGCCGACGGTGGGGACCCGTAGGTCCCTACCTATGGGTTGCGTCAACCCCACTTCGGCCCAAGGGTCCACCTCCGACACAACATAAGCAGGATGGTAGTCCTCATAGGTAGGGAGAGTTGGGTTCTTATGCTTGGAATAGATTACGAAGGACAAACTGGCCAAAGGTACTGTCATGTCGGCCATCCTTGTCCAAACAGTAATGAGCGGTGAATATGTGCAGGGAGCTCCGCGTCGCAGCCTTGAGATCTCAGCGATGGGGACTGTACGAAAGTACACCACCGATGCTGCCGTGGCCCTGAGTGCGCTTACACATGGCCTCCAAGCAGAAGGCCCACCTGCCCGTAGCAGAAGGATATACAGTCCGCCAACCAGCCGGACAGGGTCAGACTCTCAGAGTGTCTACTTTGCTACCCGCATGGCTAGCCATGCAAGTGGAATGACATGAACCGTTGCTATATGGCTAAGCAAGCGAAGCAGTACCCGGGCAGAGACTGTCCAATGCCAGATGGAGTGTGCTAGCGATGCCAGGGTCTGGGTGAGATCCCGGGGGAGGAATGTTCTGGCCAGAGTTGTGTCCAGCAGAGACCCAGTGAATGCTAGCTGCTTGGACAGATTTAGATGGGATTTGCGAAGACTGATCACGAACCCCAGTGACTGTAGCACCTTCATTGTCAAGTGGAGGGAGCATATAGAGCCCTACTGCATAGTGCTCCTGATGAGCCAATCATCCAGGTAGGGGAACACGTGCACCCCACTGCCAGACATTTTGTAAAGACCTGCGGGGCTGAGGCAAGGCACACGATATTGGAAATGTCTTTGGCCCACCATGAAGCAGAGGCACTTCCTGTGAGGCGGGAATATTGTTGTATGGGCATAAGCTTCCTTCAGATCAAGAGAGCAGAGCCAATCTTCTTTGTGAAGGAGAGGGATCAGGGTGCCAAAGGAGACCATTTTGAAACGTTCTCACTGCAAGAACCTGTTTAAGGCTCTGAGGTCGAGAATGGGTCAGAGGTCGCCTGCTTTCTTTGTTATCAGAAAATATCTCGAGTACAACCCCTGGCCCTGTTGAGAGGGGGGCACGGGTTCTAGAGCTCTGGCCTTCAACAAGGCTGAGAGCTCCAACTCGAGAAGTCCCTGATGCCCCGACAGGTCCCACACTGGAGATGGTGGAGAATCCGTTGGGACTGTTCTGAAATTCAGGCAGTAACTGCGTTGCATGATGGCCAGAGCCCAGTAGTTGGTGGTAATAGGAGGCCAGCAGTCTGCGAACAGACATAGCTGGCCCTTGACCGGTGGGTAAGGTGTGTGGGCCCCACAAGCTGGCATCCACTCTCTCGCCGCCAGTCAAAAGCCTACAGCCCGGGGACACACTGTTGGCGAGGCCGACCCCGGCTGCAGTACGTGGTGCCCTGGTGTGGGAAGCCGGAGGGTAGTATCTCCTCTGGCGGTAGAAGGACTTGCGGGGTCCTTGACGCAGGGACCTGTGCACAGAGGATGGCGGGTCTGAGGTGCTGGCTGAGAGCTGCTGCAAGACCTTGTGATGGACCTTGAACTGAGCCACTGTGTCTGACCTTGTCCCCGAAGAGATTTTCTCTGGTGCAAGGCAGGTCAACTAGCTTATCGTGGACCTCTGGCCAAAGGGTATACGATCCCTGGGATGATGATTCATTGGAGTCCTCTTCAGAGGGCTCTGGAAACTTGCTTTCTGAGCCTTCTCCGCCAGATGAGAGGCGTTGGTCTCCCCCAGAAGACCTCTCCTTCGCAGGCTTTGTCAGGGTATTGGCAGAAGGCATTCCTTTCCAGCTCCTCATGGAAGAGGACGCCCTCAACAAAATGCTGGAGGTTCTCCAGTTTATGGATGTCTTGAAGGAGGTGGTAGCTATCCCAATCCATGAAATTCTCTTGGAACTTTTATACAGGATGTGGGAACACCCAGGGTCTGTCCCGCCGGTTAACCGGAAGGCGCATGCCCTTTATCTGGTCCAACAGGACCTTGGCTTTCAAAAATGGTAGCTCCCCCATCAGTCTGTGGTAGTGGAATCTACCCTCAAAAAAGCCAAGATCTCGTAGTCACTCCGGCTCGCCAGCCCACGAACAGAGGACCCTGGACGCTCTTGGCAGGAGGGCTTTTCAAGGGGCAATGCTTATTGCCCATATCCCCTCCTACCAGTTGTACATGACTCAGTACAACAGGATATTGTGGAAACAAGTTCAGGAGCTGGCGGAGCAACTGCTTCAACAGTAGCAGGATGCGTCAGGCCATGTGTCGGGTGATGATGCCCGCAGCCGACACCCTGGCCGCCGTCTCGAAGACATCGTAAGTGGACCTTACCTCATGTTTCCCGGCCTCCAGGCCCTTCTGTACTACTGCCTCCAGAAGCCCAATTTTAGCCCTAACTCTCCAGGTGTGGAAACAAGTTGTTCATTATCTGGATAAATATGGGGAACTTACCTCCTATAACACCACTGTATGAGAATCCGGTTATTTCTAGCCATACGTTCTCACCAACGCAGCACATATGGAGAGACAAGGGAATAGTTTTTCTTTGCCATCTATGGAATGATAGATTTTCTTCTCTTGGGGATCTCATTCAGGAGCATGAGTTGGGCTCTGGAGCATAAGTGCAATATCTTTTTTTTTTTTAATTTTTATTTATTGCATTTTTAACTTAAATACAAGCAATTAGATCATTTGGAGACAATTAGATCATTTGAGGGCTGTGCTCAGCCAGAACACAGGAAATACTAAAGCTTCTTGTGTCCAGCGAAGTAAAAAGGTTTAACATAGTAAGCCAATCTGGGGGAGGCTATTGTCAAACGCAATAGCAGATTTATTTATTTATTTATTTATTTATTTATTTATTTATTTAACGCTTTTCTATACCGACCTTCATGGCTGGAAGACCATATCAGATCGATTTACATCGAACAGGGTAATAGTAATAAAAAACAGTAAAAATAGTAAAAAACCGGAAGAATAAAGTTACATTTAACAAGGTTGGTAAACTTGGAGCTAAATACTGTTGGAAGGAAAAGGCATAGGAACGCAGTAAACCAGAAGTGTAAACAATATGATAAAGGGTCTTATTAAGTGCTGGAGGAGGTACAGTGATTCATAGTTCAAGATTCATAGTACAAGATGATGTTCGGTCGTCTAGTGTGTATCCGGGGGATCTGAGAATGCTTGGCGGAAAAGCCATGTCTTCAGTTTTTTCCTGAATGTTAAGAGGCAGGGTTCCAGCCTAAGGTCTGGTGGGATGTTGTTCCAGGCAGCTGGGCCTGCTGTAGAGAAGGATCGGTCTTTGGTCGAGATGAGGCGTGTTGCTTTGGAAGGCGGTGCTTGTAGGATTCCTTTGTATGGTTCTCTTGTTGGTCGATTGGAGGTATGGAGTTTGAGGGTATTCCAGGTCCAGATGAAGGTGACTGTAAATGGATTTGTGGATTATGGTGAGTGATTTGTGGAGGATTCTGAAGTTCACTGGAAGCCAATGTAAGTTACGGAGTATGGGCGAGATGTGTTCTCCACGGTTGGTGCTGGTTAGGAGTCTTGCCGCGGTATTCTGTATCAACTGTAGTGGCTTGGTGGAGGAGTTGGGTAGACCCATGAGTAGAGCGCTGCAGTAATCTATTTTGGAAAATAGCACCGCTTGCAAAACTGTCCTAAAGTCGTGGAAGAATAGTATAGGTTTGAGCCTTTTTAGAACCTGGAGTCTATAGAAACAGTCTTTGGTTGTGGTGTTGATCATTTTCTTGAGGTTTAGGCGATTATCGAGTAGGACTCCGAGGTCTCTCACATGGGTATGTGTGAGTTGGGTATTGTGGATTGTCTGAGGGAGTGAGTTGTCTTGGTTGGGGGAGATGAGGAGGAGTTCGGTCTTGGATGCATTAAGTACCAGATTAAGACTGTTGAGAAGACTAGTGATCGATTCTAGGCATTTGTTCCAGTGCGTGAGAGATTTAGCGATGGATTCTGTTATAGGAATCAGAATCTGCACGTCATCTGCATACAGGTAATGAATTAGGTTGAGGTCTGTTAGAAGCTGGCAGAGGGGGAGGAGGTAAATGTTAAAGAGTGTGGGTGATAACGAGGATCCTTGGGGAACACCAAGTGAGGATCTGGTCAAAGGCGATTCTTTATCATTGATTTTAACTTTGAAGCTTCTGTTATATAGAAATGACGTGAACCAGCTACGGGCTAAACCAGCTATCCCTATGTCGGCTAGGCGATTGAGGAGGATGGAGTGGTTGACGGTGTCGAATGCCGCTGAAATGTCTAGGAGTACCAGGAGAAAGGAGTAGCCCTTGTCTAATCCCATGATTATATGGTCTGTTAGTGATATGAGAAGAGTTTCTGTACTGCGAGATTTGCGAAATCCGTATTGGGATGGGTATAGGATGTTGTGTTCTTCTAGAAATTCGGAAAGCTGAGAATTCACCAATTTCTCTGTTAATTTGGCGAGGAAAGGGAGATTTGAGATGGGACGGAAGTTGGAGAGTTCTTTGGGGTCTAAATTGTGCTTCTTAAGGAGGGGTTTCAGAGAGGCAGTTTTAAGGCTGTCTGGGTACAACCCTTGGGTTAAAGAGCAGTTTATAATATTCGCTAGGGGACCCGAGATACTGTTAGGAATCAGTAGCAGAAGTTTAGATGGTATGTCATCATCTGGGTGACTAGAGGGTTTCTGTCTCTTGAGGAGGGCTTCTATCTCCTTTGAAGATGTTAATTCGAAGTTGTTGAGTTTAACTCCCGTGCAGGAGTGAGTGTTAGAGAATGTAGGGCAGGGGGTTGTATTGGTTGGTAGAAGTCCCAGAGTGTTTGAAATCTTCTGTTGAAAGAATGATGCAAGTTCGTTGGCCTTAGATTGTGCCTGATCATCTAGTATCGTTGATGGGGATGACTTAGTAATTTGAGCCACATAAGAGAACAGCGCCTTGGCATCATATTGAAGATCGTGTATTTTGTTGGCGTAGTATTCTCTCTGACTTTAGAATAGAGGTCCTGTAGTGATGTAAGGTTCCTTTGTAAGTCAATAGTGTAGAGGGGTTGGGGGCTTTGCGCCATGTTTTCTTTGTGCCGAAGGACTTGTTTCATCCGCTTGAGCTCCGTAGAGAACCAGGGTTGGTTTCCTTTTTTTTCTGGATTTATAATTTTGGAGACTGCGGGGCATAATTTGTTTGCTACTGTTTCTGTAATGTTGTGCCAAGAGAGAACAGCTGAATTGGGATTGGATAAGTCGAGGTTTGAGAGTTCTTTTGACAAATTGTCGCTGAGAATCTTGGATGCGCAAGATTTCCTGAAGTGGATGGTAGAGGGATACTGCTGGCTGTGTGTCTGTTGTTTTGCAGAAATCTTGGTGGTTATCAGAAAGTGATCTGACCAGGGGACTGGAGTACATGAGGGAGCTGAAGAACAGGAGAATTTCGAATTAATAAAGATAAGGTCCAGCGTATGTCCTGCTTTGTGTGTAGGTTTACTGACGATCTGCGTGAATCCCATTGCACTGAGGGAGCTGAGGAATATTTCGCAATTGGGGGAGCGGGGTGAGGCATCAGTATGTAAATCATCGGGTCACGCTAGAGAGATAACGTTCCTGGATGGAATAAATGATAGCTTTATTTATTTTATTTATTTATTTATTAAGGCTTTTATATACCGACTTTCTTGATACAAATCAAATCAATTCGGTTTACAATGAACTAAGCAGAATATACAATTAACCAATCAACAAGAGATACGGAGCATACAGTTACATTATAACAAGGAAGCCTTAACTTGGAGTAGGAAAATAAAGAAGGGGTGAATGGAGCAATAAATATATAAATAATATGAAATAAAATATAATAAATACTATATACAGAAGAGGGGGCAAGGGGCCAACCTCTCTTTAATGGATATTATGCATGAAAAATTTGGAGAGTTTTGTTTACAGAGATGTGTGGTGTACAATTCTAGATCAGGCAATGGAGTTTGTAGAGGGGAAGGCTTGGCTGAACAGCCATGTCTTTAGTTTCTTTTTAAAAGTTGTTAGACAAGTCTCCAGTCTGAGGTCCGGAGGAGCAATTGGTTCAGGAACCGACGAGAGAGGGAGCAATTTTAGATCTAATTCTCAGTGGAGCACAGGACTTGGTGAGAGAGGTAACGGTGGTGGGGCCGCTTGGCAATAGTGATCATAATATGATCAAATTTGATTTAATGACTGGAAAAGGAACAGTGTGCAAATCCAAGGCTCTCGTGCTAAACTTTCAAAAGGGAAACTTTGATAAAATGAGAAAAATTGTTAGAAAAAAACTGAAAGGAGCAGCTACAAAAGTAAAAAATGTCCAAGAGGCGTGGTCATTGTTAAAAAATACCATTCTAGAAGCACAGTCCAGATGTATTCCACACATTAAGAAAGGTGGAAAGAAGGCAAAACGATTACCGGCATGGTTAAAAGGGGAGGTGAAAGAAGCTATTTTGGCCAAAAGATCTTCATTCAAAAATTGGAAGAAGGATCCAACAGAAGAAAATAGGATAAAGCATAAACATTGGCAAGTTAAATGTAAGACATTGATAAGACAGGCTAAGAGAGAATTTGAAAAGAAGTTGGCTGTAGAGGCAAAAACTCACAGTAAAAACTTTTTTAAATATATCCGAAGCAGAAAGCCTGTGAGGGAGTCAGTTGGACCGTTAGATGATCGAGGGGTTAAAGGGGCACTTAGAGAAGATAAGGCCATCGCGGAAAGATTAAATGATGTCTTTGCTTCGGTGTTTACTGAAGAGGATGTTGGGGAGGTACCCGTAATGGAGAAGGTTTTCATGGGTAATGATTCAGATGGACTGAATCAAATCTCGGTGAACCTAGAAGATGTGGTAGGCCTGATTGACAAACTGAAGAGTAGTAAATCACCTGGACCGGATGGTATACACCCCAGAGTTCTGAAGGAACTAAAAAATGAAATTTCAGACCCATTAGTAAAATTTGTAACTTATCATTAAAATCATCCATTGTACCTGAAGACTGGAGGATAACAAATGTAACCCCAAAATTTAAAAAGGGCTCCAGGGGCGATCCGGGAAACTACAGACCGGTTAGCCTGACTTCAGTGCCAGGAAAAATAGTGGAAAGTGTTCTAAACATCAAAATCACAGAACATATAGAAAGACATGGTTTAATGGAACAAAGTCAGCATGGCTTTACCCAGGGCAAGTCTTGCCTCACAAATCTGCTTCACTTTTTGAAGGAGTTAATAAACATGTGGATAAAGGTGAACCGGTAGATATAGTATACTTGGATTTTCAGAAGGCGTTTGACAAAGTTCCTCATGAGAGGCTTCTAGGAAAAGTAAAAAGTCATGGGATAGGTGGCGATGTCCTTTCGTGGATTGCAAACTGGCTAAAAGACAGGAAACAGAGAGTAGGATTAAATGGGCAATTTTCTCAGTGGAAGGGAGTGGACAGTGGAGTGCCTCAGGGATCTGTATTGGGACCCTTACTGTTCAATATATTTATAAATGATCTGGAAAGAAATACGACGAGTGAGATAATAAAATTTGCAGGACACAAAATTGTTCAGAGTAGTTAAATCACAAGCAGATTGTGATAAATTGCAGGAAGACCTTGTGAGACTGGAAAATTGGGCATCCAAATGGCAGATGAAGTTTAATGTGGATAAGTGCAAGGTGATGCATATAGGGAAAAATAACCCATGCTATAATTACACGAGGTTGGGTTCCATATTAGGTGCTACAACCCAAGAAAGAGATCTAGGTGTCATAGTGGATAACACATTGAAATCGTCGGTTCAGTGTGCTGCGGCAGTCAAAAAAGCAAACAGAATGTTGGGAATTATTAGAAAAGGAATGATGAATAAAACGGAAAATGTCATAATGCCTCTGTATCGCTCCATGGTGAGACCGCACCTTGAATACTGTGTACAATTCTGGTCGCCGCATCTCAAAAAAGATATAATTGCGATGGAGAAGGTACAGAGAAGGGCTACCAAAATGATAAGGGGAATGGAACAACTCCCCTATGAGGAAAGACTAAAGAGGTTAGGACTTTTCAGCTTGGAGAAGAGACGACTGAGGGGGGATATGATAGAGGTGTTTAAAATCATGAGAGGTCTAGAACGGGTAGATGTGAATCAGTTATTTACTCTTTCGGATAGTAGAAAGACTAGGGGACACTCCGGAAAGTTAGCATGGGGCACATTTAAAACTAATCGGAGAAAGTTCTTTTTTACTCAACGCACAATTAAACTCTGGAATTTGTTGCCAGAGAATGTGGTTCGTGCAGTTAGTATAGCTGTGTTTAAAAAAGGATTGGATAAGTTCTTGGAGGAGAAGTCCATTACCTGCTATTAAGTTCACTTAGAGAATAGCCACTGCCATTAGCAATGGTAACATGGAATAGACTTAGTTTTTGGGTACTTGCCAGGTTCTTATGGCCTGGATTGGCCACTGTTGGAAACAGGATGCTGGGCTTGATGGACCCTTGGTCTGACCCAGTATGGCATTTTCTTATGTTCTTAATATGCAAGTAGCAATATACGCTCAATGGCCTTCAATAGGCTTTCAGTAATATGCAGTCAGCAATATACGCTCAATGGCCTTCAATAGGCTCTCAGCAATATGCGGCTACCAATATACGCTCAGTGGTATCCACAGTAACCAAGGAGGAAGAAAGCCGCGCCTATCACGGGCGTGGAATACCTGAACAAGGCCCCAAAATGGCTGCCTCCACGGCGTGCCACGCCGCCAATCCTTTGCGCTTCGGAGACCCGTAGGAAGAGATGTACACCGTACCAGCTTCGGCGCTTCCCGGTTGGAACACAGGCGGTCTCCGGCCGCGGGGGGGAGGGACCTCCTTACCGCCGCAATTGAGGATATGCACCCGCTACCTCGTCCACGCCCGGACCAAGGGCCTCGTATGCCGCACCCGAACCTTGCCCGGGGGCTGTGTCACTGCCGCGCTTCGGCAGGACCGAGGACTTCCACCGCCGGGGGAGCACGGCAATCACCCCGGGAGCTCAACTGGGGGAGGAACCCTCAGGTATCTACCGCAGGAGCGCGGGGCTCTAAGGTTGAAGAGAGGAAAAACAACGTAGAATCTAGAATGATTAGAAAAGAGAAAAATTAAAGTAGTCTTGGAAAGCACGCTCAACTAGCATGCAGGCACTCCAAACTGCTTTGGAGACGGAAATTACTGAATAGCTACGCTTCCTGTGGGGCTATATACCCCGTGCTGACGTCAGATCTGTCTCTAACTGCTAGCAAGCGGATACTATCACATTTGTACTGAGTCCATCTGGCTACACGCCAGGAAAAGAAATCATTTAATCTTTCTGCGATAGCCTTATCTTCTCTAAGTGCCCCTTTAACCCCTCGATAATCTAACAATCCAACTGCAGAAAGCTCACAGGCTTTCTGCTTCGGATATATTTTTAAAAGTTTTTACTGTGAATTTTTGCCTCTACGGCCAACTGCTTTTCAAATTCTCTCTTAGCCTGTCTTATCAATGTCTTACATTTAACTTGCCAACATTTATGCAATATCCTATTTTCTTCTGTTTGTATCCTTGCTTATTTTTATCCTCCTCTGCCTCTTTTCTGCACGGGGTTTTTTGAGCCTCTGGTATCCAGTTGAAGATAGTCTGCTTGCTTGTGAGTGAGTTGTGTGCTCCAAGTTCACTGATAGTGGTGGGCTTCAAGCGGTGTGTTCACAGCTCAGGTTTGGGTGGTGCCGCGGGGGTCTGGAATGGCCTGGCGTTGCAGAAGGAGGGGCGAGGTGCGTGGGTGTGGGAGTAGGAGGCAGTCGCGAAGCTGAGTGTGGAGTATACGGGTTGTGGGAGGATGAGAATGAGGTTGGTTTTGGAGTAGAGAAGGGGTTGGGTGATGGTGGCTTCTCTCAGGGGCTGCACGAAGGGGCGCACAAAGGGGCCTGCACCTTTGTCGCGCGGCGCCGGAGGGGTGCTTGAATTTAAAGCCCCTTCAGGCCTCGTGTGATTGGCTGGCCGGGATCGCCCTGATTGGCTGGATTCTTGCTGGCCGGCCACACGAGGGCTTGGGAAGGACGTCGGAGGAAGTCGCAGCGTCTCGCAGTCGGCGTTGCCGTGGGTAAGGGATAGATTTAAAGGGCCTTACCCCGGCGGGTCAGGGGCGCCGGCTGCGCAGGCCTCCCTATGCTACAGACGCCGAGCAGCGATGGATGAAGGTCGGAGCGCAGAAGAAGAGGATCAACGCCGGAAGGGTGCTTGAATTTAAAGCCCCTTCAGGCCTCGTGTGATTGGCTGGCCGGGATCGCCCTGATTGGCTGGATTCTTGCTGGCCGGCCACACGAGGGCTTGGGAAGGACGTCGGAGGAAGTTGCAGTGTCTTTTGAGTCAAGTAACGTTGCACAGGACCAGCTGATGTTAAGTTCAGATGCCAGGAGATGCTGGGTTTCAGAGAAGGAGTTTTGCATCTATGAGCTCATGTTGACAGCAGGAAGTGCCCGAGAGCCGCAGAAAGTTTTCCTGCACACAGGAGCCGCCTCTCTGTGACTGGGCTTGGTAGTTTTATCGGTTGTTGTTTTTTTAGTCTGATATAGGGTCCTGAGAGCAATCTTGACCAAGGGTAACTGTTTAACTCCCTCCCACCCTCCCCATTACCCACCCACCCCTGGGGTTTTGTTTCTGATATAATCTGCCTGCATACATAATTTGTCACCTTTATAGGCTAGTAATTTGGTAATTCCTTAAGTGTTATCCATCAAATTTACAAAAATGAGGACTATCCAATGCAACTGCTGTGGAGCCTTTATATTGAGGGTAATCATATGGAAACTTAAGGCTTGCCCCATTTGTTCAGAACTCTCTACCTTGGAAAAGGAACTGGCTGAAGTTAAAGCTGAATTAGCTTCAATAAAGAAAGTCCCAGCCACTTTACATTATTCAGAAATTATTTATTTATTTGACAGCTTTTTTTATACCGACATTAAAATACACATCATATTGGTTTACATCATAACGAAAGGTTGAAATTACATTGAACGGGGAGGGGGGAAAACATGAGAACAATAAACAACAGAATAGGGGCTATGAGGAGGAGCCAGAAATCAAGCAAGGAAAAAGGGGGGGGGGGGGGGGAAGGAGAGGGATATGAACATATTTACAAAAATTGAAAATGATAATACATAACATATTTACAAAATTCAGTGTGGGTATGAGAATGAACCTATTTACATCGAAGAAGGGGGGGGGTCGGGGTGAATAGTGGGAGGGGGGGGCTAGTCTGGAAAGGCCTGGTGGAAAAGCCATGTTTTGAGCATTTTTCTGAACTTCATGGGGCATGGCTCAAGGCGGAGGTAGGCAGGTAGGGCGTTCCATTGGGTTGGACCGGCGATAGATAGGGCATGGTCCCTGGTTGCGGAGAGGCGGGCCTTCTTGAGGGGTGGGACTTGCAAGGTGCAGGCAAGGTTTGCTCTAGTAGGGCGTGCCGATTGGGAGAGTCGGAGTGGTTCGCTGAGCCATGAGGAGTCACTCTTGTAAATAGATTTGTGAACGATGGTGAGGGTTTTGAACAGGATACGGAATGAGATGGGGAGCCAGTGCAGGTCCTTAAGGACACGGATTATGTGGTCTGTTCTGCATGTGTTGCTGAGGAGTCTCGCCGTGGCATTTTGAAGTATGTGGAGGGGTTTGATGGTGGAGTGAAGGAGTCCAAGGTATAGGGAGTTGCAGTAGTCCAGCTTGGATGAGAGGGTGGCTTGGACAACTGTTTTAAGATCATGAGTGTGAAGTAGTGGCTTGAGCTTTTTGATGATGTTAAGTTTGTAAAAACCTCCTTTCAGGACGGAGCTGATGTGAGCTTTTAGGTTCAGGAGGGGGTCGATTAGGACACCGAGGTTTCGGACAGCGGGATGAGCAGTTAAGGAGAGGGTCTTAGGGTCGTTTAGGGGTAGGAGCTTAAAGGTTTGATGGTTGTGGACAAGGAGGAGCTCGGTTTTGGAGGCGTTGAGGGCAAGCTGTAGGGAGGAGAGTAGAGAGTTGATGGATGTAAGGCATTCCTCCCAGTAGCTTAGGGTAGCGGAGATAGTTTTATGGAGGGGTATGATGATCTTGACATCATCAGCATAGATGTAGAATTTGAGACCGAGGTCTGAGAGAAGATGACAGAGCAGAAGGAGGTAGATGTTAAAGAGGGTGGAGGAGAGAGAGGAGCCTTGGGGTACTCCTTGAGCGAGAGAGAAATGAGAGGACTCAGAGCTGCTTAGTTTCACGGAGAAGCGTCTGTTGGCTACGTAAGATTTGAACCAGAGGAGGGCAGTGTTGGAGATACCGATGTTTGAGAGACTGGAGATGAGGAGATTGTGGCTTATCGTATCAAAGGCAGCTGAGATGTCTAGGAAAGCTCTGAGAAAGTTGTGTCCCTGGTCAAGGCCAATGAGGAGGGAGTCTGTGAGGGAAAGCAGGAGGGCCTCAGTACTCAGGTTCTTGCGGAAGCCAAACTGGGAGGAGTGGAGGATGCAGCTGTCTTCTAGGTATTCCATTAGTTGGGCGTTTACTACTTTCTCCATGATTTTGGCGATGAATGGGAGATTAGATATAGGACGGTAGTTGGAGGGGTCTTTGGGGTCTAATGAAGGCTTCTTGATAAGTGGTTTGACTACTGCGTATTTTAGTGTGTCAGGAACTGTGCCGGTGGATAAGGAGCAGTTTATGATATCTGTTAAGGGTTGTGCAATGATGTCGGGAATGGTGAGGAGTGCTTTGGTGGGGATGGTATCGGAGGGGTGTGAAGCAGGCTTACTTCTTTTGAGGATGGACACTATTTCCTTAGGTGAAGTAGGGTCCAAGGTGTGTAGCGCGTACTTAGGGGAGAGGGGGTGGTCGATGGTCTTACATGTACTGGGCTTACTGGTACTGGGCAGATGTGTCATGGGGTTAGGGGTGGATGCAGGAGGGAACCTGATGAGTAGGTTAGCAATTTTGTTTTGGAAAAAATGGGCTAGCTCTTCACACTTTGCGCTTGTGTTGATTTCAGAAGTGGGTGGGGTGATAGGGTTGGTAAGGGTTGCAACATAGCTGAAGAGGGCCTTAGGGTTGAATGTGTATTGGTGTATTTTGGTGGAATAGTAGTCATGCTTGGTTTTTTGGATAGCGATGCGGTATGAGTGAAGGTGAGATTTGTAGGCAGAGGAGTTAGGAGATGTGGGGTCTTTACGCCATATTCTTTCTTTGAGTCTAAGGTCGTGTTTCATTCGGCGTAGCTCAGCGTTATACCAGGGCTTCTTGCTTGTGGGGGCAGAGTGTTGAGTGCGGATGATGAGGGGGCAAAGGTTGTCGGCTATATCTCGGGTAAGATTGTCCCAGGACTTGAGAGCAGAGTCGGGTGAAGAGAGATCAAGCTTGACAAGGGATTCTGTGAGTGCTGTAGAGAGTTCCTCAGATGAGCAGGGTTTACGGAATGAGAAGGAGTTTTGTGGGAGTTTGCCGGTGGGATTAACACTAAAGGTGAGGTTTATATCAATGAGGGAGTGGTCAGACCACGGAACCGGAGTGCATGAGGCTGCAGTGGGGGTCTGTATGTAGGAGTTGATGAAAAGGAGGTCTAGGGTATGCCCTGCTTTGTGGATGGGGGTGGCGATGACTTGAGCAAAGCCAAGGGCCTGCAAGGCAGCTAAAAGGGTTTCACAAGACAGTGATAGGGGTTAGAAGTCTACATGTAGATTGAAATCTCCCAGTAGAATGGCTGGTCTTTCGTTGTTGATGGTATTGGATATCAGTTCAATGAGTGGGGAGGGATTCTGTTCCAGGAGGCCTGGAGGGGCATAGACAAGGCATAATTGTAGCTTTGCAGATTTGAAAAGGCCAACTTCTAGCCTGGGTGGGGGGGCTGATGTTCAAAGGCCTGAGGTTGAGGGTTTTACTGGCGACTAGGAGTAATCCACCTCCTCTTTTTTTTGGCCTGGGCAGCGAGAAAATGTCATGTGTTTGTGTAGGGAGCTGGTTTATGAGTACAGTGTCAGTGTCCTTGAGCCAGATCTCAGTGACTGCACATATATCAGGTTTGTGGTCGTGAAGGAAGTCATCAAGGATGTGAGTTTTTTTGGAGAGGGACTGGGCATTAAATAGCATACGTGATAGTGTGGTGAGACCAAGGAACTGGGTTAGGGGGGAGATGAGGATGGGGAGGAGGGATTTACGCTGAACATGTAGGGTTGCAAAACTGAGGAGGGGTGGTCTGTAGGAAAGGTAGGGTATGCGGGGGATAGGGAGGGAGTCAGGTGGGGTGCAATCCTGAGGAGGCATCGTGGGGAGGGGAGAGGTGGTTTGCAGGAAGAGGGGTAGGGGGATCACCGGAGAGAGATAAAATTTAGAAGGGGAGTGGCGAGAGGGCGCGAGAGGGAGGGATAGGGCGCTGCGAGGTCTTAGAAAACAGTATGGTGCAGAGGTTGTACACTGTAGCGGAGGTTAGCAAGAAGCAGATGAGTACATTACAATTTCAAAAAAGAGCAGGATACATAAGCTGATCTGTGTGGGAGCATCAGAATGATGATTATTGAGTGAAAGGGTTCTTCTTAGTGTTTGGGTAATTGCCAGGTTCTTGTGGCCTGGTTTTTGGCCTCTGTTGGAAACAGGATGCTGGGCTTGATGGACCCTTGGTCTGTCCCAGCATGGCAATTTCTTATGTTCTTAAGATGGAACCCGTTGGAGGGAGTACTTATTTTCTAGCGTGAGTCTTGGCGGTGACTGCCGTCTGTATCTTCCGGTTGGTTCCGGTGGGGTGCCGCAGGGGTACAGGGTTATAGACCTGAGAGTTGGGGGTTCGCATTTATTAGGGTCTTGCTCGATGGCTTACACGGAGCTGTTGGAGGCGCACGAAGGGGCGCACTAAGGGGCAGGCCCCTTAGTTTGCGCTCCATCGTGTGCGCGGCGCCGCAGGTAGGAGCCTGAATTTAAAGCAGGGCTCACCTTCCGTCCTCCACTGATGGCGTCAGGGCAGCGCCGACTGCCGACAGAAGAAGGTCGCAGGCTGCTGATGTCACTCGGGTGCGCTCCTTCGGGTTGGCTGAAGATCAAGTCTCGAAGATTGGAGCCGGAGTCGGAGGATCGCAGGCGAAACGGAGAGGAGGGGTTCGAGGAGAAGCCTCGTGGTCGGCGGGGAGCCCGACGGTGGTAAGTGCGGAAATTTGAGGCCTTACCCCGGCGGGCTTCAGCACTGACTGCGCAGGCCCGGGCTTCCGACCGACTGCATAATTAATTTCCCATTAACACAGAATAACCAAAAGTTAAGGAAAAAGTGATTTACTGTGGGCTCAGGAAGGATAAGACCTGTGACCCACAGACACCTGTTATTGACAGCTGTGCAGGGAACAACTCTACCCCCCACTCACACAGGGCATTAAGGAACTCAAAAAACAGTATTACAGTGGGCTCTGGAAGAATTAGACCTGTGATCCGGAGACACAAACTGTATCAAGTGCAACAAGTACAAAAAGTTATTGAGAAAAAGATTGAAGTGTTATCTGAAAAGAGAAAAGAAACCCAATGCATACAAAAATTCCAGATCAGAAACCAAAGAAAAAAGCTCACTGTGATGGATGACTGTCAGAGGCACTAATTTTTTCCCTTGCACAAATGCAAAGGGAAAAGTGGATAACAACTCAAATAAAGAGGTCACAAAAGGAGTCAAGGAACAGCAGTAAACTGAACAAAGAAAGCTGGAAAGCTATGAGCACAAATGCTCGTAGTTTGGGCAATAAAATCTCAGATCTGCAAGCCCTAATGGTGGAGGCAGACTTGGACGTTGTTGCTGTCACAGAAACGTGGTTTACGGAATCTCATGACTGGGATACGGCAATACCAGGCTTTAACTTGTTAAGGAAGGACAGAGAGGATAGGAAAGGGGGAGGAGTGGCTCTTTATATCAGAAACAATATCCAAGCATCTGAGCTGCAAGGAAGATGGGGCAATGAAGAAGCACTATGGGCCAACCTAAAAAAAGATGGGGCATCCATTTTTTTGGAGTGGTTTACAGGCCTCCAAACCAAAAGGAAGAGCTGGACAGAGATCTGGTTGAAGACATCCAAAAGATAGGAAAGAAGGGAGAAGTGGTGATCATTGGAGACTTTAATATGCCAGATGTAGACTGGAGAATCCCATCTGCAGAATCTAATAATAGTAGAGAAATAGTGGATGCCCTGCAAGTAGCTTTGTTCAAACAAATGGTAATGGAACCCACAAGAGAAAGAGCTATACTCGACTTAGTGCTCACTAATGGAGATAATGTCTCTGATGTCCAGGTGGGCGCCCACCTCAGCACCAGTGATCATCAAACGGTATGGTTTAATATCACAAAAAGGAATCGGAAAAGAAGCACAAAGACCCAAGTTTTGCAGTTCAAAAACATGGACTTTGATGAAATGGGGAAGTACCTGGAGAAAGAACTAAAAGGCTGGGAGAATGAGAGAGATGTGGATCAACAGTGGACCGATCTAAAAGGAGCAGTTACCAAGGCAACTAATCTATATGTTAGAAAAGTAAAGAAAAGCAAAAGAAAAATGAAACCTATCTGGTTCTCAAAGGAGGTGGCTGACAAAATAAAGGCCAAAAGAACAGAGTTCAAGAAATATAAAAGATCCCAAAGGGAGGAGCACAAAGAAGAATATCTGGTAGAACGGAGGGAGACGAAGAAATTAATCAAGACGGCTAAAAGTCAAGCAGAAGAGAGGATTGCCAAGGAGATAAAGAGAGGTAACAAAATATTTTTCAGTTATATCAGTGAAAAGAGAAAAGTTCAAAGTGGTATAGGGAAATTGAAAGGTGGAAAGGATCAATGTGTGGAGAGAGACGAAGAAATGGTAGAAATATTAAACGAATACTTCAGTTCTGTGTTCACTAAAGAGGACCCTGGAGAAGTACCGTTGCTAGTTAACAAGAAACTGGAAGGGAGTGGAGTAGATGAAACTCCATTTACAGTAGAAAAGGTATGGGAAGAGCTGAAGAATCTGAAAGTGGACAAAGCCATGGGGCCTGATGAGGTTCATCCCAGGGTACTGAGGGAGCTCAGAGATGTGCTGGCGGGTCCACTGTGTGACCTGTTCAATAGATCCCTAGAAACGGGAGTGGTATTTTCTCAAAATTTCTTTTGGGGATAACAGTCTAGTATGAGGAAAATTTAACAAGCATAAGTTATTAGACCTCATTTCATTTTCTAAAGCTTCCATTTGATTATACATACATAATTTATCTTTTATAGATGATGCCATCACTCCCTGTAATGGGAGCAACTGGGCATTAATTTTTATCTCCAATTATCTAAAAAATTTTCTATATTCCTACCAGGAAAAAGATAGTAAATCAAGAAGGGGGGATGGATATTCTGGAAAGTCCTGGTATCACAACTTTCCTTGAAGATTCCCTTGATAATATTCCCACCAGAGCAACTTTGCTTGTATCATTTGTGTCTAAGAGTGATAAAGAAGAAGTATTTCGTAAATACTTTCAGTATAAACAGATGATTTTTTGTGGACGGAAAGTCCAAATTTTCCCTGATGTTTCAAGAGCTACACAAGCTCGTAGGAAACTTTTCTTAGCGTACAAACAAAGGGTTCTGGATTTGGGTGCCAGTTATTTTCTAAAATATCCATGTAAGCGTTTACTTACATATAATAACAAGTTTGTTTTTTCTGACCCATTACATTTGGAACAATTTATTAAAGATAAAACTAGCAATTAGTTAGCAAGGTTGCTATGAAGGTAATTTAGGCTGCGAAATAAAGAGAGATGTCGCAGTTACAGTTGCTCTCCTCCTTTTCTCAAGAATGTGGACTATATTAATAAAATGTGGATAGTTGGTTTTCATTATTGTCATGTGATATGACTATTTTCTTTAAATTCCTTGATTTTTTCATTGTACTCAATGTTTAATTTCAATAAATATTAAATTAAAAAAAAAAAAGAAACAGGAGTGGTGCCAAGTGACTGGAGAAGAGCGGTGGTGATCCCGCTTCACAAGAGTGGAAACAGAGAAGAGGCTGGTAATTACAGACCGGTTAGCCTCACCTCAGTGGTGGGAAAAATTAATGGAGTCGCTGTTAAAAGAAGGAATAGTGAGCTATCTACAGTCGGAAGAATTGCTGGACCAGAGGCAGCATGGATTCACCAGGGGAAGATCCTGTCAGACAAATCTGATAAGAGTTTTTTGACTGGGTAACCAAGGAATTGGATCAAGGAAGAGCGCTCGATGTCATCTACTTGGATTTCAGCAAAGCTTTTGATACGGTTCCGCACAAGAGACTGGTGAATAAAATAAGAAGCTTAGGAGTGAGTGCCAAGGTGGTGACCTGGATTGCAAACTGGTTGACGGACAGAAGTCAATGTGTGATGGTAAATGGAACTTACTCTGAAGAGAGAACGGTGTTGAGCGGAGTGCCGCAAGGGTCGGTGTTGGGACCGGTCCTGTTCAATATCTTTGTGAGCGACATTGTGGACGGGATAGAAGGTAAGGTTTGTCTTTTTGCGGAGGACACTAAGATCTGCAACAGAGTGGACACGCCGGAAGGAGTGGAGAGAATGAGACGGGATTTAAGGAAGCTGGAAGAGTGGTCGAAGATATGGCAGCTGAGATTCAATGCCAAGAAGTGCAAAGTCATGCATATGGGATGTGTAAATCCGGAAGATCTGTATTCGATGGGGGGAGAAGGGCTGATGTCCACGGGGCAGGAGAGAGACCTTGGGGTGATAGTGTCTAATGATCTGAAGTCGGCGAAACAATGTGAAAAGGCGATAGCTAAAGCCAGAAGAATGCTGGGCTGCATAGAGAGAGGAATATCAAGTAAGAAAAGGGAAGTGATTATCCCCCTTGTACAGGTCCTTGGTGAGGTCTTACCTGGAGAACTGTGTTCAGTTCTGGAGACCGTATTTCCGAAGGGACAGAGACAGGATGGAGGCGGTCCAGAGAAGGGCGACCAAAAAGGTGGAGGGTCTTCATCAAATGACTTATGAGGAAAGATTGAAGAATCTAAATATGTACACCCTGGAGGAAAGGAGGAGTAGGGGTGATATGATACAGACTTTCAGATACTTGAAAGGTTTTAATGATCCAAAGACAACGACAAACCTTTTCCGTTGCAAAAAAATCAGCAGAACCAGGGGTCACGATTTAAAACTCCAGGGAGAAGACTCAGAACCAATGTCAGGAAGTATTTCTTCACGGAGAGGTTGGTGGATACCTGGAACGCCCTTCCGGAGGAAGTGGTGAAGACCAAAACTGTGAAGGATTTCAAAGGGGCGTGGGATAAATACTGTGGATCCATAAAGTCTAGAGGATGTGAATGAAGACAAGAGGCATGGGGGTGGCTTGAGAGAATGTTGGCAACTACCTGGAGATGAATATCCTTATTCAATAATGCGACTCCAACATTGTTCTATGCTTCAACGGCAAGAGGAAATGTGCAAAAAAGGATTTGCAACCACATAACACCAGTGGAGTAGCTTGCTTGTTATGGCAGTTACTACCCCAAACCAAAAAAATACCTGATACTTCACTTTCAACGCAAATCCAGCATAGCTCTCTGCTTCAACGGCAGGGGAGGAAATTTTTGACAATTCACGTATATCCAGCATAGCCCTCTGCTTCAACGGCAGGGGAGCAAGTCTGATATTTCACTTTCAATGCAAAGCCAGCATAGCTCTCAGCTTCAACGGCAGGGGAGGAAGTTTGACACTTCACTTTCAATGCATAGCCAGCATGGCTCTCTGCTTCAACGGCAGGGGGGAATGAAGAAAGGTGGATCTATATTCAGGCAACAATCAACAAGGACTGAATTACATAGTCTGAATAAACAGATAAGCATGGGTGTAGCTTGCTTATTGCGGTGGTTAATACCCCTAACTAAATTAAGCTATTTCACTTAGATGCAGGTCCAACACTGCTCTCTACATTAATGGCGGGGTGGAAGGGAAATAGAATAAAAAAAGGTTACTAAGAGCCAAGAGAAACAGATAAGTATGTGAGAGAAAAAAAAGTGCGAACGCTTGCTAAGCAGACTGGATGGGCCGTTTGATCTTCTTCTGCCATCATTTCTATGCTTCTATAAGTATGAGAAAAAAAAAGTGCGAAACTTGCTGGGCAGACTGAATGGGCCGTTTGGTCTTCTTCTGCCGTCATTTCTACGCATACCACAAAAATATCATGAGCTAGTGGGTCAACTATTGCTTGATGCAAGATTTACCATAGCGATCTTCTGGAAAGGTAACCCTCCTTTCGAATATTAGAAGGGTCAGGTGCGTGAACTAGTGGCTATAGAAAAAATGTGTTATGACTGAAAAAATGAACATTATAAATATATTTATCATCAGTTTTACAATCTTCCTATTCCTCTGGTCACATGATACTCTTACAGATTGTAGGAAATACCCAACTGCTTTGCAGCAACGTTTATAAATTGTCCTGTATGTAAAGTTTATAAGTTGAACTTTGATGTATGCCCAAATATCTGTTAAAATAAACAGTTTAAATAAAACCCATGCTAAAACATAAGTATAAACCCGTAGTAGGCTCAACATGGCTTATTACAACAATCCTCTAATATGAGAATGCAGACTTAAAGAAAGATCTGATTTCGGCTGGGCCATCAAAAAATAATTGTAAAAAATAATTTAGGTGGGTGAAAGACTGCAGCGTGGATCCAAGTAGAGAAATCTGTCTTTCTGGCATTGTCTATGGCTGATTTATAATCTGCCAATTTTTTGCCTCTACAAACTAAGTGCGATTACTGATTTGGACTTACGCTGGTGGCATTCGAGAATGTGTAATTCTCATTTAATCTTCCTAAATGCAGGAGAATACAAAGAAGCAAACTCAGTTCTCCAAGTCAGGTCTTTAATGAGGACACTGGCAGAGTGGCATCAAGTGTAATGTATTATGATGTAGAGGTATGAAACAATTCCTTACACATACAATATGCAAGAAAACAGAAAAGAATTTGAGTTAACACAATCAAACTGCATTAAACAACAAGATATTTTATTTTAAAACACCATATTAAGTTACATACATATCCTAAACAATATTTAAAGAATCTATACACTGTACAAATTGCATATTACCATATCTTAAATCACATTAGCACATCTTAAACATACATTTTATGTATATATTGACAATATAAAATCCATGTAACCCCATGTAATTCCTCATTCATACATAGCATTCACACACATATGGCTAAAAATAACTATTATATCAAAGACATATGTTACTGTGTTCACAAAGAAATAAAAAGAACTCTCCAAAATTTCCACTATCACATATAAAACACTACATATATGGAAACTATTGGTGTGACCCCCAACAACAGGCCATATTGTTTCACCTGTATGGCTTCTTCAGGGGGATCTCAATACGTTTTTTTCTGAAAAATATTCACTAGAGCAACCGAACTAGTTTATTAAAATGAATCACTCCTGAATTATCACTGTTTTTGCTGCGGGGATCTGAATACGCCTTAATTCTCAATTCCTTATTCAGGCAACAATCACTATATGTAAATATTTGTTTTATGTGTTTATAGATGTATGAACATATCGGATACATATAAGTGTTATCCCTCATGTTCTAAAGGTTCTCAATCCAAGCCTGAAGGCCAAGAAAAGAGTGTTCTCAGCTCACAGCTCAGATCCTTACCTAGAATAATATAGACAACATCAACTGTGCAACCTGAGTGAATCAAATTCTCCTTATTTGCCAACACATACATTAGCTTCAAGAGGAAGGTGATAAATGTGCTATCATACCATAACATTAGGGCAGCAGGCATACTTACATCTTCTTCTTGAGATGGATGAACTATTTCCACAAGCCGCTGGATAATTCTTTCATGGCTTAGCCACTGTAATACATGAAGAGAGAAAGTGGTTAAGAGAAGCACCAAGAAAACCTTTCTAAACTCAATCTCATGAAATTTCTAACACTAGCCGAGACTGCACTCGATTAGTTAGTTTTTATCTTATTCACCTATACCACTGTTTCCCAACTGTTTTAAATCTCCCGACTCTGTGATATATACCGGTAATCTTGTTTAAATAAATAAAAGATAAATATAATTGCTCAGTGGTGGGAGAAGCAACAGAGAAGTTCTGGAAAGCACAAACAGCAACCAAGGCACTGCACACATTTGTGCTTTCTCCTGCAAGTACAGGGAGCTAGAGACCAGCATGGGGAGAACATAAGAAATTGCCATGCTGGGTCAGACCAAGGGTCCATCAAGCCCAGCATCCTGTTTCCAACAGAGGCCAAACTAGGCCATAAGAACCCAGCAATTACCCAATCACCAAGAAGATCCCATGCTACTGATGCAATTAATAGCAGTGGCTATTCCCTAAGTAAACTTGATTAATAGCAGTTAATGGACTTGTCCTCCAAGAGCTTAGCCAAACCTTTTTTAAACCCAGCTACACTAATTGCACTAACCACATCCTCTGGCAACAAATTCCAGAGCTTAACTGTACATTGAGTGAAAAATAATTTTCTCTGATTAGTCTTAAATGTGCTACTTGCTGACTTCATGGAATGCCCCCTAGTCCTTCTATTATCCAAAAGTGTAAATAACCAATTCACATCTACTCGTTCAAGACCTCTCATCATCTTAAAGACCTCTATATTATCCCCCCTCAGCTGTCTCTTTTCCAAGCTTAACAGCCCTAACCTCTTCAGCCTTTCCTCATAGGGGAGCTATTCCATCCCCTTTATCATTTTGGATGCCCTTCTTTGTACCTTCCCCATCGCAACTATATCTTTTTTGACATGCGGTGACCAGAAATGTACACAGTATTTAAGGTGCAGTCTCAACAATGGACCGATACAGAGGCATTATGACATTTTCTGTTTTATTAATCATTCACTTTCTAATAATTTCTAACATTCTGTTTGCTTTTTTTACTGCTGCAGCACACTGAGCTGACGATTTTAAAGTGTTATCCACTATGATGCCTAGATCTTTTTCCTGGGTAGTAGTTCCTAATATGGAACCTAACATTGTGTAACTACAGCAAGGGTTATTTTTCCCTATGTGCAAAACCTTGCACTTGTCTGTTTACAATGAGGATACAAAATAAAGAGAGAAGAACTTCATGTATGGTGAGGTGCTAAAAGTAGGGAGTGGAGGAGTAGCCCAGTAGTTAGAGCAGAAGGATATGAAACAGGTAAGGCAAGGGACAATCCCACTGGCACTTCTTGCGACCTTGGCCAAATCACTTTAGTCTCCATTGCCTCAGATACAAATTTAGGCCTAGATGCCTTAAGCTTCAGTAAAAATCTAAGAAATATCATGCATTAGAGTCATGCGATAAAAATATGGGCATGGCTAAGCAAATTTCTGAACACATGAATCATGGTAAATTAACATACTGCTTATTTAATTGTCATGTTGCATGTTAATTTCTTGGATTATATATACTGGCTTCCTGCAGCTGCACCTTGAGGATGTGTCAGGCATTGCTGGTGAGAGGAGAGGAGTTTGGTAGAGGGAGGTAGATGGTTTAGGGGAGGAGTTAAAATTTGATTATTTGAGTGTTTTGTCTGTCTTCTGCTTATTTCTTTACTGTTCAGAGTAGCTAAATCACAAGCAGATTGTGATAAATTGCAGGAAGACCTTGTGAGACTGGAAACTTGGGCATCAAAATGGCAGATGAAATTTAATGTGGATAAGTGCAAGGTGATGTATATAGGGAAAAATAACCCATACTATAGTTACACAATGTTAGGTTCCATATTAGGTGCTACAACCCAAGAAAGAGATCTAGGCGTCATAGTGGATAACACATTGAAATCGTCGGTTCAGTGTGCTGCGGCAGTCAAAAAAGCAAACAGAATGTTGGGAATTATTAGAAAGGGAATGATGAATAAAACAGAAAATGTCATAATGCCTTTGTATTGCTCCATTGTGAGACTACACCTTGAATACTGTGTACAATTCTGGTCGCCGCATCTCAAAAAAGATATAATTGAGATGGAGAAGATACAGAGAAGGGCTACCAAAATGTTAAGGGGAATGGAACAGCTTCCCTATGAGGAAAGACTAAAGAGGTTAGGACTTTTCAGCTTGAAGAAGAGACGGCTGAGGGGGGATATGATAGAGGTGTTTAAAATCAAGAGAGGTCAAGAATAGGTAGATGTGAATCGGTTATTCACTCTTTCGGATAATCGAAAGACTAGGGGGCACGCCATGAAGTTAGCATGTGGCACATTTAAAACAAATCGTAGAAGGTTCTTTTTCACTCAATGCACAATGAAACTCTGGAATTTGTTGCCAGAGAATGTGGTTAGTGCAGTTAGTATAGCTGTGTTTTAAAAAGGATTGGATAAGTTCTTGGAGGAGAAATCCATTACCTGCTATTAATTAAGTTGACTTACATAATAGCCACTGCTATTACTAGCAATGGTAACATGGAATAGACTTAGTTTTTGGGTACTTGCCAGGTTCTTATGGCCTGGATTGGCCACTGTTGGAAACAGGATGCTGGGCTTGATGGACCCTTGGTCTGACCCAGTATGGCATTTTATTATGTTCTTCTTAAGTTCTTAACTTAACTGACCAAGTGTCTTGTCTTTTTCTCTGTGTAAAAGAAGTGTGAAAGTTTCTGTTCGTTTGTCTCCTTTGTCTGTCCCAATTTTTTTTTTTTTTTTTTTTTTTTAGACAGTACAAGAGAGGAGTGGGAGGGTGGTGAGAAGTGTGAGAATGGAGAGTGAATGAAAGGAATGTGAGTGGACATGACAGGCATGTATGTGGAGACAGAACAGAGAGGCAAGAGGAAAGGTGGGAGAGGAGGCATGAGGAGAGCAAGATTGGTAGGGGGAAGAGTGGTAAATGTAGAGATTACTTACCTGATAATCTCCTTTTCCTTAGTGTATGCAGATGGACTCAAAACAAGTGGGGTATAGTGTGCTCGTGCTAGCAGTTGGAGATGGATCTGACGTCAGCATGGGTACATATACCCCCACAGGAAGTGCAGCAATTCAGTAATCTTCCTTGCAAAAGTTTTATGGCTATATGTGTAACTGACCGATCGATTAAATGAACAGGATTACCCTGACCGATTGATAGTAGCTGGAGACCGCCAATGTTCTCAACCGGAAGGCGTCGACACCTGGCAGGGTGGATGCCCTATATAAGAAAACATGGCTTACCGTGAGTCGGTGAATCCCCCTGTATACCGGCAGCCGGGCGGGATGCTGAGTCCATCTGCATACACTAAGGAAAAGGAGATTATCAGGTAAGTAATCTCTACATTTGCTAGCGTGTAGCAGATGGACTCAAAACAAGTGGGATGTACAAAAGCTACTCCCGGACTGGGCGGGAGGCTGCCCGAGGTCCGTTCAGGATTGCCCTCGCAAATGCTGTGTCCTCCCTGGCCTGGACGTCCAGACGGTAGAATCTGGAGAAGGTATGGAGGGAGTACCACGTCGCCACTTTACATATCTCTGCAGGCGACAGCATCCTAGTTTCTGCCCAAGAGGCCGCTTGTGCTCTGGTAGAGTGAGCCTTGACCCGTAGAGGCGGTGGTTTCCCTGCTTCTACGTAGGCTGCCTTGATAACATCTTTGATCCAGCGGGTGATGGTTGCCCGTGAGGCCGCTTCCCCTTGCTTCTTCCCACTGTGAAGGACGAACAGATGGTCTGTCTTTCGTACTGCTTCTGACATTTCCAGGTATCTGGAACAGCAGCCTGCCGATGTCGAGATGGCGTAGTATTCGACCTTCTTCTGACTTCTTCAAACCTTCCGTGGTAGGCAAGGGTATGGTTTGGTTGAGGTGGAAGTGTGAGACTACTTTGGGTAAGAAGGAAGGAACCGTGCGAAGATGGATAGCCTCTGGAGTGATTCTGAGAAACGGATCATGGCAGGACAGTGCTTGTAGATCTGAGATGCGGCGTGCTGAGCATACGGCCAGCAGGAACACCATCTTCAAGGTTAACAAACGGAGGGACAGGCCTCGAAGTGGTCTGAAGGCGTGTCCCGCTAGAAATTCCAACACTAGGTTGAGGTTCCACATGGGTACTGGCCACTTCAGTGGCGAGCGAATGTGTTTGACTCCTTTCAGGAAACGTGAAACGTTTGGGTGTGTGGCGATGCTGTTGCCGTCACTCCGGGGACCGTAGCAGGATAGCGCTGCCACTTGAACCTTGATGGAATTGAGGGACAGACCCTTCTGAAGGCCATCTTGCAGGAAATCCAAAATGATAGGGATCTTAGTGGCATGTGGATTGGTGCTGCGAGTTTCGCACCAGGCTTCAAATACTCTCCAGATCCTTATATATGTTAGTGATGTGGAGAACTTGCGGGCTCGGAGGAGTGTATCTATTACTGGCCCAGAGTATCCTCTTTTCTTCAGTCTAGCCCTCTCAATGGCCAGACCGTAAGAGAGAATTGAGCTGGATCCTCGTGGAGGATGGGACCTTGCCGCAGCAGGACCCTGTGTGGAGGCAGGGGAGATGGAGTCCCTGCCAGTAATCTTCTCATGTCTGCGTACCAGGGTCTTCTTGGCCAGTCCGGGGCCACTAGAAGAACTAGGCCTCTGTGCCGCTGAATCTTGTGTACAATGGCGCCCAGCAGGGGCCATGGAGGAAAGGCATATAGCAGGATCCCCTGAGGCCATGGCTGTACCAGGGCATCGATCCCCTGGGATAGCGGATCCCACCTGCGGCTGAAATATCTGGGTACTTGAGCGTTGGACCTGTCTGCTAGTAGGTCCATGCCCGGCGTCCCCCACTGATCCACAATCATCTGGAAAGCTGTGGGCGACAGCTGCCATTCCCCTGGATTTAGGCTTTCTCTGCTGAGGAAGTCTGTCGTGGTGTTGTCCTTCCCGGCGATGTGAATGGCGGAGATGTCCTGGAGATTCGCTTCCGCCCAAGTCATCAGGGGGGGCTATTTCTAGGGATACCTGTTGGCTTCTGGTTCCGCCCTGTCGGTTGATGTATGCCACCATGGTAGCATTGTCTGACATTTCTCTGACTGCTCTGTTGCGAAGTCTGTGGGCAAATCGCAGGCACGCTAGCCTGACTGCCCGTGCCTCTAGTCGGTTGATGTTCCACCCCGACTCTTCTCTGTTCCACCGCCCTTGGGCGGTGAGTTCTTCACAATGTGCTCCCCATCCGTTCAGGCTGGCATCTGTAGTGAGCAGGTTCCAGGTTGGGGAGGACATTCTTGACCCCCGGCTCATGTGGCCGGGCTGCAACCACCACCATATTTGATTCCGCACTCTGGCTGGTAGAGGTAGGTGTGTGGTGTAGTTCTGTGATCGTGGGCTCCACCGAGATAGGAGGGCACGTTGTAATGGTCTCATATGAGCCCGCGCCCATGGTATCACCTCCAGAGTGGATGCCATAAGGCCGAGGATCTGTAAGTAATCCCAAGCTGTGGGCTGGGTGGCGCTCAGCAGGGCATTCAGACGATTCCGGAGCTTTGATCTTCTGTTGGAGGTCAGGCTGACCTTGTCTTCCTGGGTGTCGAATCGGACTCCTAGGTATTCCAGCGACTGAGAAGGCTGTAGGGAACTCTTGTTCAAGTTTACTACCCATCCTAGGCTTTCTAGAAGAGCTATAACTCTGTTGGTTGCCTGGTGGCTCTCCTCCGGTGACTTTGCCCTGATCAGCCAATCGTCCAGGTAGGTATGGACGAGGTTTCCTTCCTTCCTGAGTGACGCCGCCACTACTACTATGATCTTGGTAAAGGTTCGCGGCACGGTGGCTAACCCGAAGGGTAAAGCTCGGAACTGGAAGTGTTGATTCAGGACTTTGAAGCGTAAATAGCGCTGGTGATCCCGATGAATTGGGATATGCAAGTAGGCTTCCGACAGATCTAGGGATGCGAGAAACTCCCCTGGCTGTACTGAATTTTTGACAGACCGCAGTTTCCATGCGAAAGCTGGGGACCCATAGGTGTTGGTTGACCGACTTGAGGTCCAGGACGGGCCTGAAAGTGCCCTCCTTCTTGGGCACTATGAAATATATGGAATAATGCCCAGAATGTATCTCCCCTGCAGGCACTGGGATTATGGCTTTTAGGGACAGGAGCCTCTGCAAGGTAACTTCTAGTGCCGTCCTCTTGAGGGGTGAACAAGGAGATTCCACAAACTTGTCCGGTGGGAGCCGAAGAAAGTCCAGGTAGTACCCTTCTCGGATGATGGCGAGGACCCACTGGTCCGAGGTAATCTCGACCTACCTGTGGTAGAAGAGGGTTAGCCTGCCCCCTATGGCTGCTACCCCCGGAAGGGTCGGCTGATTGACATTGTGGGGTGCGGCCGGGACCCGAGCCCGTTCCCCTCTTGTTGCGCTTAGTCCGAAAGGACTGGTTCCTGGCCTGCAGATGAGGTGCTTGGTAGCGAGTCCTGTAAGGGTTGAAGTGCTGCTTGTTTCTATCTCTGGATGGTCTAGGAAAAGGGCGCTGGCTCCTCCTTGGCCTGTCTTCTGGTAGACGGGGTAATGGAGAAGCGTCCCATTTATTGGCCAGTTTCTCGAGGTCGCTGCCGAACAGGAGGGATCCCTTAAAGGGCATTCTCGTGAGACGTGTCTTGGAAGAGAAGTCGGCCGACCAATTACGTAACCAGAGCTGCCTCCTGGCTGCCACTGTGGATGATTTATTTTATTTTATTTATTTATTTAGAGTTTTTATATACCGGCAATCATGAAAACATATCTTGCTGGTTTACATCGAACAGGAGTGCATTATAAACAAAAACTAGAACTGTGGTGTCCGAAAGTACAGTTACATTTAACAAGGGTAGCCGAACTTGGAGAAGGAAGAAGAGAGGAGAGAAAAGAGATGGTTAAACAATATACAATTTAAATATAGTATACAGAATAAATGTTATATACAAGAGGAGTGGTGTTTTAGGAGTCATTGGAATGTGTCATTGGGATGATACTCCCTTGGCTGCCGTACGGACTAGATCGGAGGCTGCGTCAGTGAGAAACGAGAGAGCTGGTTCCATCTCTTCTCCCGGGGTGTTATTCCTAGCCTGTGATAAACAGGAATGCGTCACCACGGTGCAGCAGGTCGCAATTCGTAGGGACATGGCTGCCACCTCAAAGGCTTGTTTCAGAATAGCGACCATGCGCCGGTCATGTGTATCCTTGAGGGCCGTCCCCCCTTCCACCGGAATGGTGGTGCGCTTCACAATTGCGCTTACTATGGCGTCTACCTGAGGGCACGCCAGCATTTCCTTAGCTGCCGGGTCTAAGGGGTACATGCCAGCCAAGGCCCGACCCCCTGTGAATGAGGCCTCCGGCGCATTCCATTCCAGATCGATTAGCTGCTGTGCTGCTTGTAGGAGGGGGAAATGGTGAGTCATTTGACGCAGGCCCTCTAACAGGGGGTTCATTCTCGGTTCCCCTGGGGTGTCATGGCCCGGAAGAGCCAGTTCTGACAGGCATTGAGAGATCAGGCCTGGAAGATCCTCTTTCAGAAAGAAGCGCCTCATGGTTCGATATGGTTCAATCCCCGAGGGAAATTCTCCCTCCTCGGGGGGGGGGGGGGGGGGGGGGCTCTTAGTCTTCCTCAGGGCAATCTGAATCCCCATAATTGGGGCTTCCAGGTGGCGAGCGGCCGTGCCTAGGCCTTGAGGGTCCAGGGGCCGGGTCATCCGGTACTTATGGACCCGTTCGGGGCGCAGCCCTCATTGTGACAAAGGCATGAATCCCCTTAAATAATTCCACCCAGGAAAGTGAGGCCGGATCTGGCCTTAGGGACACCAGGTCTCTTGGGTTCCCTGGCAGCTCCCCGCTGCCTGCTAGGTCCGGGGTGTTCCCTGACGAACTGGCAAGTACGCTGGGCTGTGACCGGTCCTGGCCTGGAGCTCCCATGGCCTCTTCACATTGGGCACATAGGGAGTCTGCTTCCTCGTTCTGTGTGGCTCTGAGGTTGCATGCAGAGCAGAGGCTTATGCCTGATTCTGGAGGTGCCGGCTCCACTGATGCATGGGCTCTCTTACGCTCCATCTCGTCTATTAACTCAGCTAGAGTCTGCGCTTTGTAGTCTGAGTGAAAGATGTGCGTCTATCAACGTGCGCCTATCCAGTGGCGCCTATGAACGGGCGCTTATTATCAACGAGTGCTTATCAACTTGTGCGTATCAACGCGCGCCTCTCAACGCGCACCTCTCAATGCGCACCTCTCAACGTGCACCTCTCAACGTGCACCTCTCAACGTGCGCTTAGCAACTGGCGCCTATGCGCATAGCAGCAGGCGCCTAACAGCATGCGCTTAGCAACGGGCGACTAATAGTATGCGCTTAGCGACGGGCGCCTAACAGTATGTGCTTGGCGACGGGCGCCTAACAGTATGTGCTTGGCGACGGGCGCCTAACAGTATGCGCTTGGTGACGGGCGCCTAACAGTATGCGCTTGGTAACATGCGCCTATCAACGTACGCCTTACCTTGTCTTCGGGGCTTCCCGGCTGCGACCCGGGCGGTCTCCAGCTGCGGAGGGAGAGGGTGATTACCGTCACCGCCGCGCTCGAGGAGGTGCACCCGCTGCCTCTAGGCCGTGCCCGAACTCGTCTCGCTCGGGGGCCAAGCCGCACCCGAGCCCTTCTCACTCGGGGGCTAGGTCCCTGCTGCGATCCGGCCACCGGACCGAGGCACTCACCTCCGAGGGACCACGGAAATCACATCGGGAAACTCAACTGGGGGAGTGACCGAATGGTATCACTGCAGGAGTGCGGGGCTCGTCTTCAGGTAGGTGTCTTCTATGAATTTAGTCGTTAGAATTTGGAAAAACGCTCAGCGAGCGTGAGGTAGCTCCAAACTGCTTTGGAGACGGAAATTACTGAATTGCTGCACTTCCTGCGAGGGTATATGTACCCATGCTGACGTCAGATCCGTCTCCAACTGCTAGCACGAGCACACTATACCCCACTTGTTTTGAGTCCATCTGCTACACGCTAGGAAAAGACTGGATTAAGCGAAGGAGTAGAGACAGGGAGGAGGGAAGAGACAGGAGAAGAATGGAAGGAGATGGGTTTAGGCAGGTGACTGTGGAGGAAAGAGGACATCAGCCACGGCCTGAGGGGATACAGGGTAGGGCAGTCAGAGCAGGTACAGGGGGGAGGGGGGAAGAGTGGGGAGCTGGGAGCAGGAGTGAGAGTGAAGGAAGTAAAACCCCTCTGGAAGTGGCAACCCAATTCTCTGGTAGTCAGGCAGCAGGGAGATAGTGGCTTAATGCCTTCAAATTCAGCGTGGTGGAGAACAAACTCCAAGGGATGAGGCGCCAAGAAGCAGCATTATGGATTGTCCTAAAAAAAGAAAATGGTGCCTCCATTTTTACTGATGTGATCTACATGCCACCAACTGAAGAACTGGACAGAGAACTCATTAAAGACATTCAAAAAGTGGGAAAGAAGAGCAAAGTGTTGCTTGTTGGAGATTTTAATTTGCCGCATAAGACTTGGAATATCCCTTCTGCAGAATCTACAAGAAATAGAGAGATAGTGGATGCTCTTCAAGGGGCTCAGATCAAAAAAACGGTAATGAAACACACTCATGGTGATAATGTCTCTAATGTTTGGGAGGGGGAGCTCACGTGAGCACCAGTGATCATCAGATGGAATGGTTAAATACAGCAAATAGGATACAGAGAAATTGCACAAAGATCCACGCATATTGTACAGCTTAACACCTGCAAAAAAGGTGTAGTTATTTCTGCCGTTAAAAGCGTGCAATAATATGCAATACGCTATCGCATGATGCGATAATGTTCCTCATTTTCATTAAGCCCACCCAAATCTCTCCCCAATCCCGCCCCTTTGAATAATTTTGCCAAATTTGCATTTGCGCCACGCACTGCGATAAATATCACATGCGTTATGGTATTATCGTGGGCGTTAACGCCATAACGAACTTTGATGAATGACGATGTAAGTTAGAAAAGTAAACAAAAATAAGAGGAAAAAGAAACCAATCTGTTTCTCAAAGGAGGTGGCTGAAAAAATAAAAGCAAAAAGAACAGAATTTAAGAAGTACAAAGGATCCTGAAAAGAGGAAGACAGAAGAATATTTAGAGAAAGTGAAGGAAATGAAGAAAGAAAGCAGGAAAGCAAAAAGTAATGTGGAAGAAAAAATTGCTAAAGAGATAAAGCAAGGTGACAAATCATTTTTCAGATGTATCAAACGGAGAAGGAAGCCCCAAGGTGGTATCGTGAAATTGAAAGGTGACAAAGAGCAAAGTGTGGAGAAAGAAGAGGAAATAGCAGAAATAGTAATCAAAACTTCAGTTTGGTGTTCGAGTCCGATCTCTGGAGGCCAGAGTGGCAGACCTGGAGGAGCTGAGGCAGACAGAGAGGTATATAGATGAGACCTTCAGGGACATAGTAGTCAAGTCCCAACTTCAGACTGGCAGCCCTAGTGCTGCCTTGGAGGAAGAAGGTCTCATGATGGGAGAGCACCAACCAGGTGCAGCAGGATAGGATCCTATAGCAAAGACCTGCTCTCCAGGTGATGCATTGTCCTTACGCACTGAGGATATCTCCCCAAGGCCTACTGCCCAGGAGCAAAGGATTAGGTCGGCCGTCATAGTTGGTGATTCGATTATTAGGAATGTAGATATCTGGGTGGCTGGTGGGCGTGAGGATCGCCTGGTAACATGCCTACCTGGTGCAAAGGTGGCGGACCTCAAGCATCACCTAGATAGGATTTTAGACAGTGCTGGGGAGGAGCCAGCTGTCGTGGTACATGTGGGCACCAACGACATAGGAAAATGTGGGAGGGAGGTTCTGAAAGCCAAATTTAGGCTTTTAGGTAGAAAGCTTAAATCCAGAACCTCTAGGGTAGCATTCTCTGAAACGCTCCCTGTTCCACACGCAGGTCACCAGAGGCAGGCAGAGCTCCGGAATCTCAATGCGTGGATAAGACGATGGTGCAAGGAAGAGGGATTCAGTTTTGTTAGGAACTGGAGAACCTTTTGGGGAAGGGGGAGTCTCTTCCGAAGGGATGGGCTCCACCTTAACCAGGGTGGAACCAGACTGCTGGCGCTAACCTTTAAAAAGGAGATAGAGCAGCTTTTAAACTAGAACAAAAGGGAAAGCCGTCAGTCGTTCAGCAGCACATGCTTCGGAGAGAAGTATCTTCAAAGGATACTAATGATGCATTAGAATTAGGGCATCCCGACAGTGAGGTTCCAATAATTAGAAAAATAGTCCAAGTGCCTGTAACTAAAAACTTACCTGAGGCTAAAAATTTCTAACTTATCCCTATCAATTAAAAAGCAGAATGAAAATACAAACAAAAAACAAATTTTGAAATGTCTGTATGCTAATGCCAGAAGTCTAAGAAGTAAGATGGGAGAATTAGAATGTATAGCAGTGAATGATGACATAGACTTAATTGGCATCTCAGAGACATGGTGGAAAGAGGATAAACAATGGGACAGTGCTATACCGGGGTACAAATAATATCGCAATGACAGAGAGGAGCACCCAGGAGGAGGTGTGGCGCTTTATGTCCGGGATGGCGTAGAGTCCAACAGGATAAACATCCTGCATGAGACTAAATACAAAATTGAATCTTTATGGGTAGAAATCCCTTGTGTGTCGGGGAAGACTATAGTGATAGGGGTATACTACCGTCCACCTGGTCAAGATGGTGAGACGGACAGTGAAAAGCTAAGAGAAATTAGGGAAGCTAATCAAATTAGTAGTGCAGTAATAATGGGAGACTTCAATTACCCCAAAACTGACTGGGTAAATATATCATCGGGACACGCTCGAGAGATAACGTTCCTGGATGGAATAAATGATAGCTTTATGGAGCAATTGGTTCAGGAACCGACGAGAGAGGGATCAATTTTAGATCTAATTCTCAGTGGAGCACAGGACTTGGTGAGAGAGGTAACGGTGGTGGGCCGCTGGGCAATAGTGATCATAATATGATCAAATTTGATTTAATGACTGGAAGAGGAACAGTGTGCAAATCCAAAGCTCTCGTGCTAAACTTTCAAAAGGGAAACTTTGATAAAATGAGAAAAATTGTTAGTAAAAAACTGAAAGGAGCAGCTACAAAAGTAAAAAATGTCCAAAAGGTGTGGTCATTGTTAAAAAAATACCATTCTAGAAGCACAGTCTAGATGTATTCCACACATTAAGAAAGGTGGAAAGAAAGCAAAACGATTACAGACATGGTTAAAAGGGGAGGTGAAAGAAGCTATTTTAGCCAAAAGATCTTCAGACAAAAATTGGAAGAAGGATCCAACAGAAGAAAATAGGATAAAGCATAAACATTGGCAAGTTAAATGTAAGACATTGATAAGACAGGCTAAGAGAGAATTTGAAAAGAAGTTGGCCATAGAGGCAAAAACTCACAGTAAAAACTTTTTAAAATATATCCGAAGCAGAAAGCCTGGAGGGAGTCATTTGGACCGTTAGATGATCGAGGGGTTAAAGGGGCACTTAGAGAAGATAAGCCATCGCGGAAAGATTAAATGATTTCTTTGCTTCAGTGTTTAATGAAGAGGATGTTGAGTTGGTACCCGTAATGGAAAAGGTTTTCATGGGTAATGATTCAGATGGACTGAATCAAATCACGGTGAACCTAGAAGATGTGGTAGGCCTGATTGACAAACTGAAGAGTAGTAAATCACCTGGACCAGATGGTATACAGCCCAGAGTTCTGAAGGAACTAAAAAATGAAATTTCAGACCTATTAGTAAAAATTTGTAACCTATCATTAAAATCATCCATTGTACCTGAAGACTGGAGGATAGCAAATGTAACCCCAATATTTAAAAAGGGCTCCAGGGGCGATCCGGGAAACTACAGACTGGTTAGCCTGACTTCAGTGCCAGGAAAAATAGTGGAAAGAGTTCTAAACATCAAAATCACAGAACATATAGAAAGACATGGTTTAATGGAACAAAGCATGGCTTTACCCAGGGCAAGTCTTGCCTCACAAATCTGCTTCACGTTTTTGAAGGAGTTAATAAACATGTGGATAAAGATGAACTGGTAGATGTAGTATACTTGGATTTTAGAAGGCGTTCGACAAAGTTCCTTGTGAGAGGCTTCTAGGAAAAGTAAAAAGTCATGGGATAGGTGGCGATGTCCTTTCGTGGATTGCAAACTGACTAAAAGCCAGGAAACAGAGTAGGATTAAATGGACAATTTTCTCAATGGAAGGGAGTGGACAGTGGAGTGCCTCAGGGATCTGTATTGGGACCCTTACTTTCCAATATATTTATAAATGATCTGGAAAGAAATACGACGAGTGAGATAATCAAATTTGCAGATGACACAAAATTGTTCAGAGTAGTTAAATCACAAGCAGATTGTGATAAATTGCAGGAAGACCTTGTGAGACTGGAACATTGGGCATCCAAATGGCAGATAAAATTTAATGTGGATAAGTGCAAGGTGATGCATATAGGGAAAAATAACCCATGCTATAATTACACAATGTTGGGTTCCATATTAGGTGCTACAACCCAAGAAAGAGATCTAGGGGTCATAGTGGATAACACATTGAAATCGTCGGTTCAGTGTGCTGCGGCAGTCAAAAAAGCAAACAGAATGTTGGGAATTATTAGAAAGGGAATGGTGAATAAAACAGAAAATGTCATAATGCTTCTGTATCGCTCCATGGTGAGACCGCACCTTGAATACTGTGTACAATTCTGGTCGCCGCATCTCAAAAAAGATATAATTGCGATGGAGAAGGTACAGAGAAGGGCTACCAAAATGATTTTATTTATTTATTTATTTATTTAGGGTTTTTATATACCGACATTCTCGATATACATATCAAATCAAGTCGGTTTCCATATAACAAAACTGTCGCCGGTAAGGCGTTACATTAAACAAATGATAAGGGGAATGGAACAGCTCCCCTATGAGGAAAGACTAAAGAGGTTAGGACTTTTCAGCTTGGAGAAGAGACGGCTGAGGGGGGATATGATAGAGATGTTTAAAATTATGAGAGGTCTAGAATGGGTAGATGTGAATCTGTTATTTTTCGGATAGTAGAAAGACTAGGGGGCACTCCATGAAGTTAGCATGGGGCACATTTAAAACTAATCGGAGAAAGTTCTTTTTTACTCAACGCACAATTAAACTCTGGAATTTGTTGCCAGAGAATGTGATTAGTGCAGTTAATATAGCTGTGTTTAAAAAAGGATTGGATAAGTTCTTGGAGGAGAAGTCCATTACCTGCTATTAAGTTCACTTAGAGAATATCCACTGCCATTAGGAATGGTAACATGGAATAGACTTAGTTTTTGGGTACTTGCCAGGTTCTTATGGCCTGGATTGGCCACTGTTGGAAATGGGATGCTGGGCTTGATGGACCCTTGGTCTGACCCAGTATGGCATTTTCTTATGTTGTTATGTTCTTATGACTCTGTAGATGGACCACAGCTGGTTAACAAAACCATGGATGGCAGTGGGGTAGATGCGACCACATTTACAGAAGAGAATGTATGGGAAGAGCTAGGAAAACTGAATGGGAACAAGGCCATGGGTTTACATGGGGTACATTCCAGGATACTGAGGGAGCTCAGAGATGTGCTGGCTGGTCCACTGAAGGATCTGTTCAATAGATGCATGGAACCGCTGGACTGGAGAAGAGCGGTGGTGGTCCTGCTTCACAAGCATGGAAGCAGAGAGGAGGCTGGAAACTATGGGCTGGTTATCCTCACCTCGCTGATGGGAAAATTAATGGTGCTGTAGGAAAGGATAGTGCACTATCTACAATTCGGTGGGTTGCTGTTTCTCACCATGAGAAGATCCTATCAGAAAGATAGTGGATGCCCTTCAAGAGGCTCTGCTCAAACAAATGGAAATAGAACCCACGAGAGAGATGTAATTCTCAATCTAGTTCTTATTAATGGTGATGAATCTAATGTTTGAGGGGCTCAACTGAGCACCAGTGATTATCAGATGGTATGGTTCAATTTAGCAAATAGGATATAGAGATATCATACAACGACCCAAGTTTTAAATTTCAAAATTAGTGTCTTGTCAAAAAGGGGACATACCTAGAGGAAAAACCGGAAGACTGGGTGAAAATGGGTGAGGTGGAATAACTGTGGGTCAAATTAAAAGGAGTTGTTACAAAGGCAATAAATCTATATTTGAGAAAAGTAAGAACATAAGAACATAAGAAAATGCCATACTGGGTCAGACCAAGGGTCCATCAAGCCCAGCATCCTGTTTCCAACAGTGGCCAATCCAGGCCATAAGAACCTGGCAAGTACCCAAAAACTAAGTCTATTCCATGTAACCATTGCTAATGGCAGTGTCTATTCTCTAAGTGAATTTAATAGCAGGTAATGGACTTCTCCTCCAAGAACTTATCCAATCCTTTTTTAAACACAGCTATACTAACTGCACTAACCACATCCTCTGGCAACAAATTCCAGAGTTTAATTGGGCGTTGAGTAAAAAAGAACTTTCTCCGATTAGTTTTAAATGTGCCCCATGCTAACTTCATGGAGTGCCCCCTAGTCTTTCTACTATCCGAAAGAGTAAATAACCGATTCACATCTACCCGTTCTAGACCTCTCATGATTTTAAACACCTCTATCATATCCCCCCTCAGTCGTCTCTTCTCCAAGCTGAAAAGTCCTAATCTCTTTAGTCTTTCCTCATAGGGGAGTTGTTCCATTCCCCTTATCATTTTGGTAGCCCTTCTCTGTACCTTCTCTATCGCAATTATATCTTTTTTGAGATGCGGCGACCAGAATTGTACACAGTATTCAAGGTGCGGTCTCACCATGGAGCGATACAGAGGCATTATGACATTTTCTGTTTTATTCACCATTCCCTTTCTAATAATTCCCAACATTCTGTTTGCTTTTTTGACTGCCACAGCACACTGAACCGACGATTTCAATGTGTTATCCACTATGACACCTAGATCTCTTTCTTGGGTTGTAGCACCTAATATGGAACCCAACATTGTGTAATTATAGCATGGGTTATTTTTCCCTATATGCATCACCTTGCACTTATCCACATTAAATTTCATCTGCCATTTGGATGCCCAATTTTCCATTCTCACAAGGTCTAAAACCCTGGATGCTTACCAAAGCCTACCAAATCACCCAATGACTCTCAGCTATTACTTCCCACCTACTGGCCCTATGCAAACATGTGGAACCAACGCAAGCATGTAATACAACACATAACTAAAACTTTATAGTTTGACATCCAAACTACATTTATAAAGCCTACAATATCTATGTTAACAATCACATGAATCTTTTGGAAACTCTGTTAAACATCGAAACTTTGTAAACCGTTGTGATGGCGAAACCAAACAACGGTATATAAAACCCGATAAATAAATAAAATAAAATAAATAAATAGAAACAGTTTTAATTTTGCGGGTATTCAGACCAACGCCATCTGACAAAAAGGTGGCAGTTAATTGGAAAAGATGAAGCAACGATAAAGAAAGTAATATCGATGTTACCTAGTGTCTGGTGTTTGATAACTAATGTTGAAAAAAAAATGGTCTGTGTATGTGGAGTAAAAGGAAGCATACACACCAGCCTCTGTTCATGCTGAGAAGTTGTGCCATGCAATAACAGATCTTTTATAGGCTTGGTTAATGATCCTTCTCGGGTATCCCCTCTGTACAAATCGCTGCTTCATATCTTCTGATTTTTCCCAAATTTCCTGTGTTGTAAAGTATAATCTTTGTAATCGGAGGAATTGACCCATCGGAAGATTATCTCTGAGATGGGCTGGATGGAAACTCTCATAGTGTATTAATGTGTTTTGGTCTGTGGCCTTATGAAAAATGTAAATTGACAGCTGCCTTCAACAAGTGAAATTTTAATGTCTAAAAAAAGATACATGAGCTTGACTATAATTAAAGGAGAATTTTAAATGTTCACTGCATGTGTTTACCATCTCATAAAACACTGATGTGTATCTTCCTTGCCATGCCAGATCATGAAAATATCAGCAAAAACACAAGTATTCAAGGTTTCAACCACAGTCTTGATGAATGGCACTATTGCTCACACATTTCAAACTTGTGCTACTTCAACACTTTGTTTCTCCAATATGTGCTCACATATCTTTTGGAGCATTACCCAAGACATTTCTTTAAATTTTTTTTTTTAGTTTCACTACTCTTTTTTCTCATAAAAGGAGCCCATGTCAGAAGATACCAAGAAGTGTACTATGGGAGGAGGAATAGCCTAGTGGTTAGAGCAGTGGACTATGAACCAGGAGACCAGGGTTCGAGTCCTGCTGTTGCTCCTTGAGACCTTGGGCAAGTCACTTTACCCTCCATTGCCTCAGGTACAAAAACTTAGATTGTAAGCCCTCTGGGGATAGAGAAATACCTACAGTACCTGAATGTAAACCGGTGTGATATCTCAATTGAGATCAAATGTTGGTATATAAAAAATAATAATAATAATAATGCGGAGTGGAGGAGTCGCCTACTTACAGCAGCTGGCATTGAACCAGGGAGAGCAGGGTTCAAATCCCACTACTGCTCCTTGTGACCTTGGGCAAGTCACTTTTTCCTCCATTGCCTCAGTTACAATGGAGAGATTACCTACCTAATAATCTCGTTTTCCTTAGTGTAGACAGATGGACTCATTACAAATGGGTATAGTGTGCTCGTGCTAGCAGTTGGAGACGGATCTGACGTCAGCACGTGGTACATATACCCCTGCAGGAAGTGCAGCAACTCAGTAATCTTCCTTGCAAAAGCTTCATGTGTGACTGACCAATTGATAAACCAAACATGATTAACCTGACCGATTCATATTAGCTGGAGACCGCCAGTGTTCTCAACCGGAAGGCGTCGATACCCGGCAGGGTGGATGCCCTATGCGATAAAACATGGCTTACCTTGAAACGGTGAAACCCCATGTATATCGGCAGCCGGGCGGAATGCTGAGTCCATCTGTCTACACTAAGGAAAACGAGATTATCAGGTAAGTAATCTCTCCATTTCCTAGCGTGTAGCAGATGGACTCATTACAAATGGGATGTACAAAAGCTACTCCTGGACCGGGTGGGAGGCTGCCCGAGGACCGTTTAGGATTGCCCTTGCAAATGCTGTATCCTCCCTGGCCTGGACTTCCAGACGGTAGAATCTGGAGAAGGTATGGAGGAAGGACCACGTTGCCACTTTACATATCTCTGCAGGCGACAGCATCCTAGTTTCTGCCCAGGAGGCCGCTTGTGCTCTGGTAGAGTGAGCCTTGACCCGAAGAGGTGGTGGTTTTCCCGCTTCTACGTAGGCCGCCTTGATAACTTACTTGATCCAGCGAGCAATAGTTGCCCGGGAGGCCGCTTCTCCTTGCTTCTTCCCACTGTGAAGGACGAACAGGTGGTCCGTCTTTCGTACTGCTTCCGACATTTCCAGGTATCTGGACAGCAGCCTGCCGATGTCGAGATGACGCAGTATTCGACATTCTTCCGACTTTTTCAAACCTTCCATGGTTGGCAAGGGTATGGTTTGGTTGAGGTGGAATTGTGAGATAACCTTGGGTAAGAAGGAAGGAACCGTGCAAAGATGGATAGCCCCTGGGATGATCCTGAGAAACGGATCGCGGCAGGACAGTGCTTGTAGCTCCGAGATGCGGCGTGCTGAGCATACGGCCAGCAAGAACACCATTTTCAAGGTTAACAAACTGAGGGACAGGCCTCGAAGAGGTCTGAAGGCGGGTCCCGCTAGGAATTCCAAGACTAGGTTGAGGTTCCACAGGGGCACCGGCCACTTCAGTGGCGGGCGAATGTGTTTGACTCCTTTCAGGAAACGTGAAACGTCTGGGTGTGTGGCAATGCTGTTGCCGGCACTCCTGGGGCCATAGCAGGATAGCGCTGCCACCTGAACCTTGATTGAACTAAGGGACAGACCCTTCTGAAGTCCATCCTGCATGAAATCCAGAATGATGGGGATTTTAGCGGCATGCGGATTGGTGCTGCGAGTTTCGCACCAGGCTTCAAATACTCTCCAGATCCTTATATAAGTTAGTGATGTGGAGAACTTGCGTGCTCGGAGGAGTGTATCTATTACCGGTCCCGAGTATCCACTTTTCTTCAGTCTAGCCCTCTCAATGGCCAGACCCGTAAGAGAGAATTGAGCTGGATTCTCGTGGAGGATGGGACCTTGTCACAGCAGGTCCCTGTGAGGGGGCAGGGGTAGAGGATCCCCTGCCAGTAGCCTTCTCATGTCTGCGTACCAGGATCTTCTTGGCCAGTCCAGGGCCACCAGAAGAACTAGGCCTCTGTGCCGCTGAACCTTGTGTATAATGGCGCCCAGCAGGGGCCATGGGGGAAAGGCATATAGCAGGATCCCCGGAGGCCATGGCTGCACCAGGGCATCGATCCCATGGAATAGAGGGTCCCGCCTGCGACTGAAGTATCTGGGTACTTGAGCGTTGGACCTGTCTGCTAGTAGGTCCATGCCCGGACTCCCCCACTGATCTACAATCATCTGGAAGGCCGTGGATGACAGCTGCCATTCCCCCGGGTTTAGGCTTTCTCTGCTGAGGAAGTCTGCCGTGGTGTTGTCCTTCCCGGCGATGTGGACGACGGAGATGTCCTGGAGATTTGTTTCCGCCCAAGCCATCAGGGGGGCTATTTCTAAGGATACCTGTTGGCTTCTGGTTCCGCCTTGTTGGTTGATGTATGCCACCGTGGTGGCGTTGTCCGACATCACTCTGACTGCTCTGTTTCGAAGTCTGTGGGCAAATCGTAGGCAGGCTAACCTGACTGCCCGTGCCTCCAGTCGGTTGATGTTCCACCCCGACTGTTCTCTGTTCCACCGCCCTTGGGCGGTTAGCTCTTCGCAGTGTGCACCCCAACCACTCAGGCTGGCATCTGTAGTGAGCAGGGTCCAAGTTGGGGAGGACATCCTTGATCCCCGGCTCGTGTGGCCGGGCTGCAGACACCACCGTAACTGATTCCGTACTCTGGCCGGTAGAGGTAGATGCACGGTGTAGTTCTGTAATCGTGGGCTCCACCGAGATAGGAGGGCATGCTGTAACGGCCTCATATGAGCCCATACCCATGGTATCACTTCCAGAGTGGAGGCCATTAGGCCGAGGACCTGTAGGTAATCCCAAGCTGTAGACGGGTGGTGCTCAGCAGATTCTGCAAACGATTCCGGACTTTTGATTTCCTTTTGGAGGTCAGGCTGATCTTGTCTTCCTGGGTGTCAAATCGGACTCCTAGGTATTCCAGTGACTGCGAAGGCTGTAGGGAACTCTTGTTTATGTTGACTACAAATCCTAGGCTTTCCAGAAGAGAGTTAACTCTGTTGGTTGCCCGGTGGCTCTCCTCCGGTGATTTTGCCCTGATCAGCCAATCGTCTAGGTAGGGATGGACTAGAATGCCTTCCTTCCTGAGAGACGCCACCACCACTACTATTACCTTGGTAAAGGTGCGCTGCGCGGTGGCTAACCCGAAGGGTAGAGCCCGGAACTCAAAGTGCTGATCCAGGACTTTGAAGCGTAAGTAACGCTGGTGATCCCGATGGATTGGGATATGCAGGTAGGCCTCTGACAGATCCAGGGATGTGAGATACTCCCCTGGCTGTATTGCACTTCAGACTGACTGCAGAGTTTCCATGTGAAATCCTGGGACCCTTAAGTGCCGGTTGACTGACTTGAGGTCCAAGACGGGGTAATGGAGATGCGCCCCATTTATTAGCCATTTTCGCGAGGTCGCTGCCAAACAAGAGTGATCCCTTAAAGGGCATTCTTGTAAGGCGGGTCTTGGAGGAGGAGTCTGCCGACCTATTTCATAGCCAGAGGTGTCTTCTGGCTGCCACTGAGGATGACACTCCCTTGGCTGCCGTACGGACTAGGTCGGAGGCAGCGTCAGTGAGGAACGAGAGGGCTGATTCCATTTCTTCTCCCGGGGTGTTGTTCCTGGCTTGTGATAAGCAGGAGCGCGTCACCACGGTGCAGCAGGTCGCAATACGTAGGGACATGGCTGCCACCTCAAAGGCTTGTTTCAGAATGGCGTCCATGCGCCGGTCATGTGCATCCTTGAGGGCCGCCCCTCCCTCCACCGGAATGGTGGTGCGCTTCACAATTGCGCTAACTATGGCGTCTACCGACGAGCACGTCAGCAGCTCCTTGGTTGCCGGGTCCAGGGGGTATATGCTAGACAAAGCCCAACCCCCTTTGAATGAAGCCTCCAGCGCATTCCACTCCAGTCAGCTCCAGGTTTTCACAAACCTCAATTGGATCATCAATCTGTGGTTGTAGAATCTGCCCAGAAAAGAGCAAGGAGATCAAAACCTCACACTTCCTTCCCCCTAGGCAAGGAACAGAAATTTCTAGATGCCATTGATCGCCGTGTCTTCCAGGGAGCAGTGCTCATCTCTAGAATTGCCTCTTATCAGCTTTATATGACCCAAAATAATAGGGTCTTATTTAAGCAGATACAAAACTTAACAGACTCCCTGCCTCAGCAATTTCAAGATCAGCTCCAAACCCTAGTAAAAAAGGGTTTTGAGGCAGGCAAGCATGAGATCAGATCATCTTTGACACTGCTACCAGGGTATCTGCAGCTGCTATCTCGGCAAGATGATGGGCCTGGCTCAAGTCTTCCGACCTTCGCCCTGAAGTACAAGACAGACTATCTCACCTGCCTTGTGTGGCGGAACTCAAGGATCATCATGAGACCTTAAGACAGCTCTCTCTGATACCTTCTGAGTACTCTTCAAAACAACCCTTCCGGAAGGACTCTAAGAAGTCATTCTTCCGCCCTAAGAAATCCTACCCACCACCATTTAGAACCTGTTCTACAAGACCACTTTTGAATAATAGAAGGACTAGGGGGCATTCCATGAAGTTAGCAAGTAGCACATTGAAGACTAATCGGAGAAAATTCTTTTTCACTCAACGCACAATAAAGCGATGGAATTTGTTGCCAGAGGATGTGGTTAGTGCAGTTAGTGTAGCTGGGTTCAAAAAAGGTTTGAATAAGTTCTTGGAGGAGAAGTCCATTAATGGCTATTAATCAATTTTACTTAGGGAATAGCCACTGCTATTAATTGCATCAGTAGCATGGGATCTTTATAGTGTTTGGGTAATTGCCAGGTTCTTGTGGCCTGGTTTTGGCCTCTGTTGGAAACAGGATGCTGGGCTTGATGGACCCTTGGTCTGACCCAGCATGGCAATTTCTTATGTTCTTATGTTCTTACCATTTCAAAAAGCCCAGTCTCCTCAGCCGGGCCCTGCTTCTGGTTTTTGACTCCTGCATAGAGAGCAGCAGCCATATTCCATTGCCCCACATACCAGTGGGAGGTCGATTGTGCCATTTCAACAACAGGTGGCACTCCATCACCTCAGACCAGTGGGTCCTGGCGATAATTTCCCAGCGTTATCATCTGAACTTTCTCTCCATTCCACCGGACTCCACACCGCTACTGATGTAGAGAACATCCAATCACTCCATCCTTCTGGAAGAGGAGTCCTCCTCCAGTCCAAGGCAATAGAACCAGAACCCTACTCTCAGCACGGCCCAGGGTTCTATTCCCGGTACTTTCTAATCCCAAGAAAATCGGGAGGCATTCGTCCAATTCTGGACCTACGTGCTCTCAACAAATACCTCTAGCGAGAGAAGTTCAAAATGGTAACCTTGGGATCTCTTCTTCATCTTCTACAAAGAGGAGACTTGCTCTGCTCTCTAGACCTCCAGGACGCATACACTCATAACGCGATAATTCCATCTCATCGCAAATACCTGAGGTTTCTAGCAGGCCCCAAGCACTATCAGTACCGAGTGCTTCCATTCGGCCTCGCATCTGCACCACGAGCCTTCACAAAATGCCTCGTCGTAGTTGCAGCCTTCCTCAGGACTCAAGGTGTTCACGTCTACCCCTATCTAGACAATTGGTTGATCAGGGCTCCCACTCAGCAAGCTGCTCTGTCATCCCTGCATCTTACCTTATACACTCTAATCTCGCTAGGATTTCTCAATTACGACAAATCCTACTTAGTCCCATTACAAACCTTGTCGTTAATTGGGGCAGACTTGGAACCTTGCAGGCAAAGGCTTTTCTGCCTCGACAGCGAGCTCTCACTCTCGTGTCTCTTGCACACCAGCTGCAGTCTCAGCACTCCATGACTGCACACCACTTTCTCATCCTACTGGGACACATGGCACAGATCCAGAAGCTTGGAGAGAGTCTGGAACACCGTGTCCCTCTTGGCCCGGCCGCAAGGTGAGAACAGAAAGAGATCTGGAAGTTCCCTGACAAGGTCGAAAGCATACCCGTCTCTGATAATGTCGAGGACCCACTGATCCGACGTGATTTTGACCCATTCCTCGAAAAACAGGGAGAGACGTCCGCCGAGGTAAGGAACAGAGGAATGGGTCGGCTGAACTTCATTGCATGGCAGGTTTAGCGGTGGTACGCACGGGCTGGTCCTCGCGAAAGGGCCGCCTACCACGAAAGGACTGCGACCAGGACTGCGCACGAGAAGACCCCCCTCGCAGCACCGCCCCGCCTGCGAGAGGCGGAGCGACGCTGACCCCTGAAGCGAAAGCGAGAGGTCGCGAAGGACCGAGAAGACTTAGGGCGGTCCTCTGGAAGCTTATGGACCTTGTTGTCAGCCAAGGAGTCCATAAGCTTGTCGAGGTCCTCGACAAAGAGCTTCTTACCTTTGAAGGGAAGCATGCCCAGCCGGGTCTTCGAGGACTGATCAGCCGACCAGTGGCGTAGCCAAAGGAGCCTCCGGGCAGCCACTGCCGAAACCATCGCCTTCGCCTGCACACGGACCAAATCGTAGAGGGCATCTGACACGTAAGCGATTACCGCCTCCAGACGTTCGGCTTGTTCTGCCTCACCTGGCGGAAGCTCCCGGGCGCAGAGTAACTGTTGGACCCACTGGAAGCCCACCCGCATCATGAGACTGCGACAGCAAGATGCCCGAACCCGGAGGGCTAGGACGTCGAAGATGCGCTTCAGGTGAGCCTCCAGCTTACGATCTTGTGAATCCTTCAAGGCCGTGGAACCTACCACCGGAATCGTGGTGTGCTTGGCCAATGCAGAAACACAAGAATCCACCGACGGATATCGCAACAGCTCCAAGCCCTCTTCTGGGAGGGGATAGAGCTTATCCATCGCACGCCCCACCCAGAGCGCACCCTCAGGAGCCTCCCATTCCCGCAGGATAAGGAGCTTAAGCATGGGGTGGGAAGGGAAAGGCCGAGGCCAAAGCCCGGAGCCCTCCCAAAACCGGGTTCATATCCTTAGGGAGTGAGGCCATGAGATTATCCACGGAGGGACTTTCCAGACCCAGCTCCTCCAAAACAAAAGGGAGGAGGGGCTCTAACTCCTCCTTACGAAAAAGACGAAGGGCTCTGGTGTCATCCCCCTCTAGAGGGGGTTCATCCGCCAAATCCAAGGAAGCAGCGGGGTCCGAGGACCCGGGAGACATCAGGGGGGCACCCCCGGGACCACCCGCACTGGTCCCTGAGGCTCCGCGGCAAGTCCAGTGGTCAACGGCGATGAACGAGGGATTTTTGGCGGGTGGGGGGCTTTCATCCAGCTCATGCAGGCTAGCTAAGATGTGTGCATGAGGACGACGAAATCTGCGGAAAAAGGGATCCTGGATTTGCCGGGGGGGGGAAGGGAGAGGGGGTGAGGGAAGGGAGAGGGGGTGAGGGAAAGTCAGGACCCCCCTCCTGGGGACCCGCGGGGGCCAAATCGGGGGTTAAATAAAAGAAATCTGGCCCCCCCAGCCCCAGGGAGCACTGAAATCGGCCCCGATGAAAAATCCAAGATGGCGGCCGTTCCCAGGCTCTGCCGACCCGTGAAAGGCCTAGCCATGCCGGAAGGAGTGGAGCCCCAGGCTAAATTTGCTTGTCCTGCTGAGGAGGGACCTTCCCCACCCGGCAGGCAAGCAGTGCAGAGGCCCTGCCGCGAAAAACGCGAAGAGGACAGCCCACAAGAAAGACAGGCTGTCAGCCGGGACATAGCTAAACCTCGGCTGAAGTAAAAAAAGTTGAAAAAAAGCTTGATTGACAGCCTGCACAGCAGGAGAGAGCAGGCGGGAAAACCTGCTGCCTTCTAACCAGAAAAAAATAAAAAAGCTGGTCAACTGCTGCAAATAAGTTAGAGGTAGGTGAGTACCTGCAACTTGTTGAAAGTTTAACACCTTTTAACTCCCCTTTTTTTTTTTTTTACTGAGCGCAGCAACGGGTTCAAAACCCTCTCGGCAGCCAGAGGGGGAACGAGGCCCAGAGAGCGTCAGTCCCCACACCTGGAAGCGTCCACGGACTCAGGACTATGCAGGGAGCCCCCTCCTGCAAAAGGGGACAAGCCCCCCTGAGCCGGGCAAGAGCTGGGAGACTGACGTCTCCCACACAAAAAACAGAAAAGCACTAAAGGCGGCAGAAATTTCCTTCAGAGATCCTTTTTTTTTTTTTTTTTTTTTTTTAAACAAGAACCAAAAGAAGTACACTTGTTTGAGCCTAAAGAGAAAGAAGAGGCTGACTAGCCTACAGCAGAGAACCGAAGGTGAGATGCTGCACCTGCTGGAGACAGACGAATACTGAAGGGTGAGAGGATAGGCTCTCTCCTGATATAGGGCATCCTGCAAGTTTTAGTCTGTCTCCACCTGCTGGAAAGGCGGCTCAACCCACTGTCTGGACTGATCCGGGTACGTACAGGAAATTAATTTTTATTAATTCTGTGAAGAAAATTCCTGTCAGGAATCTCTACAGAGCTCCTTAACCACGTGGCTACTGCTGCTTGGAAAAAAGAAGACTGAAGAGGGACCCCTACTGGTTGCAGGGTTAGTGCCATGCTGGGCATGCCCAGTAAGGGCCAGTCAAAGTTCTGGAAACTTTGACAGAAGTGTTCCGAGATTGGGCTCCATCCTGTGATGTCACCCATATGTGAGGACTAACATCCTGCTGTCCTGTGAGAATATAAAATTCTAATAAATATGCTGCCATCAAAAAAAGGAGCATGCCTATGAGTGGAAGGTGACACTTCCAGCAGCTGCAGTCCCTGGACACAGGAGCACATAGGAACACTGTTACTGGAACAGAGCTCTTCCCATCTACTATGGAAGAAAAAACTGACCAAGAAAATTAGGCTGTAGCATGAAGGAACAGAACAATTGTTTCATTCAAGACAAGGATTCAAATTAAGTATATGCTGCAACCTTCTTCAAATTCCAGTGTTATCACACAAGCCATTAGATTTTTTTTATTCTACCTATGGAGATGGTGGGAGATAAAAATATCAGAGTAGAAGGGTTGGCTATACAAAGTATCCACAGTGGTGGGAAACTAAAGATAAGGCAGGAGATTAGAAAGTTCTATCTGCTGTTAATTATTCCTTTTCCTATTTAGACAAAAAAGAAAGAACAATCTTACATTTTTACCTAATTCCAGTTCAGACACAGGGAAATAAAGTCACACAGTCCATGGAAAGGTAGATTTGAACTGGCATTCCAAGAATTTGCTTGACATAGCCCAATATCACCACCCCCTCATTCTCCCTTTTAACTTTACTGGCCTTTAAGTCAAATCATATTAATCCAACAAAGATTTAAACTAGAATGTTTCACTACTTCTATTCAAAATGCAATAGTCTGTAAAAGTTACAAAATACAGGATACTTACATTTAGTACATCTTGCCTGAGCTGAGCTGGCTCTATGCAAGTTAACAGCCTAAGCAACAAGTCCATAATGGCAGAGGTCCCTATGTGCTTTATGATTAAGTCTACAAAGTCATCCTTCTTCTTTAAAAATTCGATAATCTGAAAGAAATGTTTAAAAAGATCACTTTAAAAACTCATGGTAGACTCCAACAAAAATGCAAAATTTATTTCGTTTGTACACTGTCATCAAACCAAGCAATATCTTTATTAGAGGTTAAATGGAGCTCCTCAAGACCGAATCAAGTCCAGTCAGAGGACACTATTTAATGTGGGTCCTAGTTAGCCTGGGTGATCTATTACACCCTACTGATATTGAATAACTGCAGAGGGACCATTGCTAGTCCAGAAATTATTAAAAGAACTCATAATGACCAAGGAAAATCAAAGCCAGGTAGGCGAATAGTGGGGTATGAGATGAAGTAACGATTTTAAGTGATGATTTTGCCTGCAGATTCTCCCACATGGGTCCTCAGCTGTTATTTTATGATATGGTAGACAAAGTCAAAGCCCCTAGGTTCCCACGATCCTGTGGCCATGGGAGAAACCACATAATTAAGCTGTTGCCACATAATTTACAAACCTCTGCAACATCAACAAACCTAAAGCTTCCCTGCACTCAATTCAGTTAGTAGATAGTGCCTGCAGGGCTGGTACCAAGTAGTGGCATGCTGATTGGCTTTCTCTAACATCCAATCAGCATAGCCAGCACCAGATCAGTCAACATAGCATATGCAGGCTTAAAGAGACAAGTTTCTCCAGACTGCATTATTAATACTACTGCTGCCATCTAGTGGTGAAGATATAGAATTGCTGTTCTAAATATTAACCCAGAGCTTTCCAAACTTTTCATGTTGGTGACACACTTTTTAGACAAACATAATTTCGGGACACAGTAATTCAGTCTACTAGCAAACCAGAGGTTAAAGGTTAAACGAACGAAATTTATTTCGACAGCGGCGGATGGCAGCGGCAGTGGCAGCAGCGGCGGGTGGCAGCGGCGGCGGCGGCGGGTGGCAGCGAGGGAGGAGAGAGAGAGGGAGGGACTGACAGAGAGAGGGAGGGACTGAGTGAGAGGGGAGGAGAGAGAGGGAGTGGGACTGAGTGAGAGGGAGGGAGTGGGACGGAGTGAGAGGGGGAGAGAGAGAGGGAGAGAGTGGGACAGAGAGAGAGGGAGGGAGGGAGTGGGACAGAGAGAGGAGTGGGGACCTGAGGTGGGGAGTGGGGAGGGACTGAGTTGTGAGTGAGAAGGGAGTGGACGAGTAGATGGAGGGGAGGGAGTGAGACCTGAGGGGGAGGGTGGGAGGGAGTAGGAGCACGAGGGGGGAGGGAGTGGGAGTGGGACTGAGGGAGAGTGCGTGGGACTGAGTGTGAGTAGAGAGGGTAGGGAGCTAGCGGGGGAGGGGAGTGGAGTGAGAGGAGAGGGAGGAGGGGCGTGGTGTGAGGGGAGGGGAGGTAGGGGGGGGGTGGTGAGAGTGAGGGAGAGAGAATGAGGGGGAGGTGAGAGACAGAGGGATGTAGCCCGTTTTAACGGGCTTAACGGCTTGTATATACATAATAAAATGTTTCACAACACAACCTATCTTGTGAAAACCTCTCATTTATATTAAAAATATATAATATTCCAAGATGAATGTTATTGTTATAATTTATGAGTAACAATAATAAAACAAAGTTATTGTGTTATTCAATTTACCTCTTTAATGAGATATATGAGCTTGATGGGATGAACACAGATTTTGAATATTTGGTGTTAATAAGAAAGTCCAAAGGGTCTTCTGCGTAATTTTAAAAAGCTGGCCAGTTTCACACTATATAATTATTTGATAGCCTCATTCAACTAATTCTATATCGCTATGAGAGTGAAGTCTGGAATTTATAGGAAGGGACAGAATGTCAATATAAATCCTGCACCTCCAGTTCTGTAACTCTGTGCATCCAATGAAATTCCCCCAAACAATGGAGCTTGGATGTTTCCCTTACAGCTCATCATACTAAAAGATATTTTCAAATTCTGGTGTCACCTCACAGTAACAGCAGCACAAACACCTTCCACTGCCAGGCACATTGTGAACTAACACAAAATCTCGCAAAAAAGACACTCAAAATCTATACTGCAATCCCATCTTAACATAACAGTAATAACACCAAGGACTCAAACAACAATAACCCTACCTGTGAAAAAGCAAGGGTAAATATTACACTGGGTCCTAGAATACCAATACACCACCTACTGAGGAAACAAAACAAACCAGATTGCTATAGATCCCTATGCTAGCAGAATCTCTCATCATGATCACACACACAGAGCAGTAACAGACCCTCACCAAATACAGAATACAAAATAAAGGAGCACAAATTAGACAAAAACTGAAATGGAAACCCCAAGAAGCCAGACTCTGTGTATCAACAATGGAAAAACAGAACCACCATTCCTCATAAAACAAATAAAATCAAGAAACATAAAGCATCAGTTATAATAGTAAAAACCATACTAATAAAAGAATATTTTAAAACTACTGCTAAATAGAATTTCTATTAATTAAAATCATATACATTTTTTACAATTTCCCAAATACCAATAAAATATTTAAAAACAGCACATATATCAAATAACACCCAATAATTAAAACTAATAAGGATTTTAAAAAGCCCCTGCTGTCCATACATGGGAGCTCTTGATTTCCAGTCACCCTGATACTGTCGAGGATTAGGAGGTTATCCTCTCTCTCTCTCAACATACTCCCATGTCCATTCTCTCTCACACATACATACATATTCATGCTCTTATACCCACCATAATTTCTTGTTCTCACAGACACTGACACACTCTCAGGCTCTAAGATACTCTCTCCCCCTCCACACACACCCCCCACACAAACTCTTACTCCCCTGGATTTTATCATACACACACATGCTCTCACTCTCTCTGGCTCCCTCACATACACACAGACACACACACCCAGGCAAGTTCCCAATCATTCTCACACAAACACACACACCCAGGCATTCTCACACACTGAAACTGACCCCCAGGCAGGCTCCCATTCATTTTCACACCATTCCCTCACCATCCCCCAGGCATGCACACATTCATACTCACACAAACAGACTCCCCAGGCAGGCACCAATTCATTCTCGCACACACAGACCCCCAGGCAGGCACCAATTCATTCTCACACACACAGACCCCCAGGCAGGCACCAATTCATTCTCACACACACAGACCCCCAGGCAGGCACCAATTCATTCTCACACACACAGACACACGCACACACACACATACACCACACACAGGCAGGCACCTATTCTCACACATACAAACCCCAGGAAGACACCCATACATTCTCATACACAGACACACCCTCAGGCAGGCACCCATGCATTCACACACATACACCCCCAGGCACCCATGCATTCACACTAAAGGCAGACCCCCTCTCTTTCTTTTGCCAGCAACCTCGGAGCCTCTCTCATTCCTCTGCTGCCACTGTCACTGATGCCGCATGGCTATTTGGGAGGCGCTGATTGCTGCTATTGGCACTGAAGCCCATTCTGCTGTCTCCTCTGTGCAGGCCCCGTGGGTTTCCACTTCCTCCATGTTGATCTCGTACATTGTGAGATCCGCATAGAGAAAGTGCTACTCTTGCACATTACCAAAGATTATATGTGCCAATCAGTAAAAAGTATTTTTTTTTTTTATCTTTGCTGTCTGATCTTAGTTTTCTAATCGGTTGGTCACAGGCTTTTTTGTTCCACCTCCCCTTTCTTATTTTTTTGCCAATTCCTTTCATATTGTCTTTGTTTTTATTTCTTTTCTCTCCATCTATCTTCTTCCCTCAAACATACAGTCAGGTTCTCATTCTCACATGCTTTCTCTCTCTCTCACACACACACACAGGCTCTCACTCTCACAGGCTCTCTCTCATACAATCATTCATACACAGTCTCTCTCTTGCACATGCTGTCTGACTCTCACACACCCAGGCTCTCTCTCACTCCGACATGCTGTCTTGCTCAAGTACAGACTCTCACTGTCACATACTCTCTCTCATACAATCATTCATACACACAGGCTCTCACTGACACATGCTGTCTCTCTCACACACACACAGGCTCTCACATGCTGTCTCTGCAAACATTCAGGTCCTTATTCCCGCACACAATCTCTCAACTCATCTCATACACGCACTCTACGGGCCCTCAGCCTCTCTCTTACCTCTGGGCTCCTCTTCACGGGTCGCTGCAGGATGGGCTCTGCAGCGGCCCTATTCTTCGCGGGCCGATCCACAGCAGCGGCATCCCTGATCTTCGCGGGCCGATGCGCGGCAGCAGCGTCCCTGTTCTTCGCGGGCCGATCTGCGGCAGCGGCGTCCCTGATCTTCGCGGGCCGATCCGCGGCAGCGGCGTCCCTGATCTTCGCGGGCCGATCCGCGGCAGCGGCATCCCTGATCTTCGCGGGCCGATCCACGGTGGGGACCCTGCTACCGGGCCTCCTCCTCTTCTCGCCCGCTGCAACAACGCTGCTCCTCTTCTGCACGTGGCTGATGCTCCACCTCCTTCCTGCCCGTGTGGCTCCGGCAACATTTTTCTTCCGGGGCCGCGTGGGCAGGAAGGAGGCGGAGCACCTGAACGTTTAGACGTGACCTTTTTCTTTGGGACGTGGTGACGTAAGCTCCACCACGGCCCTGCCGATCTTCCTGCTGTGTGTCTCCGGCACACAGCCCAGCCCAGCGAAACTTCACTGCTCAGCAGCAGTGGGATGAGGTCCACCGGCGGCCGCATTGGCTCCCACTTGCCGGTGTGTCACGTGCACCGGGCTTGAGCGACACACTGGCACACCTCAGGCGACACACTAAAGTGTCGCGACACACACTTTGCAAAGCTCTGTATTAACCTTTGCTGCTCTTACCTTGATTTCAATTGAGAAGTATGTTTTCCACTTCTGAAAATCATTTTTGCTTTTTTATGTTTTATTTATATAAATGTACTTTTATATGGAGAATTGTTACCCCGTTTCCCCATTGTTTAGTCTTTATTTATATATAAATTTATTTTAATATAGATCATCCTCAGGCAACATAGGCAACCTTCGCTAGCTCTGTAAGCTAGCAGGAAGTGTCTGCACAGACTATTCCTGTTTGAGACTCTCTCTTAGGCTCAAGCACATCACCTTTTCAGTTTGCTCATACAGCCATTATTGGGAGGAAGTGCAAGCAGGATTGCCAGGCATAAGGGGAAGAGGGAAATTCACACTATTTTTAAATAATTGCAATGTTTTCAATTTAAAAAGTAGACTTCTTTGTATAGCAGGAAATGTGAGACTATGCAAAATCATGCAAATTTGTCACAGAATTGCACAGAATATTGAAAAAAATGCTGCAGAAAACCAAGGGCTCTAGACATAACCATATTAGATGACAAGACAGTACTATTGGAAAGTTAAGGAAATCATTGCAGAAGGGCAAGCCTGAACAAAAATAGATTATTCTAGCGCTTTCCCTAATATAAAGGAGGCAAAGTTTTCTACAAGTAGACAAAGGAAATTTGATTTAGAAGTGCCAAAATTCAATACAAAGGAGAGTCAGCAAAGTAAATTAGTCAACACCACAAAAAAAAATGTCATTAATAAACTCAAAACACATCCATCAAACTCAAAAATTAATGCCTAACTGCATCAAAAAATCAGGAAGAAGAGACTTGAGGCCCCACCAGAGAGAAACCTCACACACAATTGACTCAAACTAATCAGCCCAAAACAATCTGCTTTCAAAACAATGAAAAACAGTAATCAAGTGAAATTATATCAATTTTGAAAAACACAACACTCAACTCAAAATATAAATGAAAATACTAAACTTCGAAAGATTCAGAGGTCTAATAACTCAAGGGTTCAACATGGCTATCCTTTCACTTAGACCAGCTGCGTCATGGATCCTAAAATCTTTCAAAATGCTTCAATATAGGCTGTCAGCCACTATTAATTTCGGTTGAGCAAGATGTCATCCACATTTTGAAACTATTTAGGATCTCTGCCGCAGCTATTCTATGCAAAATGTTGGCCATGTCGAACCCTTGAGTTAATGGACCTTTGAATCTTTTTAAGATTAGTATTGCTTTGTTTGTATTTTGAGATATGTTTTGTACTTTTCAAAATTCATATGAAATGAGGGCTTTTTGTCTCTTGATTAGTTTGAACCAATGCTTCTTTTCTTGCCATTATCATTTCTTTCTTTCAAGCTGTGTAAAATAATATAGGGATCCATATTCTGTAGGCCGGTTAGCGGACAAGTTAATTACAGACAGCCAGATAAAGCAAATGTTGCTTACCTGATGTAACAGGTGTTCTCACAGGACAGCAGGATGTTAGTCCTCACAAATGGGTGACATCGAGGATGGAGCCCAACCACGGAAAACATCTGTCAAAGTTTCAGGAACTTTGACTGGCCCCCTGGGCATGCCCAGCACAGCACCAACCCTGCAGCCAGCAGGGGTCTCCCTTCAGTCTTGTTTTCAAAGCTACAGGCAGTGCCGAAAAATAAAATAAAAACGAACCCAACACCGCGGGGTGGCGGGCGGGTTTCGTGAGGACTAACATCCTGCTGTCCTGTGAGAACACCTGTTACATCAGGTAAGCAACATTTGCTTTCTCACAGGACAAGCAGGATGGTTGTCCTCACAAATGGGTGAGTACCGAGCTGAGGATGTCCTGACTTGCACCAAATGTACCCAACGGCATGCAACAGGCACAAGAACTGGGGGAGGAATTTGGTAAGGACATCCGCACCCTACCGGGAGGTGGAAGGGTGTTGGTACATCAAGTTGGAAAAAGGTTACGCAAGACAGATTGGCCGAAGATGGAATCTTGTCTTCCAGCTTTATCCAAACAATAGTGGGCTGCAAAGGTATGGAGGGAACTCCAGGTTGCAGCTTTGCAGATGTCAGGAAGCGGCACCGATCGAAGGTGTGCTACTGAAGTCGCCATGGCCCTCACAGAGTGTGCCTTAACACGGTCTTGAAAAGGAATGCCAGCTTGCTGATAGCAGAAGGAAATGCAGTCCGCCAACCAGGAGGAAAGAGCCTGCTTACCCACAGGTTGTCCTAACTTGTTAGGATGGAAAGAGACGAATAATTGAGTGCTCTTCCTGTGAGAAACTGTACGGTCTAGATAAAAAGCTAGAGCTCGTTTACAGTCTAGGGTATGCAGAGTCTGTTCCCCTGAGTTGGAGTGGGGCCTAGGAAAGAAGATAGGTAGTATGATGGATTGATTGATATGAAACTCCGAAACTACCTTAGGTAAAAATTTAGGGTGAGTGCGGAGTACCGCCCGGTCCTGCAGGAGTTTAATGTAAGGCGGATAGGTAACTAGGGCCTGTAATTCACTAACCCTGCGAGCTGAAGTGATAGCCAAAAGGAATAACACTTTCCATGTGAGATACTTTAGGTCACAGGAGTGCAGAGGTTCGAAAGATGGTTTCATAAGGCGACCAAGAACCAGATTAAGGTCCCAAGATGGGGCCGGAGGACGTAAAGGTGGCTTCAAATGGAGCAAGCCTTTAAGAAAGCGTGTTACTAGGGGTTGTACCGAGATAGGGACACCCCCTATACCTTTATGGAAAGCGGCTACCGCACTAACATGCATCCTAATGGAAGAGGTTTTTAGACCTGATTCTGATAGATGCCATAAATAGTCCAAGAAGTTAGAGATTGGACAGGAAAGGGGATCAAGGGACTGAGAAGCACACCATGATGTGTACCGTTTCCATTTGTATGAGTAAGATTTTCTTGTGGAAGGCTTTCGTGAAGCGATCAGGACACGAGAAACTGAATCCGAAAGGTTAAATGGTTGAAGGATTAACCTTTCAACATCCATGCCGTCAATGACAAGGCTTGGAGGTTGGGATGCAGGAGGCATCCGTCGTTTTGAGTGAGCAGATGCGGATCCGTTCCCAGAGGAATGTGTCTGCGGATGGAGAGATCCTGTAGTATGGGAAACCACACTTGGCGTGGCCAGTGCGGTGCTATCAGGATCATAGTTCCCCTGTCCTGACGCAGCTTCACGAGCGTCTTCGACAGAAGAGGAAGTGGAGGGAATGCATAGAGCAGACCGGTTGTCCACGTGAGGGAGAACGCATCCCTCGGCCGAGAGTGCTGGCTCCGAATGAGAGAGCAGTAATTGTCTACTTTGTGGTTCTGAGTGGACGCAAAGAGGTCTATGTGAGGATAACCCCACTTATGAAATAGAGAGGTCGCTACCAAGGGATTGAGTGACCACTCGTGTGGTTGGAAGACACGGCTCAGCTGGTCTGCCAATACATTGTCCACTCCCGGGAGGTAGGTGGCTCTGAGGTACATGGAGCGGGAGAGGGCTTCCGCCCAAATCTGCGCAGCTTCCTGACACAGAAAGAAGGAGCCTGTGCCTCCCTGCTTGTTTATGTACCACATGGCCACCTGGTTGTCTGTTTGAATTAAGATTGCGTGGTTCGATAGGCAATCTTGAAAGGTCCTGAGAGCATAGCGGATTGCTCGCAGCTCCAGGAAATTTATCTGGTGTTTGGCTTCCTCTAGTGACCAGTATCCTTGAGTTTGCAGATTGTGTAGATGGGCTCCCCACCCGATGTTGGAAGCGTCGGTGGTGAGGATTATCTGGGGATCTGGTGGAAGAAAGGACAAGCCCTGTAGGAGGTTGCATTGATTTGTCCACCAGGCAAGAGACAGACGGAGTGCATCGGTGATTGTAACAATGGAGGACAGAGGCTGAAGAGCTTGAGTCCATTGCAGTCTTAGAGTCCATTGTGTGACTCTCATGGCCAGATGGGCCATGGGAGTTACTTGAACTGAGGAGGCCGTATGTCCTAGTAGAATGAGGAATTGGCGAGCCGTGGCTGTGTGTTGAGACCGCAGCTGGCGAGCGAGAGACACCAGAGTCTTGGCCCGTTGATGAGGGAGGAAGGCTTTTGTTTGTAAGGTGTCCAAGTCTGCCCCAATGAAAGATAAGGTCTGAGATGGGACCAAGTAGGATTTCTCGTAATTGACAAGAAATCCTAGAGAAAGCAGAGTATGAATTCCTGAGGAATGCTGCTACCACCACCACCAGGCATTTGGTAAAGACTCGTGATGCGGATGCCAGGCCGAAAGGTAGCACTCGGTATTGGTAGGGGTTTCGGCCTACTAGAAAACGCAGGTATTTGCGATGAGATTGCGTGATCGCAATGTGGGTATATGCGTCTTTCAGGTCTAGAGAGCATAGCCAATCCCCTCTTTGCAGCAGAGGGAGAAGCGAGCCCAGGGTCACCATCTTGAACTCCTCCTTGTGAAGGTACTTGTTGAGGGCCCGTAGGTCCAGGATTGGACGAAGTCCCCCTGACTTTTTTGGGATCAGGAAGTACCTGGAGTAGAACCCTAGTCCTTGTTGTAAGGGAGGAACGGGTTCTATAGCGTTTGACTGTAGGAGAAGAGAAACTTCCTGCTCTAAAAGAACAGAGTGATCGGCGAGTCTCCACGCCTGCAAAGGTGGGGAGTCGGCAGGAAGGGATAGGAAGTTGAGGTGGTAACCCTGTGCAATGATTCCTATCACCCATTGATCTGTGGTGATTTGATGCCACTTTTCTAGGAAGTGGCACAGCCGTCCTCCTACCGGTACAGCTGGAAGAGGGGTTTGGCAACTGCTCTCTAAGTGAAAGTCAAAAACCCGCCGCAGGGCCCGGTGGTGGAGCTGCTACAGGCTTTTGTTTACGAGTCTGGCGAGGCTGAGTCTTATGGTAAGACCGTGCAGGCCTAGGCTTAGTTGATGGGGGATAATACTTTCGTGGCCTAAAGAAAGACTTTTTGGAGTCCTTTCTAAAGGGTTGTTTAGAAGGCAAGTCAGGAGGAATGGATGAGAGCTGTTTAAGTGTCTCATGATGATCCTTCAGTTCTGCAACAATTTGCTGAATTTGCTCACCAAACTAATTATCCCCTAGACAGGGTAAATCAGAGAGCCTGTCCTGAACTTCTGGACGAAGGTCAGATGATTTAAGCCAAGCCCAACGTCTGGCAGAGATGGCCGTGGCAGAAATTCTAGTGGAAGCATCAAAGATGTCATAGGCTGTTCGTATTTCATGCTTCCCAGCTTCAAACCCTTTATTTAGAAGGGATTGAAGCTGTGGCTGGAACTGTTCAGGCAAGGCATCAGTGTATTCCTGCATCTGTTTCAGGATGACCCTATTATATTGAGTCATATAAAGTTGATAAGAAGCTATTCTGGAAATCAGCATAGCTCCATGATATACCTTCCTATCTATACTATCTAGGAATTTGTTTTCCTTAGTAGGAGGTATAGAAGAGTGTGGCTTTAGTCGCTTAGCTTTCTTCTGAGCTGATTCTACGACTACAGAATGATGGTCTAACTGAGGTTTTTGAAAACCAGGTGCTGACTGTACAAGATATGTAGAGTCAGCTTTTTTGTTGACCGGGGAAACAGATCCGGGAGATTCCCAATTCTTTTTAAGAAGGTCTAGAAAAACCTGATGAATGGGAATAGAAGTGATGACTTTCGGGGCATCCAAAAATTGGAGCAATTCCATCATCTGGTGCCTGTCATCTTGTTCAGACTGAAGTTGGAATGGCACCAACTCTGACATTTCCTTCACAAAATTTATGAAAGAGAGGTCCTCAGGGGGAGAACGCTTTCTACTCTCCGCAGGAGAGGGCGGTGAAGGCAAATCATTGGTGTCAGTAGAGGTATCATCACCCCAAGTATCATAGGGATCTGGATGATGACCTGCAGGACCTCGAGGGGGCTGAACACCTGAAGGCCCAGGTTGAGGTTCCGAAATATCGGTTGGAATCACCGGGGGCATCGAGAAAAGCCTCGATGGAATCGGTGCCGGTATCGGTGCAGGCATCGAGGGAACCGGTGTCGGTCTCGATGGGATCGGTGTCGGCATCGGAAACCTCAGTGGAGCAGAGGTGCGTATCGCCCCCGAAGAAGAAATCGGTGGCGAGGGACGACCTGGCATCGATTGAACAATTCCCGAAGGGGGAATTCGATACGGTGTTTCTCCACTTGATGATAAACCTGTCGGTGACAGCGGTCTTACCGGTGTTGGTGACGCAGGTATTGTTACGCTAGCCTTACAGATAGTAGTGGAACCGCTGGTGAGACCGCTTACCTGAAGGCGAGGAACGTAGTACACAGTCCGAGTCAGGGCAGGCGGCAGACAATCAGGAACCAGAAGCAGATAATCCAAAGGCAGGCAGCAGGCAGCGAAATCCAAGACACAGTCCGAGTCAGGGCAGGCAGCAGACAATCAGGAACCAGAAGCAGATAATCCAAAGGCAGGCGGCAGGCAGCGAAATCCCATACACAGTCCGAGTCAGGGCAGGCGGCAGGCAATCAGGAACCAGAAGCAGATAATCCAAAGGCAGGCAGCAGGCAGCGAGATCCAATACACAGTCCGAGTCAGGCAACAGTCTACAAGCAGGAACCACAGGCACAAACCCCAGGCAAGCGCTCAAGAGCAATTGTGGCCGAAGCAGGGAATCAGGGAAACAGCTCCCTTTAAATACTCAAGTTTCCCGCGCTGGGAAGCCTCTGCCGGCGTCTGACGTCGGGGGGGGCGTGGCCAGGACCCGAATCGCGCAAGAGTTGGAACCCCTAGTTGCGCGCGGGTGCTGGCCGACGCGTCGAAGAGAGACGCCCCGATCCCCGCTCGATCGCGCCGCCACTGCTGCTAAGTCGGCCTCGCCGTTCCCCGGAGCCCGGACGGTCCCTCCCACACGCCGTCGCGCCGAGACCCGTGCGGCCGAGGTAACAGTACCCCCTCCGCAAGGTCCCCGCCCCCCTCCCCGAGGCCCCGGTTTGGAGGGAAAACGAAGGTGAAAGGCCCGAAGCAAACGGGGAGCCTGTATATGAGAAGAAGGTTCCCAGGTATTGTCCTCAGGGCCGAAGTGTTTCCATGAAATAAGATATTGAAGTCGCCCTCTCACGCGTCTGGAATCAAGAATATCATGTACTTCGTACTGACCATCATCAGGAAGAATGGGTACGGTGGTCCTCCGTCTCTATTGAGGCCAAGATAGGATAGCAGGCTTCAGTAAGGAGATATGGAATGCGTTGTGAATACGCAACGAGGGCGGTAGGCAAAGCCCATAGGTAACTGGGTTGATCCGTCGCTGAATCGGAAACGGCCCAATGAAACGGGGCGCAAACTTGGCAGATGGGAGACGTAAGCGAAGGTGACGAGTACTCAACCAAACGAGATCCCCACAATGGAGATCAGGGGCTGGAATCCGCGTCTTATCTGCCCGCCGCTTCATGGCCGCAGCGTGTTTGGCCAACAAGGCATGAGTGGCGGACCACAGACGAGACATAGAAGTGGCCGTGGCGTTGACCGCAGGGCAATTGGAAACGGTACGAATGGGCAGAGGAAAGTGTGGATGCCTGCCATACACCAAGAAGAACGGGGAGCCGCCGGTGGCCTGGCAAACGTGATTATTATGGGAGATCTCAGCCCAGACCAACAGGGAGGCCCAATCATCCTGGCGTTGGTTTACATATGCTCGAAGAAACGTCTTCACCGATTGATTGGTTCGTTCAGTAAGGCCGTTGGACTGAGGGTGATAGGCAGATGAGAAATCAAGCTTCACTCGTAGAAGTTTACAAAGATTAGTCCAAAACTGTGCTGTAAACTGTACGCCCCTATCGGACACAATACTAAGAGGCAGTCCATGGAGGCGAAATACGTGGTGCAAAAAAAGTTGTGCCAGTTCCGGGGCCGAGGGCAAACCAGGAAGAGGGATGAAATGCGCCATCCGGGAAAAACGATCCACCACCACCCAGATTACAGTATTACCACCGGAGGGCGGAAGATCAGTCATAAAATCGGTGGCAATATGTGTCCAAGGGGACGTTGGTATAGGAAGCGGGTGCAGTAAGCCAAGAGGTCTCCGGCGCGGTGTCTTCTGAGCCGCACAGACAGAGCAGGAGTCCACAAAATCCTTGACGTCCCTCTCCCACTTGGGCCACCAATAATGGCGTGAGAGCAATTCCTTGGTACGGGCGACCCCCGGATGGCCCGCTAGTTGATCAGCATGAGACCACCGAAGGACTTTGAGGCGCAACCGTCTTGGAACAACGGTTTTCCCAATCGGTACAGTGAAGGTGGCAGCCAACTGAAGTTGAGCGGGATCAATGATGAAGCGGGGAGGATCCGGAGCATCAATGACGTCGAAGCTACGTGAGAGGGCGTCGGCTCGGACATTCTTTTGTGCCGGACGGAAGCGGACGAGAAAATGAAACCTGCTGAAGAAGAGCGCCCACCGAGCTTGACGTGGATTCAGACGCTGGGCAGTCGCCAAATATTCAAGGTTTTTATGATCGGTATAGACCGTGACGACATGGCGGGCCCCCTCCAAAAGGTGTCGCCACTCCTCAAAGGCCAATTTTATGGCCAAAAGTTCTCGGTCACCAATGGTATAATTCCGCTCCGCCGGTGTAAATTTCTTAGAGAAGAACGCACATGTTACCCACTGATCCTCTTCTGATCGTTGTAGAAGAACCGCCCCTACGCCCACTGCTGAGGCGTCAACTTCGAGTGTAAAAGGCTTTGCAGGATCAGGATGGCGGAGGCACAAATCGTTGGTGAATTCAGTCTTCAACCGGTGAAAGGCTAATACCGCCTCCTCCGGCCAGTTCAGTATAGAAGCACCCTTCTTAGTGAGAGCTGTGAGTGGCGCCACTAAGGAAGAAAAATGAGGAATAAACTGTCTATAATAGTTAGAGAACCCCAAAAATCTTTGTAAGGCTCTCAACCCCACCGGCTGAGGCCAGTTCAGTATGGCATTAAGTTTGTCAGAGTCCATGGATAATCCGGTGTTAGAAACAATATAACCGAGGAACGGTAAGCGTTGCTGGTGAAAGACACATTTCTCCAGTTTGGCAAACAATTTATGCTCCTGGAGGCGTTGCAAAACTTGTCGAACATGAAGCACATGCTGGGGCAATGAGGGAGAAAAAATCAATATGTCGTCCAAATAGATAATGACGTGGGAATAAAGGATATCGCGGAAGATGTCATTTATCATGTCCTGAAACACCACTGGAGCATTGCAAAGCCCGAAAGGCATTACCTGATATTCATAATGCCCGTCGTGGGTGTTGAACGCGGTTTTCCACTCATCCCCCTCCCTAATTCTTATCAAATTATAAGCCCCCCGCAAGTCCAACTTGGTGAAGATTTGAGCCCCTTTAATCCGGTCAAATAATTCTGAAATGAGAGGAATAGGGTACTTGTTCTTCCTGGTGATAGAATTAAGACCCCGACAGTCAATACAAGGTCTTAGGGACCCATCCTTCTTTTTAACAAAAAAGAATCCAGCTCCTGCCGGGGAAGTAGAGGGTCGGATAAAACCACGAACTAAGTTCTCAGAGATATATTGACGTAAAGCGGTGGACTCCGGTTCCGATAGAGTGTAGATTCGTCCCTTAGGTGGAGTCTGCCCAGGCAGAATGTCAATGGCACAGTCATACTTTCGATGGGGTGGCAAGGTCTCTGCGTATTGCTTATTGAAAATGTCCTGAAAGTCTTTATAAGGAAGTGGAATAGCACTGGAGAGTTGCGTGGTATATATGGAGGTAACTGGAAGTTTCTCAAGGCAATGTTGGAAACAGAAGGGGCTCCATGCTGTGAGCTGTAGAGAAGCCCAATCTATGTGCGGCTGATGAATCCGTAACCAGGGTAGTCCCAATATTATCTGATTCACTGATGCTGGAAGTACAAATAGTTGAATGTTTTCTTGATGAAGAATACCGGTGCGTAGCAACACGGGCTTAGTTATGTAGGCAATATGCATTCCCACCGGTTGCCCGGAAACAGAGGTTACCGCCAGAGGAGTAGGTAATGGTTCCATCGGAATTCGATACTTCTGTACTAAGTGTTCCTGAATGAAGTTTCCCGCTGCTCCTGAGTCGATGAAGGCTTGGAAATGCAGCGATTCGCCATTAAGGCAAATGGTTGTTGGTAGTAATAATTGCGGAGAGGGAATGGTGGAACCCAGGGAGGCCTCTCCCACCCGACCTAGGTCCGGGAGTTTCCCGACTTGTTGGGACATTTATTGAGGAAATGACCTGCTCCGGCGCAATATAAACAGAGATTCTTTGCCCGTCTGCGATTCCGCTCTTCGGGAGTCAGGCGAAATCTATCAATTTGCATGGGTTCCTCCGAGTCCCCCGCAGTCTGAGACGTTGGAGGTACGACCAGTGGTTGCTGGAACGTAGGGGCCAAACGGAAATTCCTGCGAGTGACAGCTCGCTCTCGGTTTCTTTCTTGAACACGTAAGTCCAAACGGATAGCTAACCGAATCAAGCCCTCTAAGGTCTCCGGAGGATCCCGACCAGCCAATTGATCCTTGATATTTTCTGCTAGACCTTGTCGAAAAATGGCCGTGAGACTCTCCTCTCCCCAGGCCAGTTCAGCTGCTAAGGTACGAAGTTGAATGGCATATTCACCCACAGTTCTGGAGCCTTGTCGTATCTGAAGCAATTCATTCGCTGCGGAAGAAGAACGTCCGGGTTCATCGAAAATCAGACGGAATTCTTTGAGGAACCGGTCCAGAGAATGGAGGATAGGGTCATCTCGTTCCCATAAGGGAGATGCCCACGCCACTGCTGGACCCTCTAGTAAGGACAGAAGGAAAGTAATCTTCGTCTTATCATTGGGGAAAGAAGCAGGTTGTAAAGAGAAATGCATCCGGCATTGATTGATGAAACCCCGACATAAGGCTGCAGTCCCATTGAATCGAGGCGGAGGGGGCACCCGGATGGGAGCAGGAGTAACCACCGGACTGGGAGCGGGCCCTGTGGGCACGTGGGCTAAAGCATCCATATGTGCCACCAATCGATCTAGGACCCCCGTCACTTGATCCAAGACTCCCTGCTGTTGTTGGATCTTATTGGCCATCCCGGGAATAGCTTGTAGAGCGGTCAAATCAACTGGCTCCATGGCTTCGGCCAACTGTTACGCTAGCCTTACAGATAGTAGTGGAACTGCTGGTGAGACCGCTTACCTGAAGGCGAGGAACGTAGTACACAGTCCGAGTCAGGGCAGGCGGCAGACAATCAGGAACCAGAAGCAGATAATCCAAAGGCAGGCAGCAGGCAGCGAAATCCAAGACACAGTCCGAGTCAGGGCAGGCAGCAGACAATCAGGAACCAGAAGCAGATAATCCAAAGGCAGGCGGCAGGCAGCGAAATCCCATACACAGTCCGAGTCAGGGCAGGCGGCAGGCAATCAGGAACCAGAAGTAGATAATCCAAAGGCAGGCGGCAGGCAGCGAAATCCAAGACACAGTCCGAGTCAGGGCAGGCAGCAGACAATCAGGAACCAGAAGCAGATAATCCAAAGGCAGGCAGCAGGCAGCGAGATCCAATACACAGTCCGAGTCAGGCAACAGTCTACAAGCAGGAACCACAGGCACAAACCCCAGGCAAGCGCTCAAGAGCAATTGTGGCCGAAGCAGGGAATCAGGGAAACAGCTCCCTTTAAATACTCAAGTTTCCCGCGCTGGGAAGCCTCTGCCGGCGTCTGACGTCAGGGGGGGGCGTGGCCAGGACCCGAATCGCGCGAGAGTTGGAACCCCTAGTTGCGCGCGGGTGCTGGCCGACGCATCGAAGAGAGACGCCCCGATCCCCGCTCGATCACGCCGCCACTGCTGCTAAGTCGGCCTCGCCGTTCCCCGGAGCCCGGACGGTCCCTCCCACACGCCGTCGCGCCGAGACCCGCGCGGCCGAGGTAACAGGTATCACCGGTGGAAGGGCTGTCATGAGCGCCTCCATCCGGTGTAGCAGCGGTGCCAGTGCTGCTGCAATCGGCTCGGTGACCGGTTCCACTCTCGGTGCCGGAGTCGGTGCCGGAGGAGTCTGGAACCGTAGCATCGCCTTGTCGATGGCCTCCTGGACCAGCCGGTCCAGTTCTGCCCGGAGACCAGGGGTAACAAGACCCGGCTCGACGGGAGAGGGAGGCTGAGGCTGAGCCGGAGGGACCACCGTCACCGGTGGGGTCGCGGCTCCCAAACCCCGAGGGGGTGAGGGTTGCCTCAGTGCCTGCGAAACAGTAGTCGACGGTGCCACTTCTGATCGAGACTTTTTTGGCGGTGGCTCGGTCGGTACTGAGGTCGATGACGTCGATTCCTCGACAGGCCGAGACTTATGACGTCGATGGCGATGTTTTTCTTTTCGATCCCCTCGATCATAAGGGGAAGGAACGGGAGTCGATGGCCGCGAAGTCATCGATGGCGGACGGTCACCGAAGGGTTGTCGATGATGATGAGACCCCGACGGTGCCGGTTCCGATGACGTCGATGCAATCGATGGCGTTGGGGTACGAGCTTGGAAGAGGAGCCCCATCTTCTCCATTCTGGCTTTGCGACCTTTTGGTGTCATTAAGGCACATTTGGTGCAAGTCAGAACATCATGCTCACTCCCTAAACACAAAACACAGACTCTGGGTCTGTAATTGACATAGTTCGGGTACAGTCCGGACACCGACGGAACCCCGACGCCATGGCGAAAGGCCAAAAATTTAGCCGCGGGACTGTCGAATGCCAACGGGCCTCAAGGGCCAAACTCGACAGAAGTCGACCAAACGACGGCAAAAACTTAACGAAGTTCCGCGGACCGAAAAATTTGTCGAAAGGAGACCCCTGAGGGGCAAATTTTTCTTTAGAATTAATATTCCAAATTCCTGTCAGGAACGTGGTTAAGAGCTCTTCTACCGCGTAGCTACTGCTGCGCGGAAAAAAGAAGACTGAAGGGAGACCCCTGCTGGCTACAGGGTTAGTGCTGTGCTGGGCATGCCCAGTAGGGGCCAGTCAAAGTTCCTGAAACTTTGACAGAAGTTTTCCGTGGTTGGGCTCCATCCTCGATGTCACCCATTTGTGAGGACTAACATCCTGCTTGTCCTGTGAGAACTTAACCATATATTTATTTTAAAGTTTTATATGCCGCACCATTCAAGAAGTTTAGATCAGGGTGATTTACAGAATCACATTCACAGTATATCAGCATAACATCAATTTAAAATATTGATAACAATTAAAAAAAAGGAAAAATAAAAAAAGTTTTACAGTTATAAGTAGGTTCAACAATGGTACCTCTGCATACTTAAGTGTAAAGAATCGTTCAGTTCTACTGTTAACATAAAAATAAAATGTACTAGCCTGTGTTATCAAAAGCTTTTTTAAAGAGGTAAGTTTTTAATTTTTTTTTTAACTCTTTAATGTTGGAAGTTAAGCAGACAGAATCAGGTAGTGTGTTCCAGAGAGTGGGACCAGCAATTGAAAAAGCACACTTTCTAGTGAGATCAAGTCTGACTATTTTTGGAGTGAGAAAGCAAATACTGCTTACCTGTAACAGGTGTTCTCACAGGACAGCAGGATGGTAGTCCTCACATATGGGTGATATCATCAGGATGGAGCCCAATCACGCAAAACTTCTGTCAAAGTTTCCAGAACTTTGATTGGCCCCTACTGGGCATGCCCAGCATGGCGCTAACCCTGCAGCCAGCAGGGGTCCCCATTCAGTCTTATTTAATAGCTACAGGTATGCCGAAAAAATAAAACAACAAAACGTTACGAACCCAACACCGCGGGGCGGCAGGCAGGTTTCGTGAGGACTAACATCCTGCTGTCCTATGAGAATACCTGTTACAGGTAAGCAACATTTGCATACTCACAGGACAAGCAGGATGGTAGTCCTCACATATGGGTGAGTACCGAGCTGAGGATGTCCGAACATGCACCAAATGTACCCAACGGCGTGCAACAGGCACAACAACTGGGGTGGAATTTGGTAGAGGGCATCCTGAACCCCACCAGGCAGGCGGAAGGGTGTTGGTACATCACGTTGGAAATAGGTTATGCAGGACAGATTGGCCAAAGATGGAATCTTGTCTTCCGGCTTTGTCCAAGCAATAGTGGGCTGCGAAAGTGTGGAGAGAGCTCCAGGTGGCAGCCCTGCAAATGTCAGGAAGCGGCACCGATCATAGGTGTGCTACTGAAGTCGCCATGGCCCTCACAGAGTGTGCTTTAAAACGGTCTTGGAAAGGAATGCCTGCTTGTTGATAGCAAAAATATATGCAGTCCGCCAACCAGGAGGAGAGAGTCTGCTTACCCACAGGTTGCCCTAATTTGTTGGGATGGAAAGAGACGAATAACTGAGTGCTCTTCCTGTGGGCAACTGTACGGTCTAGGTAGAACGCTAGAGCCCGTTTACAGTTGAGGGTATGCAGAGTCTGTTCAGCTAGGTTGGAATGGGGCCTGGGAAAGAAGGTAGGTAGTATGATGGATTGATTAATGTGAAACTCCGAAATTACATTAGGCAAAAACTTAGGGTGAGTGCGGAGTACCGCCGGGTCCTGAAGGAGTTTAGTGTAAGGCGGCTAGGTAACTAGAGCCTGTAACTCACTAACCCTGCGAACTGAAGTGATAGCCAAAAGGAAAATCACTTTCCATGTGAGATATTTTAGGTCACAGGAGTGAAGCGGTTCGAATGGTGGTTTCATGAGCCGCCCGAGAACCAGAATAAGGTCCCAAGAAGGGGCCGGAGGACGTAAAGGTGGCTTGATATGGAGCAAGCTTTTAAGAAAACGTGTTACGGGGTGTTGTCCCGATATAGGGACATCCCCGACACCTTTATGGAAGGCGGCTACCGCACTGACATGCATTCTGATGGAAGAGGTCTTTAGACCTGATTCCGATAAATGCCAGAGATAGTCCAAAAACCTTGGGATTGGACAGGAAAAGGGATCAAGGGACTGCGAGGTGCACCATGATGTGTACCTTTTCCATTTATAGGAATAAGATTTTCTTGTGGAAGGCTTTCGTGAAGCAATCAGGACACGAGAAACCGAATCTGAAAGGCTAAGTGGTTGAAGAATTAACCTTTCAACATCCATGCGGTCAGGGACAAGGCCTGAAGATTGGGATGGCGTAGACATCCGTCGTTCTGAGTGATCAGAAGCGGGTGCATTCCCAAGGGAATGTGCCTGCGGATGGAGAGATCCTGGAGTATGGGAAACCACACTTGGCGTGGCCAGTGAGGTTCTATCAGGATCATGGTTCCCTTGTCCTGACGGAGCTTCACAAGAGTCTTCGAGAGAAGAGGAAGTGGAGGGAATGCATAAAGCAGACCGGCTGCCCACGAAAGGGAGAATGCATCTCTGGGCTGAGAGCGCTAGCTCCGAATGAGGGAGAATTAATTGTCCACTTTGTGGTTCTGAGGGGACGCAAAGAGGTCTATTTGGGGATGACCCCATTGGTGGAAGAGAGAGGTCGCCACCGAGGCATTGAGAGACCACTCGTGCGGTTGGAAGACACGACTCAATTTGTCTGCCAAGACATTGTGCAATCTCGGCAAATAGGTGGCCCTGAGGTACATCGAGTGGGAGAGCGCTTCCGCCCAAATCTGCGCAGCTTCCTGACACAGAAGGAAGGAGCCTGTGCCTCCTTGCTTATTGATGTACCACATGGCCACCTGGTTGTCCGTCTGAATCAGGATGACGTGATTTGATAGGCAATCCTGAAAAGCTCTGAGAGCATATCGCATTGCTCGAAGCTCCAGGAAATTTATCTGGTGTTTGGCTTCCTCTGGAGACCAAATTCCTTGTGACTGTAGATCGTTCACATGAGCTCCCCACCCGAGGTTGGAAGCATCGGTGGTGAGAATGAGTTGAGGATCTGGTAAGTGAAAAGGCAGTCCCTGGAGGAGATTGTTCTGATCTTTCCACCAGGAGAGAGACAGACGGAGTGCGTCGGTGAGGTGGACAATGGTTGACAGAGGCTGAGTCGCTTGAATCCATTGTGACCTCAGAGTCTAATGCATGACTCTCATGGCCAGGCGGGCCATTGGTGTGAGATGGACTGAGGACGCCATGTGTCCGAGAAGGACAAGGAATTGCCGAGCTGTTGCTGTATACTGAGACTGCAACTGATGAGCGAGGAACACGAGGGTTTGCACTCATTGTTGAGGCAGAAAAGCTTTTGCCTCTAAGGTGTCCAAGTCTGCCCCAATGAACGACAAGGTTTGACATGGGACTAAATAGGATTTCTCGTAACTGACAAGAAATCCTAGAGAAATTAGAGTGTGTAGGGTCAAATCAAGGGACGATAGAGCGGCTTGCTGGGTTGGGGCCCTGATTAACCAGTCGTCTAGATAGGGGTAGACGTGAACACCTTCTTTCCTGAGAAAGGCTGCGACAACCACGAGACATTTGGTAAAGACTCGTGGTGCTGATGCTAGGCCGAATGGAAGCACCCGGTATTGATAGTGCCTTGGGCCTACTAAAAACCTGAGGTACTTGCGATGAGCTGGAGCTATTGCTATGTGGGTGTACGTGTCCTGGAGGTCCAGAGATCAGAGCCAGTCTCCTCTTTGTAGAAGAGGTAGAAGTGAGCCCAAGTTTACCATCTTGAACTTTTCCCGCTGGAGGTACTTGTTGAGGGCACGTAGGTCCAGAATTGGATGAAGCCCCCCGGATTTTTTGGGGATCAAAAAGTACCGGGAATAGAACCCTAGCCCTTTTTGCAAAAGAGGAATGGGTTCTATTGCCCTTAACTGGAGAAGAAGGGAAACCTCCTGCTCCAGAAGCACAGAGTGGTTGGTTACTCTCCACACCTGTAGAGGTGGTGATTCCTGTGGAAGAGCAAGAAAGTTTAGGTGGTAACCCTGAGCAATGATTGCTAGCACCCATTGGTCGGTTGTGATTGCCACATGCCGTGAAAGTGGCACAATCGACCTCCCACTGGTATGCCTGGCAAAGGAATCAGGCTGCTGCTCTCCAAGGGAAAGTCAAAAACCTGAAGCAGGCCCCGGCTGGGGAGCTGGTTGTGGCTTTTGCTTCCGGGCCTGGCGAGGCTGAGATTTTTCATAAGGCCTCGTAACTCGGGACCTTGTTGGTGGAGGATAGTACTTCCTTGGGTGGAAGAATGACTTCTTAGAGTCCTTCTTGAAGGGCTGTCTAGAAGGGAAGTCAGAAGGTATCGATGAGAGCTGTTTGAGGGTCTCATGATGGTCCTTTAATTCAGCCACTATTTGCTGAATCTGTTCACCAAACAGATTATCTCCAATACAGGGCAGGTCAGAGAGCCTGTCTTGTACTTCTGGGCGAAGGTCAGAAGACTTGAGCCAGGCCCAGCGTCTTGCCGAAATGGCAGTTGCAGACACTCTAGTGGAGGTGTCGAAGATATCGTAAGTTGTTCTTATCTCATGCTTTCCTGCCTCAAACCCCTTGTTGACAAGGATTTGAAGATGTTCTTGGAATTGGTCAGGCAGGGTTTCAGAGAAGTCCTGTATTTGCTTCAAAATGACCCTGTTGTATTGGGTCATGTACAGCAGGTAAGAATCAATCCTGGAGATGAGCATGGCCCCTTGGAACACTCGTCGACCAATATTGTCTAGGAACTTGTGTTCCTTGACAGGAGGGGTAGAGGAGTGAGGCTTCGTCCTTTTTGCTTTCTTTTGAGCTGATTCTACCACAACTGAGTGGTGGTCAAGCTGAGATTTTTGAAAGCCAGGGGCTGACTGTACTAGATAGGTAGTGTCAGCCTTTCTGTGTACTGGGGCAATGGATCCAGGATTTTCCCAGTTCTTTTTGAAGAGGTCAAGAAGAACTTGATGAATGGGAATAGAAGTGATCACTTTAGGGGCATCCAGGAATTGGAGAAGCTCCATCATCTGGTGCCTATCATCTTGCTCCGTCTGAAGCTGAAAAGGGACCAATTCAGACATTTCCTTCACAAAACTAATGAAAGAAAGGTCCTCTGGAGGAGAATGCTTTCTACTTTCAGCAGGAGAGGGAGGTGAAGATAAGTCATCGGTGTCTGTGGAAGTATCATCACCCCAGGTGTCATAAGGATCAGTAGGCTGACCTGTAGGACGAGAAGGGGGTTGGATACCCAAAGGGCCCGGCTGAGGCTCCGAGAAAATTGAAGGAATCACTGGGGACACCGTGGACGCCTCGGGGGGCATCAGTGCCGGCATCGAAGGCATCGATGGCGCCGATGTGCGTATCGCCCCCGATGAATGAATCAGTGGCGAGGGACGAAATGGCATCGATGGCTGAGGCAGTACCCCCGAAGGAGGAATGCGGAACAATGTTTCTCCTCCCGATGAAGCTGTCATCGGGGAGAGCACTGGAGCCATCGGACACCCGGGAATCACCGGTGGAAGGGCAGTCATGAGCAACTCCATCCGGGATAGCAGCGGTGCCAGCACTGCTGGAATCAGGTCGGTGACCGGTTCCACTCTCGGTGCCGGTGTCGGTGCCGGAGGAACCTGGAGTCGTTGCATCGCCTTGTCGATGGCCTCCTGGAACAGCCGGTCCAGTTCTTCCCGGAGACCTGGGGCAATCAGCCCCTGCTCCGTGATGGAAGAGGGAGGCTGAGGCAGAGTCGGAGGGACCACCTTTACAGGCGGAATCGCGACTCCAAAACCCCGATTGGGTGAGGGTGGCCTCGATGTACCGGTCGCAGGTGTGGTCAGTGCCCTTCCTGGACGGGGCTTCTTTGATGTTGGCTCGGACGGTGGCGAGGTCGATAATTTCGCTCCCTCGACAGTCCGAGACTTACGATGCCGATGTTTCTCCCTACGATCCCCTCGATCCTGAGGGGGAGAAATGGGGAGTCGATGGCCGTGAAGATGTCGATGGCGGGCAGTCACTGGACGGTTGTCGATGCTGGTGCCACTTCGACGGTGCCGGTTCCGATGACGTCGATGCAATGGACGGCGTCGAGGTGTGAGCACGGAAAAAGAGTCCCATCTTCTCCATTCTGGCTTTGCGACCTTTTGGTGTCATGAGGGCACATTTGGTGCAAGTCAGGACATCATGCTCACGGCCTAAACACATTACACAGACTCCATGAGGGTCTGAGATAGACATGGTGCGAGTGCAGTCCGGGCACCGACGAAACCCCGACGCCATGGCCATAGAAAAATCGAGCCGCGGTACGGTCGACGGTCAGTAGGCCGCGAGGGCCAAACTCGACGGTAATCTATGAAAAACGGTGAAAAGCTTACCAGAGTACCGCGGCCTGAAAAAGGTTAGAGGGTCCCCTGTGGTGCAATCTAATTTTAATTAACTCCCTGAGGAAAATTCCTGTCAGGAATCTCTTCAGAGCTCCTAAACCGTGAGGCTACTGCTGCGCGGAAAAAAGAAGACTGAAGGGTGACCCCTGCTGGCTGCAGGGTTTGTGCCAACAAACCCTGCAGCCAGCAAACAAGTTCTGGAAACTTTGCAGCCAGCAGCCAGCAAACAAGTTCTGGAAACTTTGACAGAAGTTTTCCGTGATTCGGCTCCATCCTGATGATGTCACCCATATGTGAGGACTACCATCCTGCTTGTCCTGTGAGAAAGCAAATGTTGCTTACATGTAACAGGTGTTCTCACAGGACAGCAGGATGTTAGTCCTCACATATGGGTGACATCACAGGATGGAGCCCAATCATGGAACAATTTTGTCAAAGTTTCTAGAACTTTGACTGGCACCTACTGGGCATGACCAGCAAGGCACTAAACCTGCGGCCAGCAGGGGTCCCCCTTCAGTCTTCTTTAAAGCTACAGGAAGTGCTGAAAAATAAAACAAAACGTAACGAACCCAACACCGCGGGGTGGTGGGCGGGTTTCGTGAGGACTAACATCCTGCTGTCCTGTGAGAACACCTGTTACATCAGGTAAGCAACATTTGCTTTCTCACAGGACAAGCAGGATGGTAGTCCTCACATATGGGTGAGTACCGAGCTGAGGATGTCCGAGAATGCACCAAATGTACCCAGATGTGCAATAGGCACTAGGACTGGGGTGAAATTTGGTAGAGGGCATCCTGAACCCCAACGGGCAGGTGGAAAGTTATTGGTACATCAAGTTGTAAAAAGATTGCGCAAAACAGACTGGCCGAAGATGGAATCTTGTCTTCCGGCCTTGTCTAAGCAATAATGGGCTGTAAAGGTATGGAGAGAACTCCAGGTAGCAGCCCTGCAAATGTCAGGAAGCGGCACCAAGCATAGGTGTGCTACCGAAGTCGCCATGGCCCTCACAGAGTGTGCTTTAACACGGTCTTGAAGTGGAATGCCTGCTTGCTGATAGCAAACGGATATGCAGTCCGCTAACCAGGAGGAGAGAGTCTGCTTTCCCACAGGCTGCCCCAATTTGATGGAATGGAAAGAGACAAACAATTGAGTGCTTTTCCTGTGGGCAGCTGTACGGTCTAGATAGAATGCTAGAGTCCGTTTACAGTTAACGGTATGCAGAGCCTGTTCTCCTGGACTGGAGTGGGGCCTGGGAAAGAAGGTTGGTAGTATAATGAATTGATTAATGTGAAACTCCGATACTACCTTAGGTAAGAACTTAGGGTGAGTGCGGAGTACTGCCTGGTCCTGCAGAAGTTTAGTGTAAGGCGGATAGGTAACTAGGGCCTGTAACTCACTAACTCTGCAAGCAGATGAGATTGCCAAAAGAAAAGTCACTTTCCATGTGAGATAGCAAAGATCACAGGATTGAAGAGGCTTGAATGGTGGTTTCATGAGCCGACCCAAAACCAGATTGAGGTCCCAAGAAAGGGCCAGAGGGCGCAGTGGAGGCTTGAGGTGAAGCAAGCCCTTCACAAAACGTGTTACGAGGGGTTATACTGAAATAGGAACATCCCCGACACCTCTATGGAAGGTGGCTACCGCTCTGACATGCATTCTGATGGAGGAGGTTTTTAGACCTGATTCTGACAAGTGCCAGAGATAGTCTAGAAACTTCGTGGTGGAACAGGTAAAGGGATCAAGGGACTGAGAAGAACACCAAGATTTAAACCGGTTCCATTTGTAAAGATAAGATTTTCTCATGGAAGGCTTCCGTGAAGCAGTCAGGACACCGGAAACTGGCTCCGAAAGGCTAAGTGGCTGAAGAATTAACCTTTCAACATTCAGGCTGTCAGGGACAAGCCTGAAGACTGGGGTGGTGTAGGCACTCGTCATTCTGAGTGATCAGAAGCGGATCCTTTCCCAAGGGAATGTGCCTGCGAATGGAGAGATCCTGAAGTATTGGAAACCACACTTGGCGAGGCCAGTGACGTGCTATCAGGATCATGCTTCCCTTGTGCTGACATAGCTTCACGAGAGTCTTCGAGAGAAGTGGAACTGGAGGGAATGCATACAGGAGATCGGTTGCCTATGAGAGGGAGAACGCATCTCTTGGCTGAGAGTGTTGGCTGCAAGTGAGAGCTCAAAAGTTCTCTACTTTGCGGTTCAGAGATGGGGGTTGAGGGACCACTCATGTGGTTGAAAGGCGCGACTCAGCTTGTCCGCCAACACATTGTCCACTACCGGCAAGTAGGTGGCCCTGAGGTACATCGAATGGGAGAGTGCCTCCGCCCATATCTGCGTAGCCTCCTGACACAGTAGGTAGGAGCCCGTCCCTCCCTGTTTGTTGATGTACCACATGGCTACCTGGTTTACTGTCTGAATGAGGATGACCTGGTTGGAAAGGTGATCCTGAAATACCCTTAGAGCATATCTGATTGCTCGCAGCTTCAGGAAATTGATTTAGTGTTTGGCTTCCTCTGGATACCAAGTTCCTTGTGTCTGCAAATCAGCGATATGGGCTCCCCAGCCGAGGTTGGAAACAACAGTGGTGAGATTTGAGGGTCTGGAGCCTGGAAGGGCAGGCCTTGGAGGAGATTGATCTGATTTTGCCACGAGGCTAGAGACTGACGAAGTGAGTCTTGGTGAGCCGTTCCAAACTCCAAAACAGCACACCTCTCATCAACCCGCAAACAAGCCATATTCGTGGCTGGTCCCGCACTCTGGAACTCCCTCCCACCCCCTCTCAGAAATGAACCTTCCACTCAAGTATTCAAAAAACATCTCAAAACCTGGCTCTTCAGAAAAGCCGTCCCACCAGATACTTAACCCCCCCCCCCCGCACTCAACCCTCCCTTGAAAACGATACCCCTACCGCTGCCACCCACTGCCCTGCCCCCTCGCCCAGCATTTCCATCCTCCTTCCTCCCTCCCTCAAGAACCCCTCCACATTTATCCTTCCTAAGACACTCTTAGTATCCTATATAGCATCTCCCAAGATGCAATGTTATAACGTTCCATGTAAATATTTCTCTTCCTCATTCTTATCAGTTACCTGTTACAATGTAAATAAGCAAATCGCATCTTATATGTTTAGTTATATGTAAACCGATGTGATATCTCGATCGAATGTCAGTATATAAAAGCAATAAATAAATAAAAAAAAATAAAAGTGAGTCGATGATGTGGACAGTGGTAGATAGAGGTTGGACGGGAGTCCATTGTGACCTTAGAGTCCACTGCATGACTCTCATGGCCAAGCGGGCCATTGGGGTAACCTGTACTGAGGACGCCATGTGTCTTAGCAGGTTGAGGAAGTGGCGTGCAGTCGTGCGGTGCTGAGACTGTAGCTGGTGTGCGAGAGAGATGAGAGTGAGAGCTCGCTGTTGAGGCAGAAATGCCTTTGCCTGCAAGGTGTCCAAGTCTGCCGCTATGAATGATAAAATTTGAGATGGGACTAAGCAGGATTTTGCGTAGTTGATGAGAAATCTTAGCGAAATCAGAGTGTGTAAAGTAAGACGTAGGGACGACAGAGCAGCTTGCTGAGTCGGAGCCCTGATCAACCAATCGTCTAGATAGGGGTAAACGTGAACACCTTGAGTCCTGAGGAAGGCTGCTGCTACTACTACGAGGCACTTGGTGAAGACTCGAGGTGCAGATGCCAGGCCGAATGGTAGCACTCGGTGCTGATAGTGCTTGGGGCCTATGAGAAATCTCAGGAACCTACGACGAGATGGAGTTATCACAATGTGTGTGTACGCATCTTGGAGATCGAGAGAGCAGAGCCAGTCTCCTTTTTGCAGAAGAGGAAGGAGGAAAGCCAAGGTTACCATCTTGAACTTTTCTCGGTGGAGGTACTTGTTGAGGGCATGTAGGTCCAGAATTGAATGAACGCCGCCTGATTTTTTGGGGATTACAAAGTACCGGGAATAGAATCCTAGGCCTTGTTGGGAGTAGGGCACTGGCTCTATTGCTCTGGACTGGAGGAGGAGGGAGACCTCCTGCTCCAGGAGAAGTGAGTGGTCAGATATTCTCCACATTGGTAGAGGTGGGGAGTCCGGTGGGATGGAGAGAAAGTTCAGGCGATAACCTTGAGAGATTATGGCAAGGACCCACTGGTCTGAAGTGATTGTGTGCCACCTGTTGTTGAAATGGCACCATCGACCACCCACTGGTATCACAGGCAGTGGAAACTGGATGCTGCTCTCTATGCAGCAGTCAAAAACCGGAAGCAGGGCCCAGCTGAGGAGCTACCTGTGACTTTTGTTTCCGCGGTTGACGAGACTGTGCCTTTTGGAAAGGTGTCGTGGAACGAGTTCTAGACTGTGGTGGATAGGACTTCTTTGGACGGAAGAATGACTTTTTAGTATCCTTCCTGAAAGGCTGTTTGGAGGAATACTCAGAGGGCAACAGAGAGAACTGACGAAGGGTCTCATGATGGTCCTTGAGTTCTACCACCGTCCGCTGAATCTGTTCACCAAACAGATTGTCTCCTATGCAGGGCAGATCAGATAATCTGTCTTGTACTTCAGGGCGCAAGTCCGAAGACTTAAGCCAGGCCCATCTTCTTGCCGAAATAGCAGTTGCAGATACCCTGGAAGCGGTGTCAAAGATATCATAAGAGGATCTTATTTCATGCTAACCTGCCTCGAAACCCTTGGGTTTGAAGCTGTTGCTGGAATTGCTGAGGCAGGGACTCTGCAAAGTCCTGTATCTGCTTGAATAAGACCCTATTGTACTGGGTCATGTACAGCTGGTAAGAGGTGATCCGAGAGATAAGCATTGATCCCTGGAAGACACGCCAGCCAATAGCATCCAGGAATTTCTGTTCCTTACCTGGGGGAAAGGAAGAGTGGGGTTTTGATCTTTTTGCCCTCTTTTGGGCCGATTCTACAAACACAGATTGGTGATCCAGCTGAGGTTTCTGGAATCCTGGGGCTGACTGGACCAAATAAGTCGTATCAGCTTTTCTTTTCACTGGAGCAACAGAACCAGGGTGTCCCCAGTTCTTTTTGAGGAGATCCAAAAGAACCTGGTGAATAGGGATGGAGGTTATTTCCTTGGGAGCATCCAGGAATTGTAACAGCTCCATCATTTGGTGCCTAACATCTTGCTCAGTCTGTAATTGGAAGGGAACCAATTCAGACATTTCCTTCACAAAATTTATGAAGGACAAGTCCTCTGGAGGAGACACTTCCTACTTTCAGTAGGAGAAGGCGGGGATGGTAAATCATCGGTGTCTTGAGATGAATCGTCAGTCCAGGTGTCATAGGGATCAGCACCTGTTCCTGTAGGAACCTGCGAAGGATGGGATGATGGTATTCCTGAAGGTCCTGGTCTAGGAACTGAAGGCATCGAGGGAAGTACTGGAGGCACCGATAATAAAGGCATCGAAGGCACCGGTGCAGGCATTGAGGGCATCAATGGATTTATTTATTTATTTAGCATTTTTTTATATACCGAGGTATAGCAGAGTTGCCTTCACTACGGTTTACATACAAAAAACAACATGTTACATTGAACGATGTATGAAGTTTAAAATTTAAAATTAACGATAAATAGTGACATAACAAGGAGAATGAATATAGCAAGATAACACAGGGTAGAACCCTGAATAGAAGAACATAGATATCAGGAAACATTGAAGAAAGGGCATCTGTATCATGAAGCAGGGAGAGTGATCAAGGGGGATGTTGAAAGCAGGACATGTTAAAGTACTTTAAAGTCATTGAGTGCTGTCTTTAAAAGATTGGCTGAGGAGCCAGGATTTTAGGTCTTTTTTGAAGGATTTTAAGTTTTCTTGATTGGTGAGGAAATGTGGTAACGAATTCCATAGCTTTGGGCCAATGATGGATAAGGCTCTGTTCCTGGTGGAGGATAATTTGGCCTGTGGAAGTGAGGGAATCACTAGGTGAATTTTGCTGGCAGTTCGTGTTGTTCGTTGAGAGCAGTGATGGATCGGTCGCGCCGATGGTCGCATTGGCATCAATGGTTGAGGCATCGGAAGGACTCCCGATGGAGGAATGCGGAACGGTGTTTCCCCTCCCGATGACAGGGTAAGCGGGGAAGGCACCGGAGCCATCGGTGACCCAGGATCCATCGGTGTAAAAGAGGCTATGAGCGCTTCCATCTTCTATAGCAGTGGTGCCAATGCTGCCAGAATGGGATCGATGGTCGGTTCCGCGACCGGCACCGATTTCGGCGCCAGGGGACTTTGGAGTCTGTGCATCGCCTTATCAATGGCCTCCTGAACCATCCGGTCCAGTTCTTCACGGAGACCTGGAGCAAGCAGCCCCAGCTCCAGAAGGGAAGAAGGAGGCAGAGGCATAGCTGGAGGGACCACCTTTAAAGGCGGAGTCGCGGCTCCCGATACCTGTCCAGGTGAGGGTTGCCTCGGTGACCCGGTCGCAGAAAGGGTCGGCGCCATTTCTGGACGAGGTTTCTTCGATGGTGGCTCAATCGATAGCGAGCTCGATGATTTGCCTTCATCGATGGTCTGAGACTTCCGGTGTCGATGCCGATGTTTCTCTCTTTGATCCCCTTGGTCCTGAGGGGGAGTAGAGGTAGTCAAAGGCGAGAAGCCGTCGAGTCCAAATGGTCACCGGCCAGTGCCCGATACTGGAGCAAAGTGGACGGTGCAGGTTCAGATGTCGATGCAATAGACGGCGTCGGAGTTTGAGAATGGAAGAGAAGTTCCATTTTCTCCATTGTGGTCTTGCGACCTTTTGGTGTCAATTAAGGCACATTTGGTGCAAGTCAAAACATCATGCTCGCACCCGAGACACATTACACAGACTTTATGCGGGTCTATTATGGACATGGTGCGAATACAGTCCGGGCACTGATGGAACCCAGACGCCATAGCCTTTGAAAAATTTAGCTGCGGTACAGTCGACAGCCAGTAGGCCACGAGGGCCAAACTCGACGGGAATCGACCGAAAATGGGTAAAAACTTACCGGAGTACCGCTGAGTCAAAAATTCGTAGGAGGGACCCCTGTGGGGTATAAGAAAATTATTCCTTACCTGCTAATTTTCGTTCCTGTAATACCATGGATCATTCCAGACGGTGGGTTATATGTTCCATGTCCAGCAGATGGAGTCAGAACACAAAATTCCCAGGGGAGGAACCATATAACCTCGCCTCCCCTGTAACAGCTCTCAGTAACTAGACTAACAAAGCCCAAAAGAGAGAGACTAAAAACAGAGGGATCAAGTAATCAAAGAAGGAATTGAAATAACCACTGTCCAAATAAACAGCAACTAAATTCTGAACAGTGAACTTGCGAACAGCAGTGTGTAAACAAAAAAGACGCGCAGTATTTGAAATACAGAGTAAAAGATTGTTAAGACAGGTAGGCACTCTGTTGGTTGCCTGATGGCTCTCCTCTCGCGATTTCGCCCTGATCAGCCAATCGTCTAGGTAGGGATGGACAAGGATTCCTTCCCTTCTGAGCGCCGCTGCTACCACTACTATGACCTTGGTAAAGGTCTGCGGCGCCGTGGCTAACCCGAAGGGCAAAGCTCGGAATTGGAAGTGCCTTCCCAGAACCTTGAAGCGTAGGTAGCGCTGATGATCCCGATGGATCAGGATATGCAGGTAGGCTTCCGACAAGTCTAAGGCCGTGAGGAATTCCCCTGGTTGTACTGCGGTCTTGACTGAGCGCAGAGTTTCCATGCGAAACCTCGGGACCTTTAAGTATCGGTTGACTGATTTGAGGTCCAAGACGGGTCGGAAAGTGCCCTCTCTTTCTTGGGTACCATAAAATAAATGGAATAGTGCCCAGAATCCATTTCCCAGGCAGGTACTGGGATTATGGCTTTCAAGGACAGGAGCCTCGCATGGGTAGCTTCCAATGCCGCCTTCTTGTGGATTGGACATGGAGATTCCACAAACCTGTCCGAAGGAATGTGATGAAAGTCCAGATAATACCCCTCTCGGATGATGGCGAGGACCCACTGGTCCGACGTAATCTCGACCCATCTGGGGTAGAAGAGGGTTAACCTGCCCCCTATGGCTTCGTCCCCCGGATGGATCGGCTGATTCTCATTGTGAGGTGCGGCCGGGACCCGAACCCGAGCCGGCTCCCCTCTTGTGCTGCTTGGTCCGAAAGGACTGGGTCCTGGCCTGAGGACGAGGTGCCTGGTAGCGACTCCTATAGGGAGTGAAGCGTTGGGAACTTCTACCTCTGGAGGGCCTCGGAAAGGTGCACTGGTTCTTCTTGGACCTATCTTCCGGCAGTCGAGGTACTGGAGAGGCACCCCATGTGCTGGCCAGTTTATCTAGGTCGCTGCCGAACAGAAGAGAACCCTTGAACGGCATTCTAGTGAGACGTGTCTTAGGAGCATCGGCTGACCAGTTCCGTATCCAGAGCTGCCTCCTGGCTGCTACTGCGGATGATACCCCCTTGGCTGTCATATGGACTAGGTCGGAGGTGGCATCCGTGAGGAACGAGAGAGCTGACTCCATGTCCGCTGCTGGGGCATTGTTCCTGACCTGTGACAAACAGGCACGCGTCACCACTGTGCAGCAGGTTGCGATCCGCAGAGACAGAGCTGACACCTCAAAAGTTTGTTTCAGGATGGCGTCCAGGCGGTCATGAGCCTCCTTAAGGGCCGCCCCCCCCCCCCTCCACTGGAATGGTAGTGCGCTTGACCACAGCGCTAACTATGGCATCCACCTTAGGGCACGCCAGCATATCCTTGATTGCCGGGTCCAGGGGGTACATACCAGACAGGGCCCGACCCCCTTTAAATGAGGCCTCCGGCGCATTCCATTCCAAATCGATCAGCTGTTGTGCCGCTTGCAGGAAGGGAAAATGGCGGGCCGTCGGACGAAGACCCTCCAGCAGGGGGTTCTGATGGGATGCCTCCATGGTACTAGGGCCTGGAATAGCCAATTCCGTCAGGCACTGAGAAACCAGGTCAGAGAGATCTTCCTTGGGGAAGAACCGCCTCATAGTTCGATATGGCTCTATCCCGGAGGGAAGTTCCCCCTCCTCGGGGAGTCCGGACTCGTCCTCTGAGACATCAGGATCCGCCTGAGCCGGACTGCCCGGAGGCGGGTGCCCGCGGTAAGGAAGAGAGGGTCCGGGGGCAGGGTCAGCCGAGGCAGCAGGGCCCGGACGGGAAGCCGCCTGCATCTGTACAAAGGCGTGGATTCCCTTAAATAAGTCCTCCCAGGAAATGGAAGCAGTCTCTAGCCGTCGGGGTACCAGGTCCCCCGGGATTCCTGGCTGTTCGAGACAGCCCGCTAGATCTGGGGTGGCCCCTGGGGAACTGTCGGTAAACCTCGGTTGAGACTGGTCCTGGCCCGAGGCTCCCACGGCCTCCTCACATTGGGCACAAAGGGAGTCTGGCTCCTCGCTCTGCGTGGCTCTAAGCTGGCACGCTGAGCACAGGCCAAGAGCTTTCATGCCGGAATCAGGAGGTGCCGCCTCTGGAGATGCCGGGGCGTTCAAGTGTTTCATCGCATCTTGCGAATGCAGGGCGCCGGCGCTTATGCGATATGCTGCCAATAATATGCACTCAATAATATGCATTCAGCAATATGCGCTCAATAATATACAATATGCACTCAATAATATGCTTTCAGCAATATGCGCTCAATAATATACAATATGCGCTCAATAATATGCGCTCAGCAATATGCGCTCAATAATATATAATATGCGCTCAATAATATACAATATGCGCTCAATAATATGCGTTCAGCAATATGCGCTCAATAATATACAATATGCTGCGTTGTGCGCCTATCCGTGGGCGCTCAATACCTGAACAAGGCAGACAAAATGGCGACCTCCACGGCGTACCGCATGCAGGCAACGCCGCCGATCCTCGTACCTCGGAGACCAAAAAGTAAGAGATTTATTTATTTATTTATTTGAAGGTTTTTTAATACCGACATTCGTTAAGAAAACATCACATCGGTTTCCATAGAACAATAATTAGCCAACAGGGCTTTACAATGAACTTGATATGATAAACTGGGGAGGGGGAGAGCAGGGAAAGGAGTGGGGAGGAGGGGGTGGGATTAAAGTGGGAGGGAGAAGATGGGTAGGCTGTACAAATATGTTAACATAAAACATGGTTAAATACAATTATAAATAGCATACAAGATAATTATAGTTAATACGAATATAGATAATGTACAAGAATTGATAAAGTACAGAGAGTACTTGGAGGAGATTATAAGGAGAGAGGAAGTTGGTAGGGGATCTAGAAAGGGTGAAGGGAGGAGAAGGGGGCTGAGGGGTTGGGAGAAGGAGGCGGAGGAGTAAGGAAAAGAAGGTGAGGGGGAATAAATGGCTCATGAGTAGGATGGGGGAATAGGAGTAGGGTCGGGCTCATGATGAGGATTGTGTTTATGAGTAGGATCGGGTGAACAACCAGGTCTTGAGGTTCTGTCTGAATTTCTTTGTGCAGGTTTCAAGGCGAAGGTGAGTGGGCATAGAATTCCATAGGGAGGGTCCAGCTAGGGATAACGCACGTTGTTTGGTGGTTGTTAGATGGTAGAGTTTGGGAGAAGGTGTGTTAATGTTTGCTGTGTAGGGTGCTCTGGTAGGTCTGGAAGAGGAGCGTATATGTAAATGTTCTGAGAACCAGAGCATGTCTGGATTGTGGATGGTTTTGTGAATAAGTGTGAGTGTTTTGAATTGAATTCTGGCAGTGATGGGGAGCCAGTGGAGTTGTTTGAGTATAGGTGAAATGTGTTCTTTCCTGTGGGTGCCTGTCAATATTCTTGCCGTGGCATTTTGAAGTAGCTGCAGGGGGGCAAGGCTGTTCTTTGGGAGGCCTAAGAGTAGAGCATTTGCATAGTCTATTTTAGATAAAATGAGAGCTTGTAGGGCTGTCCTGAAGTCATTGTGGTGCAGAATAGGTTTGAGTTTTTTGAGGGTGTGTAATTTGAAGTAACAGTCTTTGATGGTTGAGGAGATACATTTCTGTAGGTTGAATTGTGGGTCAAGTGTGACACCTAGGTCTCTTACAGATTGCGAAAGGACTGGAAGAGAAGGGGGGGAGTTGGTGGAGGGTATGGGTGCTTGGTTGATGGGTTGTGGTGAGATGATCATGAGTTCAGTCTTGTTAGGATTAAGGGCTAGATTGAGTTGGGTGAGTAGACAATTGATGGAAGAGAGGGCACAGTCCCATCTTTTTAGGGCATTGGAGATGGAGTCGCTGATGGGGATGAGCACTTGCACATCGTCGGCATAGACGAAGTACGCCTTACCTGATCTTCGGCGCTCCCCAGCTGGTCTCCGGCTGCGGTGGGAGAGGGGAAATATCTTCACCGCCGCGCTCGAGGAAGTGCACCCGCTGCCTCTAAGCCGCTGAACTCGTCTCGCTCGGGGCTAAGTCCTCGCCGGGACCGAGGCGCCTCTCAACCACGCCCGAGCCCTTCTCACTCGGGGGCTAGATCCCTGCCGCGGTTCGGCCACAGGACCAAGGCGTAGACCTCCGAGAGATCGCGGAAATCACCTCGGGAAACTCAACTGGGGGAGGGACCCGAGGGTATCACCGCAGGAGTGCGGGGCTCGTCTTCTGTATCTTCTGAGAAATTTAGAAAGTAGAAAGTAGTATTGGAAAACACGCTCAGCGAGCGTGCAGACGCTCCAAACTGCTTTGGAGACGGAAATTACTGAGTTGCTTCACTTCCTGTGGGGGTATATGTACCCGTGCTGACGTCAGATCCGTCTCCAACTGCTAGCACGAGCACACTATACCCACTTGTTCTGAGTCCATCTGCTACACGCTAGGAAAAGGAGCTTTCATCAGTTGAGCTAACACCACTTTCAGGTCCCAAGACACAGCAGGAGGCCTTAGGGAAGGCTTTAATGGAAGCAGGCACCACATGAAACATACAACTATAGGCTGCACAGAAATGGGCGAACCATCTACACTGTGGTGGTATGCGCCAATTGCACTAAGATGAACTCTGATGGTTTTTAAGCCAGCCTCCGAAAGGTGTAGAAGGTTATCAAGCAGCTTTTGTGTGGGGTAAGAGAACAGATCTAGGGCCTTCTGCTCACACCACATGGAGATCTTCCTTTACTTCAGTCTGTAGGACCTTCTAGTGGAAGGCTTTCTAGAAGCCACCAAGACCCAAGACAAATCTTCCGAAAGATCGAGCAGCTGCAGAATTAACCTCGCAACAATCAGGCTGTGAGCGACAGGGCCTGGAGTTTGGGATGTCGCAGTCTGCCCTGATCTTGATTGATGAGATCTGGGGAAGTCCCCAGACTGATCAGTCTCCGGATGGACAACTCCCAAAGGAATGGAAACCAGACCTGACTCTGTCAATGAGGCTATGAGAATCATAGGCCCTCCATCTTCTCAAAGCTTTAAGAGAGTCTGCTACCACTTAACCTTTCTACCACTACTTAACATTTTTGTTGCATATCCTGGCCGCAGCAGGCCCATGACTCACCCCCGACGCCCGGGTCCCGGACCTGGCCCTTCCTCTTTGGCAGTGGTACACAGTTGCCTACGTGCTCGTGCTCCTGCTATGCTCCCAGGTTCCTCCAGCAGCTCAGTCGAGGGGAGACGCTGCCGTCATGTAGTTCCAGTCTATCTGCCTTAGGCGCGCGCGTGCCTTCCCCAACTTTAAAGGGGCCGCGGCAGGAAACCTTCCCACGGCCCCGGATGATGACATCTATGGGCCTTGCTACTTTAGGCGGGCCCCATCATCTGGTCTTTGCCTTGGCAACAAGTCTCCATGCTTCCAGTCGTGTGTTTAGTTGCTGTTCTCGTTCATGTTCCTGTTCTGTTCCAGTCCTGCGTTCCTGTTCGTCCTTGTGTTTCTGTTCCAGTGTCCTGATCACCCTTTGGACGGATTCTCTGGCTTTACCCTCGCTTGCTCCTGACCACGCTTTGGATGGCTTCTCTGGCTTGACCCTCGCTTGTTCCTGACCACGCTTTGTACAGACTCTCTGGTTTGATCCTTGCTTGTTCCTGACCACGCTTTGGATGGATTCTCTGGGCCTGACGTCAGCTTGTTCCTGACCTTGTCTCCAGCCGCCTGCCCTGACTCCAGCTTGAACCTGACTTTGCTCCAGCCTGACTACTTGGACTTTCTTAGGCTTTTGCCTATTTACAAGCCTGGACTTAATGTATTCCTGACTCCTAGCCTGCTTCAGCCTGTCCGGGCTTCTGGATCCAGGCCCTGTCTTGAACCCAGTTTCGTTGGACCCTGTGTCTCCATTGCTTCCTGGCTCCTTGCCTTGAGCACCCTCCATGGGATCAACCACACGAAGACTTGTCTAAAACCAGCCGGCCCCGGTACCCAAAGGCTCAATCTTCGGGGAACAAGGGCTGGTATTGGCGAAGCTCCAGTTGGCCTCCACTTCCCGTTCTGCTCTGCCTCCCGACGGTGGGGACCTATGGGGGCTTCCCCATGGGTAACGTCAACTCCACCTCGAGCTAAGGGTCTACCTCTAACAATTTCTATAGCGCTACATGACAAAGCAGCACCACTAAGGGAATACAGAAGACCTGTGCCCCAATGGTGGACGAGGACATTTGAGGCTGGTTTGCTATCTGACTTTGTAATGACAAAAATGAGGCACCTTCCTGTTGCAGGGGGATGCGATCAGACCTACGTCCGGGCTCCCCCAGAGGTGGAATACCTGATTCGCTACCTCCTGGGTCCAGGGACCACTCGTGGGGTCTGAAGACTCGACTCAGCCTATCCGCTACGACGGTCTTCATCCCAGCCAGGTACATGCCCTGAGCACCATGCCATGGCCCTGAGCACCATCCTGTGGAACAGAGCCCAAAACCAGATCTGGACCGCTTCCTGACACTGGAGGTACAATCCTGTGCCTCCCTGCTTGTTCACATACCACATTGCTACTTGGTTGTTGGTCTGGATGAGAACTTTGTTGGACAGCCAATCTCTGAAAGCCCACAGAGTGTACCTGATCGCCCAGAGCTCCAGGAAGTTGATTTGACATGAATGTTCCTGAGCGGACCATACGCCCTGGGTGCCCAGCCCATCCACATGAGCTCCCCATCCCAGGGTAGATGTATCCGTGGTTAACACAATTTGAGTGGGAAGACTCTGAAAGAAAATTCTCTGTTCCAGATTGGAGTACCCAACACCAGGACAAAGAGTCCCGGAGAGACAGTGTGACTTGGATGCAATCTTGGAGGCTCTGTTTGGCTTACTACCACTGAGACCTCAGGGTCCACTGGACTCTGCGCATGTTCAGATATTTCAAGGGAGAAACATGGATGGTCACGACCATGTGGCCCAACAACCTCAAAATGTGCCAAACCGATACCGGCTGGTTCTGTTGAACATCTGCCACAATGGCTGCTACTGCGACAGCCCTCTGGCATGGCAGAAAGGCCTTGTCTAGCAGGGCTCCAATGAAGTCCAATTCAAGTGACAGACTGAGATGGGGCTTTGGTTAGTTGAGAACAAACCTTAGTGACTTCAACACCTGAATGGTCAAGTGGATGGATCTGGCTGCCCCTGCCTGAGACGTGCTCTTGAACAGCCAGTCATCGAGATTGGGGGTGCATGTTTTTCCCTGTCTGCGGAGGTGCGCCGACACCATGGCTAGGCATTTTGAGAATATTTGTGGGGCGAATGCCTGCCCGAAAGGCAACACCCGGTATTGGAAGTGCTGTTTTCCTACCAAGAATCAGATTCCTACTGTGACCTGGGAAGATCTTGATATTTATTTATTATTTATTTAGTTTTATTTTTTTCTATACCGACATTCCTGTAAAAGTACAAATCATATAGGTTTACAATGAAACTTCAATTTCGCTCTAAGGCGGTACATGGAACAATGAGGCCAGTTAACAGTAGAAACATTAAACGTAACCTAAAACTCTAGAGACTCATTTTAACATAATCTAAAACTCATGAAACTCGTATTAACAGAAAATACAGTAAATAATATATAAATAAATCAATATAATTGATGTGCATAAATAAGCTCAGGGGATGGAGGTAAAGAGGAGAAGATAGAAGGGGGGGAAAGAGAAGGCAAGGAAGTGTATGAATCCTTTAGGTCAAGGGAGCATAGTCCGTTCCCTTTTTGCAAAAGGGGGATCAAGGTGCCCAGCGAAACCAACATGAACTTTTCCTTTTTCAGAAATTTGTTCAAGGCCCTCAGGTCTAGGATGGGACGAAGTGCTCCTGTTCTCTTTGGAATCAGGAAGTAAAATCCCTGCCCTCTTTGCCGTGGTAGAACAGGCTTGACCGCTCTGGCCATTAAGAAGGAGATCTCTGCTAGCAGTACTTTCTGATGCACTACCAGCCACCAAGATGGGCACGGAGGGCAATTTGGTGGGACACCCAACAGATTTAATTGGCAGCCCTGATGGGCGATGAACAGAACCCACTGGTCCAAGGTTATACTGGGCCACTGGTTCACAACGAACCACAGCCTGCCCCTGACCGGCAGATCCATTGCCCCGGGTATGGGCGACTGGCTGATACTCCCTGTGGCCCAGTCAAAACCCTGTCCCTTTGTTTGACTGAGGAGCCAGCTGGGGCTTGGGAGCTCTCTGCTGCCTGGAATGGCTGAGAGAACTCTGATGATGAGGCTGGGATTGAGACGGCAGAGGATAGTACTTTCTTTGGTGAAAGAAGGACTTCCATGGCCCCTCCCTCGACGGCCTCCTGAAAGAGAATGATGGGTCTGAAGCGCTGGCAGAGAGCTGTTGGAGGGTCTCATGATGGTCCCGAAGTTGGGCCACAGTGTCCCTCACCCCATCTTCAAAGGTACACGGCACATCAGCGAGTCGTTCCTGTTCTTCCGGTCGGAGATCCAAGGCCCGCAGCCATGCCATTCAGTAGGCACCAATTCCCGCTGGAGAGAATCTCAATGCCATCTTGAAAACATTGTAGGGCACACAGGCTTCGGTTTTTCCACATTCCAAACCCTTGTGCACCAGTGACACGAAGAGTGTCCTGCTGCTGTTGAGGCAGCTGCTCAGTCACCTCTTGCACCTGCTTCCAGATGTCCCGCATATATTGGCTCTTGTAGAGCTGGTTGGCAGCGATGTGGGCAATAAGCATGGCACCTTGAAACACCTTCCTCCCAAGAGTGCCCATCACCCTTTGGTCCTTCAATTGAGGCGCTGAGGAGTGGGTCCAAGAGCACTTGACCCTCTTGAGGGCAGATTCAACCATCAGCAACTGGTGGGGCAGTTGACGCTTATCGAATTCGATAGCCTTCTGGACGAGGTAAAACCCGTCCACCATCTTACTGACAGGAGACACTGTGAGGGGGGATACTCCCAAATACTCAGCAAAAACTCCAAAAGGATCTCGTGCCCCAGGACCACCACAATCTCCTTAGCAGCCTCCACAAATTGAAGGATCTCAAGCATCTTATGCTTGGCATCGTCCTCCATCAACAGCTGGAACAGGATGGCCTCCGCCTTCAACCTCACTTCCTTCACTCCTCCGGAGGAGAAGAGTCTGACAGGAGACCATCTGAGCTCTTGGAGAAAAACTCTGTTTGATCATCCACCCAGAGGTCATAGGGACTTTCATCCTTGCTGTTTGTCACAGGGGACAGGGCCCTAGGTGCTCGGCCAACATCCAGAAGTGTAGGCACCAATGGAACTGGACGGGGGGGAGGGGGGCTACAGGCCTCGGTGATTCCGCCAGCTTCGGTGGAGCTTCCTCAGAGGAGGAACTGGCGACAACCATCTTATCGGTTGGTGGAGGCCTCGGTGCTCTGCCAGCTGGGACAGTAAAGCACCAATAAGCACACAGAGCTTCTCCAGAAGTGGTATGAGAACGGGTAGTACTTCCTCCAGTTCCGTCGATGCCACAGCACCGTGACCCTGCAGCACCCGCTCCACTGCCAGCTGGACTCGAAGTTCTAGTTCTCTCTCAAATACTGCAAATGCCAACACCGACTGGGAGGAAGGAGGGGTGGCCAGATCTTCCTTGGACCCTTGAGGGGCATTGGCAACTGGCACCAGGACCGGTGGAGACCATCGCGGACCCCAGGATTCAATAGAGATCTTGCACTCCTTGCTACCTGATCACTTCAGGGGCATCACAGCAAAATCCAGTGCATCTCCATGCCCAGCACTGTACATCAAATGGGATTGGTGCCAATGCTTCTTGGTCTTCCCATGAAGCTCAGCCCGATCTTTCCCCAGTACCAAGGTCGAAGATGAACATGGCATCCTTGATCCGGAGGACATCGACAGCATTCAGTCTTTGGCGCCCCTATCAACCAGCGAACTTGACGAAACTGATGGTCCTGCCAATGTCAAATGGCGAAGTGTCCATCTGTGCGTCTCCGAGGTTCTTAGGTGCCAATGCCGCCGATGGATCGGATTTCTTCGTCCCGAAGAGGTTGACAAGTCAAAGCCAACTTCTTTTCAGGGTCTTCTTCTCCCACAAGCGGCAACTCTGGACGTCATATGATACTGACTAAAACTGGATGTGGCATTGACAGAACGAAACAAAAGAGCCAAAGGACGAAATGGTAGCAGCAGGTGTCGATGGCCAGCAAGCACCAAGGCACCGCCACCATGGGTGAATCAACTGTGAAAGTAAACTTACCCGAGATTGTCGAAAACCCTGACTGGGGACACCACGGGAAGGCACAGAGACAGACCCAGCGACGGAACAGAGAGAAAAAAAATACAAAAAAAGTTTTCCACTAAGCCAGAAAGCCAAAAGTTTTAAGAGCTCAATCAACCACAAGGCTAACAGCTCCGTGGGAAAAAAAGAGACTGAAGAGGGAACCTGCATGGACGCGTGGTATAGGGCATGCTGAGCATGCTCAGCGTGCCCTATCAAACCTTCTAAAAACTTTAAAATAAGTTTTCCACATCGGGGTCCATCTGATGATGTCATCCATGTATGAAGATTACCATTCTGCTTATCTTTGAATGTTTTCTACATTATAAATTATAAATCTTTGAATGTTTTCTACATTATAAATTTGTTATAACTTGTTGCAATGTAAACCCTGTTCAATGTAAACCGCTAAATGAAGCGATAGTTTGAGTTCCTTGTAAACCGGGGTGATATGTATTCTATACAGGAACCTCCGGTCTAGAAATACTATAAATAAATAAATAAATAAATCTTTGGAGAAACCGTGCTCTCTAAATAAACTGAAGAAAATCTACTTCAAGCTTTCCCCACTATGAAGAGAGCAATTAAAAATCTCCAGAACCGAAACATCATCATCAAACCAGCCTGTGCAAGAGTTATTAATACAGAAAAATATATAGTAGAAGGGTAAAGGCAACTCTCAAATACATAATACAAAAAACTTAACAAGAATCCCACACAGGAATATAGAAAACTGAAAAATGTCATCAACACACTGCCAAAGCAACTACAGCCAAACCAATTATATCCAGTATTAGCACATTCACAGAGGATATATCTAGATTAAGATATATCCAGACAATAGTGAGAAAAATAGAGAACAACTGAAAGGTGTAGCTACAAAAGGTAAAAAGTGTGCAACAGGCATGGGCATTGTTAAAAAATATCATCCTAGAAGCACAGACCAGATGTATTCCATGGATTAAGAAAGATAGAAGGAAGGCAAAACGATTACTGTCATGGTTAAAAGATGAAGTGAGAGAGGCCATTTTAGCCAAAAGATCTTCATTCAAAAATTGGAAAAAGTATCCATCAGAAGAAAATAGAATAAAGCATTAGCATTGGCGAGTTAAATGTAAGACATTGATAAGACAGGCTAAGAGAAAATTTGAAAAGAATTTGGCCATAGAGGCAAAAACTCACAATAAAAACTTTTTAAAATATGTCTGAAGCAGAAAGCCTGCAAGGGAGTCAGTTGGACCAGTGGATGCTCAAGAGGTTAAAGAGGCAATTAGAGAAGTTAAGGCCATCACGTAAAGATTAAACAATTTCATTGCTTCAGTGTTTACTGAAGAAGATATTAGAGAGATATCCATTCCAGAGGAAGTTTTCATGGGTGATCATTCAGATCAATTGAACCAAATCAAGGTGTACCTGGAAGATGTAGTAGGCCTGATTGACAAACTGAAGAGTAGTAAGTCATCTGGACCAGATGGAATACATCCAGGGTTCTGAAAGAACTAAAATATAAAATTTCAGACCTATTAGTAAAAATTTGTAACCTATCATTAAAATCATCCAATGTGGAGGCAAGATGGCGGCGTGAACAGGCTGTGTGAATGCTGAGCTCCGGTTTCTGCAATAAGATTTTTGGTAACAATGCCTGCAAAAAGGAAGGGGAAGCTCCGTGTCTTTCCTTCGGACCCAGAGCTGACGACTCAGCGGCTTATAACATCTTCCGCACCTGTGAAGGAGCTTAAAACGGGAGGTGAAACCCCCACTGCTGGAACAAGCGGTGGAGCGCTTGTCTCGCTGGGGGAAATCACGCTCAGCCCCCCGGATCCTCGTAAGCCTGTGATAGCAGCTCTCCCTGACCTCTCTCAGGCAGTTGAGTCACTGAGCTCCAAAGTGACTCAGGCAGAGTCACTTTGGACAGAAAGGATGCCAGAGAGATGGAGCAACTGTGACTCCGATACAGAGCTCTGAAGAGCAGGAAACACCAGGGACAGAGGGTCTGGCTTCGGTCCCCCCCGTCCCCCCCGAGTCAACACCTATCCGGGAGAAAGAGGAGGAAGCTTAGGAGAGATCAGTTGCTGGAGTTGGGAGGAACTTGCTGGCTGGAATTTCACCTCTGCTGAAAGTGGGTGAGTTTATCCAGTGTCCCCGCTTTCAAATGCCGTTAAAGCCAGAGACAATCACGCTGGACGCTATATGGGACCTAGTGACTACATTAGGGAACGTTGTGAGTGAAATTAATGATAAAATAGATATTTTTGCTCAGAAGATAGACTCACATGATGTACAGATAGAAGAATTAAAGCCACGAATGGAGACGGTGGAAGCAGAGTTGGTGAGGAATCAAGAATATAAGGCCAAGATGGTGAAAGAGTTCAGCACTGTATCACGCAGGCTGGAACATTTGGAAAACCACTCGAGACACTTGAACTTAAGATTCATAAATTTCCCTAAGATTGTGGGAGAACTTCCCTATGTTTCATTCAGAAAATATTTCTCGGAGGTTTTGAAATTTCAGGAGGGAGAAATTCCTTCAGTTAATAAGCTTTTTTTATTTACCAGTTTCTGCTAAAAACTGAGAAATCTCTCAAAATATTGCTGCTAAAGGGAACCTTACACAATTTTTAGAAGACTCAACTTCTGAATTTTATGAATGTGCTACGTTAATGGTATCATTTATTACTGAGAGGGATGTTAGTGAAACTATGAAAAGATACTTTAAGAATATGGCAGTGCCCTTTAGAAGTACACAGATTCGTATATATCCAGATTTTGCTCCAGTAACACAGGAGAAAAGATGAGAATTTTTAGTGCTAAGAGCCCAAGTAGTCTCTTTGGGTTTTTCATTTTTGTTAAAATATCCCTGTAAGTGCGTAATTAAGTCTTCAACAGAATGCTTTATTTTCTTCTATCCAGAACAACTAAAATATTTCTTTAATGCTAGGAGGGTAGTAATAACTCCCTCTAATAATTAGCACTAGAGTGGATCATGTAGTAATAAGCTCCTGTGACACGTTAAAGCCTTACGTTAAGGATGTTTCTGCTTTATTAGTCTCCAATTATTTTCTGCCCTCAGGTCAAAGTTTCTTTAAGGGGAAATGCAATTGTTCTGTAATTAGATGAATGTGAAATTATTTTCTTCTTTCTTTTTTTTTTTTATTATGTACTGAACTTGCATATCCATTTTCTTCTAGTAAGATGATGTCTTGCTGTAATGTTAAATTAGAAAAATAAAATTAAAAAAAAAAAAATCATCCAATGTACCTGAAGATTGGAAGATGGCCAAAGTAACCCCTATATTTAAAAATGGATCCAGGAGTGATGCGGGAAACTAGACTGGTGAGCCTGACTTCAGTGCTGGGAAAAATCATGGAAACTATTATAAAGAATAAAATCACAAACATTTAGATAGACATGGTTTGATGGGACACAGCCAGCATGGATTTACCCAAGGGGTAAATCCTTGCCTCACAAATCTCCTACTTTTTTTTGAAGGGGTGAATAAACACGTGGACAAAGGTGAACCGGTAGATGTGGTGTATTTGGATTTTCAGAAGGCATTCGACAAAGTCCCACATGAGAGGCTTCTAAGAAAACTAAAAAGTCATGGGCTAGGAGGTGATGTCATTTTGTGGATTGCAAGTTGGTTAAAAGACAGGAAACAAAGAGTAGGAATAAATGATCAGTTTTCACAGTGGAAAAAGTTAAAACAGTGGAGTGTCTCAAGGATCTGTTCTTGGACCGGTGCTTTTTTTTTTTTTAATTATCTCTTTATTTGGACCGGTGCTTTTTATTATATTTATAAATGATCTAGAAAGGGGTACAATGAGTGAGATGATCAAATTTGAGGATGACACAAAATTACGTAGATGGTTAAAGCTCAAGCAGATAGTGATGAATGACAGGAGACCTTGCAAGACCAGAAGATTGGGCTTCCAAATGGCAGATGAAATTTAATGTGGACAAGCGCAAAGTGATGCATACAGGCAAAAATAACCCTTGCTGTAGTTACACAATGTTAGGTTCTATCTTAGGAGTTACCACCCAGGAAAGAGATCTAGGAGTCACAGTGGATAATACATTGAAATCGTCGGCCCAGTTTGCTGTGGCAATCGAAAAAGCAAACAGAATTTTAGGAATTATTAAGAAAGGAATGGAAAATAAAACAGATGATGTCATAATGCCTCTGTATCGCTCCATGGTGAGACCGCACCTTGAATACTGTGTGCAGTTCTGGTCACCGCATCTCAAAAAGGATATAGCTGCACTGGGGAAAGTGCAGAGAAGGGCAACCAAAATGATAAGGGGCATGGAACGGCTGCCCTATGAGGAAAGGCTAAAGAAGTTAGGGCTGTTCAGTTTGGAGAAGAGATGACTGAGGGGGGATGTGATAGAAGTCTACAAAATCATGAAAGGACTTGAACAAGTTAATGTAAATCAGTTATTTACTCTCTCAGATAACAGAAGGACCAGAGGCATTCCATGAAGTTAGCAAGTAGCACATTTAAAACAAATCGAAGACAATTCTTTTTCACTCCGTGCATAGTTAAGCTCTGGAATCCATTGCCAAAGAATGTGGTTACAGCAGTTCGTGTAATGTAGAGATTACTTACCTGATAATCTCATTTTCCTTAGTGTATGCAGATGGACTCAAAACAAGTGGGTATAGTGTGCTCGTACTAGCAGCTGGAGACGGATCTGACGTCAGCACGGGTACATATACCCCCGCAGGAAGTGCAGCAATTCAGTAATCTTCCTTGCAAAAGCTGTATGGATATATGTGTAGCTGAACGATCGATTAAATGAACAGGATTACCCTGACCGATTGATAGTAGCTGGAGACCGCCAGTGTTCTCAACCGGAAGGCGTCGACACCCGGCAGGGTGGATGGCCTATTATAAGAAACATGGCTTACCGTGACTCGGTGAATCCCCATGTATGCTGGCAGCCGGGCGGGATGCTGAGTCCATCTGCATACACTAAGGAAAACGAGATTATCAGGTAAGTAATCTCTACTAGAGATGTGAATCGTGTGATCGATCGTCTTAACGATCGATTTCGGCTGGGGGGGGGGGAGGGAATCTTATCGTCGCGGTTTTGTTTTTTAAAATATCGTGTAAATCGTAAATCGGGGGAGGGCGGGAAAACCGGCACACTAAAACATCCCTAAAACCCACCCCGACCCTTTAAAATAAATCCCCCACCCTCCCGAACCCCCCCAAAATGCCTTAAATTACCTGGGGTCCAGAGGAAGGGTCCCGGTGTGATCTTTTACCCTCGGCCCTCCGGTGCGTTGTAGAAATGGCGCCGGCGCTACCTTTGCCCTGTCATATGACAGCAGGGCAAAGGTAGCGCCGGCGCCATTTTGTTTTTTTGTCCCCCGATGTCAGGAGCGTAGGAGATCGCTCCCAGACCCCCGCTGGACCCCCAGGGACTTTTGGCCAGCTTGGGGGGGCCTCCTGACCCCCACAAGACTTGCCAAAAGTCCAGCGGGGGTCCGGGAACGACCTCCTAAACTCGAATCGTTTTGCCGTACAGCAAAATGGCGCCGACCGTATGGTTGGCGCCATTTTGCTGTACAGCATTTTGCTGTACAGCAAAATGGCGCCGACCGTACAGTTGGCGCCAACCGTACGGTTGGCGCCATTTTGCTGTACGGCAAAACGATTCGAGTTTAGGAGGTCGTTCCCGGACCCCCGCTGGACTTTTGGCAAGTCTTGTGGGGGTCAGGAGGCCCCCCCAAGCTGGCCAAAAGTCCCGGGGGGTCCAGCGGGGGTCCGGGAGCGATCTCCTGGACGCGTGACGTCGGGAGCTAGGAATCAAAATGGCGCCGGCGCTACCTTTGCCCTGTCACATGATAAGGGCAAAGGGCCACCGGCGCCATTTCTCTTCACAGCAGCCGTGGGCAGAGAGCGGGACATCGCACCGGGATCATCGCGCCGGGACCCCAGGTCATTTAAAACATTTTGGGGGGGTTCGGGAGGGTGGGGGTTTGTTTTAAAGGTTCGGGGTGGGTGTTAGGGTTTTTTTGGTGTGCCAGTTTTCCCACCCCCTATTTAACGATACAATACAAATGCCCCTGACGATAAATCGTGGGCATTTGTATTGTATCGTGCACTCTAACGATTTTGGACGATTTAAAAATTATCTGACGATAATTTTAATCGTTCAAAAACGATTCACATCCCTAATCTCTACATTTCCTAGCGTGTAGCAGATGGACTCAAAACAAATGGGATGTACAAAAGCTACTCCCAGACTAGGCGGGAGGCTGCCCGAGGTCCGTTCAGGATTGCCCTCGCAAATGCTGTGTCTTCCCTGGCCTGGACGTCCAGACGATAGAATCTGGAGAAGGTATGGAGGGAGGACCACGTTGCCGCTTTACATATCTCTGCAGGCGACAGCATCCTAGTCTCTGCCCAAGAGGCCGCTTGTGCTCTGGTAGAGTGAGCCTTGACCCGTAGAGGTGGTGGATTTCCTGCCTCTACGTAGGCTGCCTTGATAACTTCTTTGATCCAGCGGGCGATGGTTGCCCGTGAGGACACTTCCCCTTGGCTCTTCCCGCTGTGAAGGACGAACAGGTGGACCGTCTTTCGTACTGCTTCTGACATTTCCAGGTATCTGGACAGTAGCCTGCCAATGTCGAGATGGCATAGTATTCGACCTTCTTCCGACTTCTTCAAACCTTCCGTGGTGGGCAAGGATATGGCTTGGTTGAGGTGGAAGTGTGAGACTACTTTGGGTAAGAAGGAAGGAACCGTGCGAAGATGGATAGCCTCTGGAGTGATTCGAAGAAACGGATCACGGCAGGACAGCGCCTGTAGCTCTGAGATGCGGCGTGCTGAGCATACGGCCAGCAGGAACACCATCTTCAAGGTCAACAAACGGAGGGACAGGCCTCGGAGGGGTCTGAAGGCAGGTCCCACTAGGAATTCCAAAACTAGGTTGAGGTTCCACAAAGGCACTGGCCACTTCAGTGGCGGGCGAATGTGTTTGACTCCTTTCAGGAAACGTGAAACGTCTGGGTGTGTGGCAATGCTGTTGCTGTCACTCCGGGGACCGTAGCAGGATAGCGCTGCCACCTGAACCTTGATGGAATTGAGGGACAGACCCTTCTGAAGTCCTTCTTGCAGGAAATCCAAAATGATAGGGAGTTTAGCAGCATGTGGATTGGTGCCATGAGATTCGCACCAGGCTTCAAATACTCTCCAGATCCGTATATATGTTAGTGATGTGGAGAACTTGTGTGCTCGGAGGAGTGTATCTATTACCGGCCCCGAGTATCCTCTTTTCTTCAGTCTAGCCCTCTCAATGGCCAGACCGTAAGAGAGAATTGAGCTGGATCCTCGTGGAGGATGGGACCTTGCTGCAGCAGGTCCCTGTGTGGAGGCAGTGGCAGTGGATTCCCTGCCAGTAGTCTTCTCATGTCTGCGTACCAGGGTCTTCTTGGCCAGTCTGGGGCCACTAGAAGAACTAGTCCTCTGTGCCGCTGAATCTTGTGTATAATGGCGCCCAGCAGGGGCCATGGAGGAAAAGCATATAGCAGGAACCCCGGAGGCCATGGCTGTACCAGGGCATCGATCCCCTGGGATAGAGGATCCCGCCTGCGGCTGAAATACCTGGGTACTTGAGCGTTGGACCTGTCCGCTAGTAGGTCCATGCCAGGCGTCCCCCACTGATCCACAATCATCTGGAAAGCTGTGGGCAACAGTTGCCATTCCCCGGGTTTAGGCTTTCTCTGCTGAGGAAGTCTGCCGTGGTGTTGTCCTTCCCGGTGATGTGGACGGCGGAGATGTCCTGGAGATTTGCTTCCACCCAAGTCATCAGGGGGGCTATTTCTAGGGATACCTGTCGGCTTCTGGTTCCGCCCTGTCGGTTGATGTATGCCACTGTGGTGGCGTTGTCAGACATCACTCTGACCGCTCTGTTTCGAAGTCTGGGCAAATCACAGGCATGCTAGCCTGACTGCCCGTGCCTCTAGTCGGTTTATGTTCCACCCCGACTCTTCTCTGTTCCACCGCCCTTGGGCGGTGAGTTCTTCGCAGTGTGCTCCCCATCCGTTCAGGCTGGCATCTGTCGTGAGCAGGGTCCAGGTTGGGAAGGACATTCTTGACCCCCGGCTCATGTGGCCGGGCTGCAACCACCAACGTAGCTGATTCCGCACTCTGGCTAGTAGAGGTAGGTGTACGGTGTAGTTCTGTGATCGTGGGCACCACTGAGATAGGAGGGCGCGTTGTAATGGTCTCATATGAGCCCGCGCCCATGGTATCACCTCCAGAGTGGATACCATAAGGCCGAGGACCTGTAGGTAATCCCAAGCTGTGGGCCGGGTGGCGCTCAGCAGAGCCAGCAGACGATTCCGGAGCTTTGATCTCCTCTTGGAGGTCAGGCTGACCTTGTCTTCCTGGGTGTCGAATCGGACTCCTAGGTATTACAGTGACTGAGAAGGCTGTAGGGAACGCTTGTTTACTACCCATCCTAGGCTTTCCAGAAGAGCTATAACTCTATTGGTTGCCTGGTGGCTCTCCTCTGGTGACTTTGCCCTGATCAGCCAATCGTCCAGGTAGGGATGGACGAGGATTCCTTCCTTCCTGAGTGACGCCGCCACTACTACTATGACCTTGGTAAAGGTCCGCGGCGCAGTGGCTAACCCAAAGTGTAAAGCTCGGAACTGGAAGTGTTGGTTCAGGACTTTGAAGTGTTGGTTCAGGACTTTGAAGCATAAATAGCGCTGGTGATCCCGATGGATTGGGATATGCAAGTAGGCTTCCGACAGATCTAGGGACGTGAGAAAATCCCCTGGCTGTACTGAATTTTTGACAGACCGCAGAGTTTCCATGCAGAAGCTGGGGACCCGTAAGTGCCGGTTGACTGACTTGAGGTCCAGGACGGGCCTGAAAGTGCCCTCCTTCTTGGGCACTATGAAATAAATGGAATAATGCCCAGAATTTATCTCCCCTGCAGGCACTGGGATTATGGCTTTTAGGGACAGGAGCCTCCGCAAGGTAACTTCTAGTGCCGTCCTCTTGAGGGGTGAACAAGGAGATTCCACAAACTTGTCTGACGGGAGCTGAAGAAAGTCCAGGTAATACCCTTCTCAGATGATGGCGAGGACCCACTGGCCCGAGGTAATCTCGACCCACCTGCGGTAGAAGAGGCTGCTACCCCCGGATGGGTCGGCTGATTGTCATTGTGGGGTATGGCCGGGACCCGAACCCGAGCCGGTTCCCCTCTTGTTGCGCTTAGTCCGAAAGGACTGGTTCCTGGCCTGCGAACGAGGTGCTTGGAAGCGAGTCCTGTAAGGGTTGAAGTGCTGAGAGTTTCTACCTCTGGATGGTCTAGGAAAAGGGCGCTGGCTCTTCCTTGACCTGTCTTCTGGTAGACGGGGTATTGGAGAAGCGCCCCATTTATTGGCCAGTTTCTCGAGGTCGCTGCCGAACAGGAGGGATCCCTTGAAAGGCATTCTCGTGAGACGTGTCTTGGAGGAGGAGTCGGCCGACCAATTACGTAGCCAGAGCTGTCTCCTGGCTGCCACTGAGGATGACACTCCCTTGGCTGCCGTACGGACTAGGTCGGAGGCTGCGTCAGTGAGGAACGAGAGAGCTGATTCCATCTCTTCTCCCAGGGTGTTGTTCCTAGCCTGTGATAAACAGGAACGCGTCACCACGGTGCAGCAGGTCACAATTCGTAGGGACATGGCTGCCACCTCAAAGGCGTGTTTCAGAATGGCGTCCATGGGCCGGTCATGTGTATCCTTGAAGCCGTCCCCCCTTCCACCGGAATGGTAGTGCGCTTCACAATTGCGCTATGGCGTCTACCTGGGGGCACGCCAGCATCTCCTTGGTTGCTGGGTCTAACGGGTATATGCCAGCCAAGGCCTGACCCCCTTTGAATGAGGCCTCCAGCGCATTCCATTCCAGATCGATTAGCTGCTGTGCTGCTCGTAGGAGGGGAAAATGGTGAGTCGTTTGGCGCAGGCCCTCTAACAGGGGGTTCATTCTAGGTTCCCCTGGGGTGTCATGGCCTGGGAGAGCCAGTTCCGACAGACATTGTGAGATCAGGCCTGGGAGATCCTCTTTCAGAAAGAAACGCCTCATGGTCCGATATGGTTCAATCCCCGAGGGAAGTTCTCCCTCCTTGGGGGGCTCGTCATCTTATTTATTTATTTCAAAAATCTTCTATACCGTCGTTAAGTTAGGTAACCATCACAACGGTTTACATGGAGGCACGATAAAGTAAAATATGATTGGTATAGATTTACAAGTTAACCATGTGCCATCAAAGTACGGTAACATTTTCGTAATAATAAACTATGTGTATAAATTAAACCTATATGTATTTTAAGAAATATTGATTTGAATTTTAATGTAATGATATATTTTAAGGTTAAAAACAACTTATTTGCTTGGTGCGACCTTTTCACTCAGCTGTATTTCTCCTTCTCTTTGTCTATACAAAAAGCTTGTTTATAGAGCTATGTTTTCAAGTTGGTTCTGAATAATTTAAAATCTCTTCCTCAGAGCAATCTGAATCCCCATAAGTGGGGCTTCTGGGTGGCGAGTGGCCGTGCCTAGGCCTTGAGGGTCCAGGGGCCGGGTCATTCGGAACGTATGGACCCGGTCGGGGAGCAGACTGCATTGTGACAAAGGCATGAATCCCCTTGAATAATTCCACCCAGGAGAGCGAAGCCGGATCTGACCTTAGGGACACCAGGTCTCTCGGGTTCCCTGGCAGCTCACCGCTGCCTGCTAGGTCCGGGGTGTTCCCTGAGGAACTGGCAAGTACGCTGGGCTGCGACCGGTCCTGGCCTGGCTCTGAGGTTGCATGCAGAGCACAGGCTTATGCCTGATTCTGGAGGTGCCGGCTCCGCTGACGCATGGGCTCTCTTACGCTCCATCTCGTCTGTGAACCCAGCTGGGGTGTGCGCTTTGTAATATGTGCGAAAGATGTGCGCCTACCAATCTGCGCTTATCCACGTGCGCCTGTCCATGTGCGCCTGTCCACGTGCGCCTGTCCACGTGCGCCCATGAACGTGCGCTTAGCCACGGGCGCCTATGAACGTGCGCTTAGCAACGGGCGCCTATCAACATGCGCCTATCAACGTGCGCCTAGCAACGGGTGCCTAGCAACGGGCGCCTAGCAACGGGCGCCTATTGCACGGCTGACGAACCAGGGCAGAAGGCGAGCAGGCAGGCAAAATGGCGACCCCCTTGGCGGGTTGCCACGTAGGCAGACTCTGCTAATCCTCGCTTCCTCGGAGACCAACAAGTAAAGATGTATGCCTTACCTTGTCTTCGGCGCTTCCCGGCTGTGACCCGGGAGGTCTCCGGCTGCAAGGGGAGAGGGTAAGTACCGTCACCGCCACGCTCGAGGAAGTGCACCCGCTGCCTCTAGGCCACGCCCGAACTCGTCTAGCTCGGGGGCCAAGTCCACGCCTGGACCGAGGCTGCCTCTATGCCGCGCCCGAGCCCTTCTCACTCGGGGGCTAGGTCCCTGCCGCGAGTCGGCCACCGGACCGAGGCTCTTACCTCCGAGGGGACCACGGAAATCGCCTCGGGAAACTCAACTGGGGGAGGGACTGAATGGTATCACCGCAGGAGTGCGGGGCTTGTCTTCAAGTAGGTTTCTTCTATGAATTTAGTCGTTAGAATTTGGAAAAAAATGCTCAGCGAGCGTGAGGTAGCTCCAAACTGCTTTGGAGACGGAAATTACTGAATTGCTGCACTTCCTGCGGGGGTATATGTATCCGTGCTGACGTCAGATCCGTCTCCAACTGCTAGCACGAGCACACTATACCCACTTGTTTTGAGGCCATCTGCTACACGGTAGGAAACTGGGTTTAAAAAAGGTTTGGATAAGTTCCTTGAGGATAAATCCATAAACTGTTATGACAATTATTAAGAAGCAATAGTAGCTTGTTATCTAATGTTTGGGTACTTGCCAGGTACTTGTGGCTTGGATTGGCCACTGTTGGAAACAGGATACTGGGCTTGATGGACCCTATGTCTGACCCAGTATGAATATCTTATGTTCTTATGTTATGTGTGGAGGGAACGCCATGTCGCAGCCCTGCAGATCTCCATAAGAACTGCCCTAAAGTGGGCCACCAAAGTTTCCATAGCTCTGACGGAATGAGCCTTGACATGACCTCCAAGCTACAGTCCCACCTGTGTATAACAGAATGAAATGCAATCCAGTATCCAGCTGGACAGTGTCTGCTTACCAATGGCAACTCCCAATCTATTCGTAACAAAAGAGACTAAGAGTTGTGTGGATTTCCGATGACCTTCTATCTTGTTCCAGGTAGAATGCTAAAGCCCTCTTACAATCCAATCTGTGCAAGGCCCGCTTGCCCTGCACACTGAAGTGACTCCCCACCAAAAAGATGACCTTCTAGGTCAGGTACTTCAGATCACAGGAGCTCAGCGGCTTGAAAGGAGCTTTCATTAGCTGAGCCAACACATCGTTAAGGTCACACCACAGGAGGCTTCAGGGGAGGTTTGAACTGAATCAGGCTGCACATAAACCGTCCCATCAAGGGCTGCATGGAGATGGGCAAACCATCCACACCCTGATGGTAAGCTCTGATCACACTCAAGTGCACCCTAATGGAGTTGGTTTTCAGACCAGTTTCCAAGAAGTAGAAGAGGTGCTCAAGCAGTTTGTGAGTAGAGCAAGAGAAGGGATCCAGGTCACATTGCTCACATCACACTGAAAACAACTTCCACTTAAGCCCATAGGACTTCCTAGTGGAAGGCTTTCTAGAAGCCACCAGGACCCGAGGCACATCAGAGGTCAAGGGGCCACAGAATCAACTTCTTAACATCCATGCCGAGAGAGATAGGGCCTGGAGGTTGGGATGCTGCAGCCTGCCCTGATTGTTATGATATTGAGGTGTTTGGTTGATTCTTAGGGGCAACAGTGATAGTGACTCCCACGGGGAGGAGCCCCATAGGGAACTGCAGCACCAGGCTAGACTCAGATGCACAAACACAGAGAATATATCTTTATTATGCAGCTTGTATGATTCACCAGAGGTGGCAGTAGAGAGTGGATTAGATAGCAACAGTCTGTGATCCTCGGCGGAGGAGACCCGTCCCACAATGGTGGTATAAGGCCCCAATGCAGATATCCAGTGAGGCGCTGTAGGAGAACATAAGAACATGCCATACTGGGTCAGACCAAGGGTCCATCGAGCCCAGCATCCTGTTTCCAACAGTGGCCAATCCAAGCCATAAGAACCTGGCAAGTACCCAAAAACTAAGTCTATTCCATGTTACCGTTGCTAGTAATAGCAGTGACTATTTTCTAAGTCAACTTAATTAATAACAGGTAATGGACTTCTCCTCCAAGAACTTATCCAATCCTTTTTTTAAACACAGCTATACTAACTGCACTAACCACATCCTCTGGCAACAAATTCCAGAGTTTAATTGTGCGATGAGTAAAAAAGAACTTTCTCCGATTAGTTTTAAATGTGCCCCATGCTAACTTCATGGAGTGCTCCTTAGACAGAGACAGACTGGCAGATGTTATTACACACTCCCTGGTAGCTGAGTAGATAAGAGTTCCCAATAAGCAGTAGAGAGAGGATAGGTAGCAACAGTCTCTGATCCTCAGCAGAGGAGTCCCGTTCCACAATGGTGGAGTAGGGCCCGATGCAGATAGACAACGAGGAGCTATAGATGAACAGACTGGGAGAAGTAGTACTCACTCTCTGTAGCTGATAGGTGGTGTTCCAGCAGGTAGAAGAATTGGTAGCAGGCACCAGGTTAGACACACAGGCCCTCGAGGAGCGAGTACCTGGATTCAGGATAGGCACCTGAAAATAAGCAAAGGGCCCCCGAGGAGCAGGTACCCAAGTTAGTAGAACCCCGGAGGGTGAAGATAGCTTCCAGCAGCAGCAGAAGCGATAGAGCAGCTTCAGACCGGAACAAGTCAGAAGCAGTGATGTCACTCAAGTGGGACGCCCCTGAGGTTCGCGCCAACACTGGTACAAGACGTGAAGCGTGCACGCGCACCCTAGGAGGCCTCAGGTCAACATGGCGGGACGCCGCGCCAAAGCTGCTCCAGGGACACCGAAGGGTGGCGCTATGGATGCCATTCTCCCGAGGCTGGTGGTGAAGGCTAAAATAGAGGTGAGGCATGTCGGACGAAGCCATCTGAGACCAATGGACGCAACACTGATCTTGAATGATGAGATCCGGGGACACCCCAGGCTGATTGATTCCCAGAGATATAGATCCAGTAGGAATAGGAACAGGAACAGACCTTCCTTGGTCAATGCGGGGCTATGAGGACCATGGTGCCCCGGTCCTGGCAAAGCTTCAAGAGAGTCTTAACTAGAGGGATTGGAGGATACGCATACAGGAGGCCCTGGCCCCAGTTGCAGGCAAAGGCGTACAAAGCTGGGGATGCCGTTCGTCTGATAGAGGGAGCAGAACTGAGCTACCTTGCTGTTGCAGGGGCATGCGAACAGATCCATGTCTGGGGTCCCCCAGAGTTGAATGATCCAATCTGCCACCACCTGGTCCAGGGACCACTCATGGGGCTGGAAAGCTCGACTCAACCAGTTCGCTATCACATTGTCCATTCTGGCCAGATACATGGCCCGGAGCACCATCCCCTGGGACAAGGCCCAGGACCAGATCTGAACCACTTCCTGGCACAAGAGGAACGATCTCGTACCTCCCTGCTTGTTGATATAACACATCATGACCTGGTTGATGGCCTGAATCAGGACCATCTTGCCAGCCAGCCGATCCCTGAAGGCCCAAAGAGCATACTGGATCACCTGGAGCTCCAGGAAGTTGATTTGGCATTGTGCTTCCTGGGTGGACCACAGGCCTTGGGTGCAGAAACCTTCCACATGGGCTCCCCACCCCAGATTGGAGGCATCCGTGTTGAGTATAACCTGAACAGGGGGAGATTGAAACGACACCCCTCGCTCCAGATCGAAGACGGTCCCCACCAAGACAAAGAGTCCTGGAGAGACGGTGTAACCTGGATACGAACCCGGAGGCTTTGAGTGACCTGACGCCACCGAGACCATAAGAGTCCAAAGGGGCCAGCGCATATGCATGTGGGCAAAGGGAGTAACATGGACAGTAGCGGCCATGTGCCCTAGCAGTCTCAACATTTGCCTTGCGGAGACCCGCTGGCTCTGCTGCACCATTCCCGCCAGGGACAATAAGGTCAGCACCCTGCTGCGAGGCAGGAAGACCTTTGCCTGTGCCATGTCCAGCAGGGCTCTGATGAAGTCCAACTGAGTCGACAGGTTCAGATGAGACTTTGGTTAATTGATAATGAACCCCAATGACTCCAGCACGTAGATGGTCAAGCGCAGGGAATGCGTCGCCCCCACCTGGGTACCGCTTTTGACCAGCCAATCATCCCAAACCTGCGCAGGTGCGCCCCTAGCACAGCTAGACTCTTGGTGAAGACCCGTGGTGTGAAGGCCAGACCGAATGGTTACACCCTTTGCTGAAAGGGCCGTTCACCTACCACAAACCAAAGATTCTTCCTGTGACCTCGGAAGATCTCAATGTGGGTATAAGAGACTTTTAAATCGAGGGAGTATAGCCAGTCCCCTCTTTGCAAGAGGGGAATCAGGGTGCCCAGAGACCATCTTGAACCTTTCTTTTTTTAGAAACCAGTTCAAGGCCCTCAGATCCAGGATAGGTCGGAGACCCTCAATTTTCTTTTGAATCAGAAAATACCGGAAGTAGAAACCCTGTCCCCACTGCTCTGGTGGAACAAGCTTGAGTGCCCTGGCCGTTACCATGGCGGACAGCTCTGCCAAGAGGATCTCCTGACACGCTGATGGCCCCCAAAAAGGGTTCTGAGGAGAATCTGGCGGAACACCCAACAGGAACCACTGGTCCAAGATGATCCCGGGCCATCGATCCGCGAAGCATCATAGCCGAATTCCGACCAGGGGTCCCACCGCATGGGGACGAGTAGTTGGCTCTTGTTCCCGCCCCTCCAGTCAAAACCCCGTAGCAGGGTTTGGCTGGGGTGCTAGCTATGGCATAGGGGCTCATTGCTGCCTGGAATGTACCCGAGAGTTCACCCTGCAGGCAGGTAATACTTCCGCTGATGATAAAAAGAACGCCACAGTCCTTGCCACGATGATCTCCTGGCCAAAGATGGCAGGTCAGAGGTACTGGCGGGAAGATGCTGGAGGGTCTCATGGTGGTCCTGCAACTGAGCCAACTGCATTCCTCACCTTATCTCCAAAGAGATTCTTGCCAGTACACGCCAAATCAGCAAGGCTCTCTCCTGCATCTTCAGCCGGAGGTCCGAAGCCAAGCCATCCTGCGGATGCCAATCCTAGCAGCCGCAACTCTCACTGCCATCTCAAACACATCATAGATGGATTGCACCTCATACATACCGCAATCAAGACCCTGTTGTGCGACCGCCAATAAAGCCTCCTGCTGCTGCAGGTGCAGACGGTCGGCCACCTGCTGAACCTTTTTCAGAGGTTACAGGAATTCTGCATTATATAGAGTTAGTATGAGGTGATTCAAGCAATCAACATGGCGTTCTGAAAAACCTTTCTACCTAGCGCATCCAGAGCCCTATGTTCTCTCCCTGGGGGAGCCAAGGTATAGGTCCGGGAGCAATTGGCCTTTTAAGCACGGACTCAACCACCACTAACTGGTGGGGGAGCTGATGTTTCTCAAAGCCAATGGTATGCTGGACCACCCATCTGCCTTCCTATTTACAGGTGGCACCGTGAAGGGGCAATTCCTAAATTCTCAAGAGCAGCTCTTTGAAAATTTAAAGATTTCATAGACTGGGACAGCCACAATCTCCTTCGGAGCATCAACAAATTGGAGGACATCCAAAATCTTGTGTCTAGTGTCTTCCTCCGTCATGAGCTGGAGCAGAATGGCTTCCACCATGGCCCACACAAAACCCGTGAAGGTCAGATCTTCAGGCAGGGACTTCTGTCGTTCCTCCGGGAGAGTCGAGTCTGAGAGAAGGCCCTTGAAATCCTCCAAGGAGGAATCAGAGGTGTCAACCTCCAGGGATCATAAAGGGCTTCACCCACACTGACGGGAGTCGGGGTCAAAGCCCTGGATATGCCCCGAGGCCTAGCCACCGCGGGGCACCGATGGCATCGACAGACCCACAGGCAAACCCAGCAGAGCCGGCCGGGGAGCAGGAGGATGTACCGGCGCCGCCGGCCAAGGAGCAGCAAGGAGCAGCAGCGCCACCGGCCTCAAAGGGCCTTCCTCATCTGAAGAGCAGTGAACAAGGACGGCATTAGACTGAGGATGCAATGGTGCCCCATGAGACATCAATGGAACCGAGGGCATCGGGGCTAGGAGTTAGAAGGACACCAAGAACATCATCGAGGCACTCCAACAGTGGCTCCAGCAGGGAGGCTGCCACCACTGATGCCGACGGAGGCACTGACTCGATCGACTGCCAACTGCACTCCAGCACCTCCTCGAAGGTCATGGACACCAGGACCAGCTGAGTGGAAGGAGACATAGCACGATCATCCTCAGAGCCTCAAGGGAGGTCGGCGCCTGGCACCAGAATGATTAGGTACCGCCTAGGAGCCCCAGCATTGATGGAGGGTATAACCTCCTCGCCTCAGGGCTGCTTCAGAGGCATCACGGTAAGAACCGGTGCCAGCCTGAGCCCAGTTCCATGCGCCAATGGTGACCGATGTCAATGGTTTCTCGACTTACCACGGTGCTCTGCCAGGTTTTTCCCCAGCGCTGAGGTGGACAGTGAAAATCCAGATGCCCTTGACCTAGAGGAGACCAAAGAAGCCCTATCCCCAGCCCCCCCAGTCCTCTGGTGTTACCAGTGGCGGATCAGACAGTGAGGGATTGATGCCCATCGGTTCCCCATAATCCTTTGATGTGGAAGACACTGACGCAGACGTCAAAGGCTTGGGCCTCTTGGACCCAAAATGCTTTTCCATCTTGTCGAGGCGGGCTGCCAGCCATTGAGAATTATCTGATCATACCTAACATTGTGGGATGCCCCTAGGCAGAGAATGCACACATCATGTGGCTTCATAATGGACACAGTCAGAAGGCACTGGAGTCACCAACGAAAACCCGATGCCGCCATAGGGAAAACAAGGCCGGCGAACGGTCAATGGCCTATGGGCCTGAAGGACACTACTACTGGGAACTAACCACAAAAAGAACTTACCACACCACCAGACTGACTAAAGGCAGGGGGAACCGAGAGGGACCTGGCACAGGACAAGGCAAAAAATAGTCTGAAAAATTGAGATTTCTAGAGAAAGAGAGCACAAGCTCTAAGACCGCAAGACAACAGCTCTCTGCGGAAAAAAAAAGAGACTGAAGAGAGACCCCATGTGGACGCATGGATTAGGGCATGCTGAGCATGCTCAGCGTGTCAGTCAAAGTTCTAGAAACTTTGACAGAAGTTTTCCGTGCTGGGCTCCATCTGATGATGTCACCCTTGTGTGAGGATTACCATCCTGCTTGCACTAGAAGAATCAGGAATACTTGAACATTAATGAAAATGATGAGGCTAATCCTGCTGTAGAATAGGAATGTTCGAAGGCAGTAATTAGAGGCAAACTGATTTCCAGAGCATCATATCTGAAGAGGGAGAACGGGTGTGGTTGGAGTTGATGCAGAAGATAGCAAAGTTGGAATTAAAGCACAAGAGAAACAGGGATGGATCCATTCTGGTCTTGTTGGAGATAGCATGCTGGGAATTAAAAGATTTGAATTTATCAGGAATAGCTTTGCAAATGGAGAAGTTATTGAATCTGGCAATAAGGCAGGGTGCTTATTGGCTAGAAGTTTCAAGGGGAAAATCATGCAGAATCAATTGTTTAAGATTAAAAAAAGAAATGGAGATATATTTACGATAGCAAACAATTCGAACTATTTTGCTGACTTCTATGAGAAGCTATATTCTGGGGATAACAATGAAGGGATCACTATTGAGAATTTCCTTAGAGATATATCACTCCCTTGTCTCACAGAGGAAGTCCATGAATTTGTAAATGTAAAAACAAGAGCAGGAGGTGATAGTGATACCTGACTTGAAATCTGGGAAGGCACCAGGACTAGATGGGTTTTCATCCAAATTTTATGAAACCTTCAAGTCTGCTATTACTCATCCTTTGGAAGCAATGTTTAATTATTTAAGGGGAAATGGGGAACTGGCTCCAGGAGCTAATGTAGCAGACATAATGGTTTTGACAAAGGGAGGGCGAGACCCAACATTATATGGATCGTACCGCCCTATCTTCTTAATTAATTTGCATTTAAAATTTTGGCAAAGGTACTGGCCTTAAGATAGGGTAAAATTGCTCCTTTGCTTATACATAGGGATCAATCATGATTTGTTTCAAGCAGACTAGCTGCAGATAATGTGAGAAGTGTTATACATTATTAAATGTTGCAGGTGAAACAAGAAGTTCCAGCAGTATTATTGGGCATGGTCACGAAAAAGGCCTTTGACAGGGTGCATTGGCCCTTCTTATTCCAGGTTTTGAGGAAATTGGGTCTGGGTGCAAGTGTTATATAATGGGGGTACTCAGAGTTATTTCCACTGGGGAGGGGTTCCAGAAGGGCTGTCAACTGTAGCCTCTATTATTTGGACTCTCCTTGGAACCTTTGACAGCAAAACCTAGGCTACAAGCGTTTATAAAAGGAGTAGCACTGGGGGTGAACTGTTATAAAATGACTATGTTTGCAGATGATTTCTTGTTTACGTTGACTGACCCCCTCGAATTGTCTCTGAAAATATTATTGGAAGAGTTGTGAGCCTATGAGGCTATTTCGGGGTTCATGGGCAACGAAGACAAACCAGAAGTCTTGAACATTACTATGTTCAAGGAGGACATGAGCAATTTGCAGACCAATTGCCTTTTAGGTGAGCCAAGGAGAGTGTGAGAGTGCATATATGTTCGAATCTGGACAATTTATTTGAAATAAATTATAGTCCATTAATATCAGAGATATATAGAGATCTAGAGAGGTGGGATCGATTACAGTTATCTTGGCTGGGAAGAATACACACTATTAAAATGAATGTATTGCCTAGACTCTTATTTTTTCGGATTCTTCCAATTCATGTCCCTGATAAGATGCTTAGAGGGTGGGAGAGGAAAATCTTTGGATTCATCGGAAGGATAAGGCCACCTAGGATGGAAAGAAAGGTCCTATATCAGTCGACATATCAGGGGGGGGGGCTTGGGAGTACCTAGATTGGGTTACTATTATGTTGCATCCCAGTTGCGAGCAGTGTTGGGGTGGCACTATGTGACTAAACAGAAGCTCTGGATAGTATTGGAACAGGATTTGGCTGGGGGTCCCATCTTTCAACAAACTTGTGTGGATGCAGGGGGGCTTGGTGGAGGGTCTCAGAGGGGCATCTCCCTGCACCAAAGTGACTTTAGCAATATGGGTTAAATTTAGGAAATTATTGGTGGGGGACAAATATTACTTGCATAGAACCTATTTTTTGTTTAATAAAAACTTTCCTCGAGGGAATTCTAAAGGTGTGGCAGCTCAGTGGCTAGATATGGGTCTGGAGAGGTTAGGGCAATTTTGGGATGGAAAAGGGGTACTGTCTTTTGAAACACTGGATCATAGATATGCTTTAAGGGAGAGTGATAGGTTTAATTATATGCTAGTGATATTGTTTATCCATTCCGGGGGGAGGGGTAGCAGGGGCCTTACAACAGAATAAAACGTTATTTGAGGCTTACTGTGATAAAGCTGATAAAACTTGGGAAAAAGCATGGGGCTTTGGCATTCCCTTGAGTCACCATCAAGTCCAGCAGGGAGTCCTCCATTTGTGAAGGATAAGCCGAAACGCTTCTTCCAACAACTCTCACTCCCCAGGATCTAGCTGCCGACGGCTAAGGAAATTGGTCTGAACAATGTCTATCCCAGCTATGTGAGAGGCTGCCAATAATTCTAGATTTTATACTGCCCAGTGAATTAGCTCTTGGGCCTCTTGAGCCACCGCTCAACTCTTGCCAGTCGATGTAAGCCACCGTTGTTGCATTTTCCGAAAAAATCCTTACTGGCCGTTCTCGTACCAGAAGCAGAAAGGCTTGCAATGCAAGGCAAACTGCTCTTGTCTCCAAACGATTTATGGGCCATGATGCCTCCTTCTGTGACCACCCGCCTTGAGCCGACTGCACCCGACACACAGCCCCCCCGCAGCCAGAGAGGCTGACTTCGGTTGTAACCACTATCCAGTTTGGAACCTCCAAGGCTACACCCCTGCTTAAGTGGTCATGACCAAGCCACCACGAGAGATTAGACCTGGCTACCTCCTTAAGAGACAACAGTAGATTAAACTGTTCCGACCATAGATCCCATCGGGAAAGTAACGCGTCCTGCAGCGGTCTCATATGAGCAAACGCCCAAAGAACCAAATCAAACTTGGAAGTCATGGAACCAATAACCTGCAGGCGATCCCAGACTCTGGGAACAGCCACTTCCAACAAGCTGTGAACCTGACTCTGCAATCTATTGGTCCGCTCTTTGGTGAGAAACACTTTACCAGTCCTGGTGTCGAAACACGCCCCCAGGAACTCCAACACCTGAGAAGGGGGCAACTGACTTTTCGACACATTCGCAACTCAACCCAGGGATCTCAAACACTGCAGTACCACTGCCACTGCCCGGCTGCAAATGGCCTCAGACTTTGCTCCAATAAGCCAATTGTCGAGATAAGAGTGAACCAGAATGCCCTCCTTCCTGAGAGCCACTGCCACAATTTATTTATTTATTTTATTTAAAGGCTTTTATATACCGGAGTTCATGCACTTGTGCATACAACTTCGGTTTACACAGAACAAGGAACAGAAAATTACATCAAACAGATTGAACAATTAAACAAATATATACAATTACATCCAACAATTGGGTATAAAAAACATGGCTAACTTAGTAGGAACTTAGAGTTTGAGGTAAAGGAGAGAAATAGTACCAAGTGGTAACAGAACAATGTTAATAGCTAAATAATAAATATAAATAGTAAATACAAATTCTTATAATAAATACAGGTGTTTACAGATTACAGTCTTCATGAAAAGTTTACGTCTACAGAATAGGGTTAAGTAAATAAGAACTGGCGGTTATTTCTATAGGAGTGAAGACTTCAAAAACTGAGGTTACATCTGGATTAAGAGGTATTGGTGTAGCATGCTCAAATATTTAATGATTTGGAATTGTGAGACCAAGGATAAAAATTAGGAGTTGTTTGATATGATTATAAAAGCGAGAATGATTCAAGTTCTGGGATGTGGTTCTGAGCTAGACCTTTAAGTGTAGGCTTTTGTAAAGAGCCAGGTCTTGAGTTTCTTTTTGAATGTTCGAGAACACGTTTCGAGGCGAATGTCCGTGGGGAGGGCATTCCAATGAAGGGGGCTGGCAGTCGAGAATGCACGTTTCTTGAGTGAGGACTTGGCTGAAGGTACGTGTAAGGTGCCTAAGTATCTGTTTCTGATTGGTCTTGAAGACTCGTGTAGGCGAAGTGGAAGGCTTAGATCTAGCGACGTTTGTGAATGGATGTTCTTGTGTGTTATAGTTAGCACTTTGAAAATGATTCTGGATCTGATGAGGAGCCAGTGTAAGTGTTTTAGTATGGGTGTTATGTGTTCACTTCTGCTGGTGTTAGTGAGAATCCTTGCGGCGGAGTTCTGCAACATTTGTAGAGGTTTTGTGGTTATGGTTGGAAGGTCTATAAGCAGAGAGTTGCAGTAATCGATCTTGGAAAATAGTATTGTTTGGAGGACTGTTCTGAAGTCCTGAAAATGAAGGAGAGGTTTCAGCTTTTTCAGAATATGTAGTTTATAGTAGCATTCTTTTGTTGTGTTCTTGACAAATTCTCTTGAGGTTCAGCCTTTTGTCTAAGGTGACAATGACCATCACCTTGGTGAAGGTTCTCGGGGCTATTGCCAGACCGAAGGGCAGAGCACAAAACTGAAAATGTGTCCAGAGAACCATGAACTGGAGAAATCTTTTGATGATCCAGCCAGACTGCCTTGTGTGAGTAAGCCTCAGTCAAATCCAGAGAGGCCAAAAACTCTCCTTTGCGCACGGCGGCAATCACTGAATGTAGGGTCTTCATATGAAAACGAGGGACTGGAGCCACATTCAACTTCTTCAGATTCAAGATCGGGCGGAAGGTCCCTTTCTTTTTTGGGAACCCAAAATAAATGGAGTACCTTCCCGTTCCCCCATGGGGACGGGTACAATGGCTCCCAGCATCTATAAACAGTCGATGGTCTTCCAAACTACCCGTTGTTTACTTGCATAGGAGCAAGGAGACACCATAAACACGTCCTTTAGAGGGCGAGCAAATTCTAAAGAGTAAAAGTGTCTTATCACACTTAGGACCCACAGATCCACCGTGATCTTGACCCACACCTCATAGAAAAGAGTCAATTAACCCCCCTACGGCCAGCACCGAGGAATGAACTGGCCTCGCTTCATTGTGCGGAATTGGATACAGATGTCCCTTAGCTGGAACTATCCCTGTTCAGCTTTCGACCTCGAAAGAACTGGCTCCAAAACTGCTTCCTGCCAGATCCTTGTCTCTGGTCTCCTCCAATAGTCCAATTCTGCTGAAAACATGGATTCATTCGGAAGCGAGGCCGCGAGGAGTAGGTACCTTTTCTGCCCTTTGGTTTATCCTCCAGCAGCTTGTGTGTCTTATTCTTGCCCAGATGCTTCACCAACTCTTCTAAGTCCTCTCTGTACAACAGCTTACCCTTGAAGGGTAACGCTCCTAATTGGGACTTAGACCAAACATCTGCTGACCAGTTCCGCAACCAAAGGAGCTACCTGGCCGAAACCGCCAACATCATAGTCCTGGAGAACATTCGGATAAGGACATACAACGCATGTGCTCCATAGGCCACCACAGCTTCCAGCTACTCGGCCTCTGATGCTGATTTATTTATTTATTTATTTTTAGGTTTTTTTTATACCGATTTTCCTGCATAAAATGCATATCAAACCGGTTTACAATGAAACAGAATAAGCAGGAAGTAAAATTCCTTAGTCTAATACATTTAAACGTCAATAATGAAATAATTTTAAACAAAGCAAAAAGCTAAATAACATTAATAAAAGATAAATTATTAACATAAACATAAATATAATTATATTAGAAGGAGCACAAAGGTTAGCACGAAGGGGAGCACAAAGGGGAAAACCCCTTTGTCGCGCGACGCCTGGTATAATCGCGCCATTAATCGGGTCTCCGCTGGCTGGTCGTCATGATATAGCCTTATCAGACTGCAACCACTGAACCCAGCGTAAACCAGCCTGAAGCATGAAAATGCTGCACACCCGCAGCCCGAATGCCCAGAACAGATACCTCAAATATCTTTTTGAGATGTATCTCCAACTTCCTGTCCTGCATATCCTTAAGCACAGCAGAACCAGCCACAGGAATAGTCGTCTTCTTTGTGACAGCCAACACTGAGGGATCGACCTTTAGCATCTGCAACAAAGCTTAAAGTGTCCTCCGGCAATGGATATAACTTATCCATAGCTCTGCCAACCTTTAGCCCAGTATCCAGAGTTTCCCACTCCCAAAGCATCAGCTTCTTTACTGATTTATGGAACGGGAACGCATTCGTTGGACCTGTTAAGTCATCCATGACAGGGTCCACCTCCTCATTACCAGATTCCTTACTCGGTTCCTTAAGGACATATGGAATCAGGAGTCACAATTCTTCTCTATGGAAAAGGCAAACCACCTTAAGATCATCCCCTTCCACCATTGGGGCTTGGCCCTGCCCCTTATCCAGATCTTGAAGGTCCAAGGAAGAACCCATATCCAGAGGATTCATTCCTCGACATCCGACTCTCCCAAGGGCTTGTCTGCGTCCACCGACAGCACAGCTTGACTCAGGACTCGCCGAACCCTGGTCAACTCACTCACCCATGTCCATTTGGACCGCTTGGCCTGACGCGGTTCCTGCGAGTCCCACAGCCCTCCTGACAAGATGTACTCTATGCAGAAGCAGCACAAAATCTAGAGCAAAAGCTACTGGGTCCTCAGGATCTTGTCCTAAAAGGTCCTCCTCCTCCCCAGACAAAGGTTCCTGGGAGCCCCAGGCCTCTGTGGTCTTCGAATGGCCGGGGAGAGCGGTGGAGGAAGAGCTCCCAGTCCTCCTGCTCTCTCAGTTGCTGACTGAAAAGATGACAAAATGGCCACCGTTCCCACGGACACTGGGAAGGGGTTGTCAGCCGAATAGGCATCCCCCGCGCTCTTTGCTGCAGCCCGATGCCTGTCCACTGCTCACGCAGCAGTTCCCGAGCTGCCCTCTCCCTGGAGAGGAAGCAGGAACAAAGGCCACTCTGCACAAGGCGCGTGTGCGCCTCACCAGAAGCCACACACTAGCTGCCATATGGCATGGATTCCATTGGGGCGATCACACGGGAACTAAATGCCGCCGAGAGGACACCTGCTACAAATGTAAACCACCCACCAGACTGCCCGAACTGCCCTGCTGCACAAGTCGCACTGCTAACATCCAAACAAAAAGAGGGAACTTTTTTTTTTTTAACCTTTAAAAGTTTAAAGAACCAAAAAACACTTCCCTGAAGAAGGGCAGCAGTCTCCTGGCATCCTCCTGATGGGGGGAAGGGAGCTGGTACCACCAGTATTCCCCCCCTTGGCGAAGAAAAGGACGGAGAAAAAAATGTTTTACCAACCCCCTGCTCATTTACCTCTCAGCCAGAAGGGATGGCCCCAAGAGGACCTGCCAACCTTCTGCGAGGAACTCCTGAACAGAAATCTAACTTTCCTAAATCTTCTAATTTTTTTTTTTTTAAACTAAGTCTAAGACTGCAGGTTTTGCACCACCACTATCTGTTAGAGGCAGAGAAATACTGGGGACTGCAGGTGGCATACCAGGTTATATGCCAGTGTCAGCGAAACTTTCTCTGTCTCCATCTGCTGGAAGTGAGGCAAAACCCAGTAGTCTGGATTGATCTGGGTATGTATAGGGAACTGGGTATTAAGAATATTGCCTCTTTATATTGCACTGCATATTTTCCTTTGAACAGCTGCAAGCTATATATAAACTTCCCCAATCATTTCTTTATGTATCTTTAGGATAGATACTATGTACACCATTTACAAACTTAGGATTCTAGGCTATTTGCTTGTGATCACTTGGAAGCATAACTTTTGAGTATGTGATCTTATAGAAACAAAATTGCTAGCTGATACAAATTAAGACTAGTTAAGCCAGAATGGAAACAGGATACCCTTTTTCCCTCTAAATTGAAGGTAGAAATGGGTACAGTGCTAAAGGATGAAGATATGTTTTTGTTTAAAATATTACAAGTGTTATGACTGTCAGATGCAGACAGCTGCGACTGCTATTACTCATTGTTTGTTCTGCCTCTCTCTCCCGTGGGGAAACTCGCGGCCATGGCCAGCCGCTTCCGTCGCTCATTGCTCCATTCCTGGAATCATTTATTTTATTTATTTATTTAAATTTCTTATATACCGGCATTCGCGATGGGAGTCGCATCATGCCGGTTTACAAATAACAAGGTGTGACAACAGAATAAATACTTAATAACTTAAAAACATTAACATGTGATAGAAGAATAAGGTAGCAGTTACAATAAAACAGGGATAAAATGCAACTTGGAATGTAGAGAAGGCAAAAGAGAGATTAACAATGAGATAACAAAAGAATAACCAAGGTAAATAAAAACCAAGGTAAAAAAAAATCATGTCTCCTCTGGGCCTCCCTAGGCGCGCACGCTACATGGCCCCTCTTATGAACGCTAGGGCGGGAACCTCAGGGGCGTCTCCCCTTGATGACATCACTAGCCCTTGACTCTTAAGCTCCCTCGGGGCTTAAGAGTCAAGCTCCCTCGGGGCTTAAGAGTCAAGGGCTAGTCAAGGGCTAATCAACTTGGCAACGAGTTCCTTCCTTGCTGAATCCTGCTGCTTTCTACGGACATTGGTTCCTGTACCTTCTGGCGTGAGACACTCTTGGGTACCTGCTCCTCGAGGGACCTGCTCCTGTCTCCGGCTATCCACTCCTCGGAGGGCCCTGAACCTTGGACTTTGCCTACTAGCTTTCCCGCTCCTCGGGATCGCTCCTGGAACCTCTCCTCCTTGAGAAGTCTCTACTTAAGTGTACCTCGCCCTACGGGCCATTGCCGTCCTACCCTGCTTCATGGAGACCTATGGACGTGTACCCCGCTCTGTGGACCATTGCCTTCCTACTCTGCTTCGTGGGACCATCGGAGGTGTACACCGACCTGCGGGCCCATTGCTCACTACTCTGCTTCATGGAGGTGTACCCCACTCCGCGGGCCATTGCTTTTCTTTCTGACTGTGTTGCGCCCCCCGCTCCTTGGGGCAGCACGCATTCCCTTGTGACTTCACCTCGCTCCCCACTCCTCAGGGTAGCTCTCTCTCTTTCATCGCCAGAGACACCTGGGCTTCCCCGCTCCTCTGGTAAGCCTACGTCATACTTCCCGTTATGATGCTCTCTATGGCTCCGCCCCTGCGGACACTCTCTCTGCACTCCTCACTCAGCTTGCATCCCCGTGCCTCAGGGGTCTGCCCAGCTCCTTACCACTAGGGGGAACTATCCTGGCAATTGTATCCACATCCCTTTCTCTGTACTCTCTGGGCTGAGCTTCCTATTGCTGCTGAGCTCACCTCCCGATGGTGAGGCCCAGTGGGGCTCCTCCCCATGGGCGGTACCAGCTTTCACCTCAGGCCAAGGGTCCACTAATCCACGAGTTCTAACAGATTGCCAAGTCCATGGACCTGGCAGAGGTCTCGGCGCTCCATGCTATTCCTGGCCTGGCACAACTAATTTCTGACCAAAAATTCTTGGAAACACTGGCAGTAGCCATAGATAACCTGAGTACTAAATTGGACTCCTCGTCAATATCTGCCAAACACCTACTCCTGCTACACATACGCAGAGTCACCGGCCTCCCGTGCCCTTGCTGGCACCCCCACGTTTCTCAGGAGACCCTCTTATGTGCAGGAGTTTCCTGAATCAGTGTAATATGCACTTTTGCCTACAACCAGAATACTTCCCAGATGTGATTACCAAAACAACGTATATCCTGTCACTCCAGGATGGTAAGGCCTTGGCCTGGGTGTCACCACTATGGAAGCGAGCGGACCCTGTTCTTCGAGATTTGCCTGGCTTCCTTACCTTATTTCGCTCCGTCTTTGATGATCCTGGTCGAAAAACCATATCCAGGTCTTCTCTCCTTCACATCCAACAAGGAGCTAGGTCTTTGACCGATTACGACATTGAGTTCAGGATCCTCTCGTCTGAACTTCACTGGAATTTGGACTGCCTACGTACTATCTTCCTCGAAGGTCTCAGCCCACGGATCAAGGACGAGTTGGCGGCCCGGAAACTGCCTGAATCCCTGGATTCCTTGATAGACCTTGCCGGTCGCATAGACCACTGCCTTCGAGAACGTTCTCAAGAGGCAAGAGGATCCAGGAAGATGGCACCGAGCTCACCCCGAGTTCGACAGACTCAGTCTCCCAAGCCCAACATCACTCCGAATAAATATGTGGAAGAGCCAATGCAGATGGGTCGAAGTAGGCTATCTCCAAAAAAAAGAAGTCGCTGCCAACAATCAGGCCTCTGCTTGTATTGTGGCAAAACCAGACATGCTATTTCCTCATGCCCTGTCTGTCCGGGAAACTCCCAGGCCTAGATTCAGCTGGAGGACTACTCCTAGGTCTGACCTCACCCTCTCCTCCACTAACCTTGCCAGTCTCCATCAAACTAGACGCACAAGAGTTTCACACTTTGGCTTTAGTGGACTCTGGGGCCAGCGGGAATTTAATTCTGAGGCAACTTGTGGAACATCTCCGAATTCCGACCATCCGCATTCCAGTGCCCTTATTACTCTCTTCCATTCATGGCGAACCTTTACCAGGCGAGGTTACTCACTCCTCGGCTCCTATCCAATTCCGTACCGGTTCTCTACACATGGGAGACCATATCATTTCTAATTCTGGATAAAGCTATTCACCCCGTGGTGTTGGGACTGCCATGGCTTAAGCTACATACTCCGCAGTTTGACTGGGTCACATTACAGCTATCTCAATGGGGCAGCTCCTGCAACAACAAATGCCTGGAGATTGTATCACCTGTACCTTGCCTAACTACTCCTGTTTCTCTTCCAGGCCTTCCGCCGCAGTATTCCTCATACACGGATGTCTTCTCCAAAAAGGCAGTGGACACCCTACCCCTACATTGCTCCTTTGACTGCGCAATAAATTTGCTACCCAACACAGAACCGCCTCAGTGTAGGATTTACCCATTGTCCTTGACTGAGACACAAGCCATGTCAGTATATATTCGTGAAAATTTAGCCAAGGGCTTCATCTGACCCTCCAAGTCTCCCGCTGGAGTGGGCTTTTTTTTTGTGGAGAAGAAAGATGGCTCACTCCAGCCGTGAATTGACTACTGTGGCTTGAACGAAATCACTCTGAAGGATCGCTACCCTGTACCCTTAATTTCTAAACTCTTCGACAGACTTCAGGGTGCTAAAATCTTCACCAAATTGGACCTTAGAGTGGCCTACAACTTGGTCCGAATTTGCCAGGGCAATGAATGGAAAACCGCGTTTAACACTCGTGACAGCCACTTCGAATATCTTGTGATGCCGTTCGGCCTCTGTAACTCCAGCAGTTTTTCAGAATATGATGAAAGAGATCTTCAGAGACATGCTCTACCGATGCGTCGTAATATACCTGGATGACATCTTGGTCTTTTCACAAGACCTTCAGAGCCATCATCGAGACGTCTGCAGTGTCCATCAGCGATTGTGGGATAAACAGTTGTATGCCAAGCTGGAGAAGTGCTCTTTTGAACAAGAGTCCGTTCCCTTTCTGGGCTATGTGGTCTCTAGCCAAAGCTTTCGGGTGGATCCTCAAAAATCCAAAAGTATCCATGACTGGCCCCAACCCACAGGCCTCAAGGCCCTGCAGAGATTTCTGGGCTTCACCAATTACTACAGATCGTTTATTATTCATCACTATTCTACGCTAACTGCTTCACTCACGGCCATGACTCGCAAGGGGGCTAACCCGTCTCAGTGGTCACCCAAGGCCATGACCGCCTTCCAGGACCTCAAGGCCGCCTTTCTCCAAGAGCCATGCCTACGCCATCCAGACCCATGACAACCCTTCATCGCTGAAGTCGACGCCTCTGATGTCAGCATAGGAGCAGTACTCAGCCAGTATTCGGCCATTCATACCTTGCACCCTTGCTCCTTCTCTAGACGCTTTTCTCCAGTGGAATGTAATTACGCAATCGGGAATAAGGAGCTGTTGGCAATTAAACTGGCATTTGAAGAGTGGTGTCCCTGGCTCGAGGGAGCCAGGGACACCTGATTACTGTATTTACTGTATTTACTGACCACAAGAACCTCGAGTATTTGCACCGTGCTCAACGCCTAAATCAGACAGGCCCATTGGGCCCTATTTTTTACTCTGTTTAATTTCCTGTTACGATATCGTCCAGCTATTAAAAACTGCCATGCCGATGCACTCTCACAGTCCTTTGTCACTGAGGATGTCCCCGTTCCCTGTACGTACCTGGATCAGTCCAGACAGTGGGTTATGTCCCCAATCCAGCAGATGGAGTCAGCACAAGCTTTGAGGGGGCGTATCCATATATACTACTACCCACTCTGCAGGAGTTCAGTATCTTCTGACTCCAGCAGATGCGAGTAGGGGAATCAGGCTTCCCCTCCTTTTCCTTTTTCTTCACTTTCTTGCTTGATTATGGCTTGTTGTTGTCTTTTTCTGTGGATCAAGTTTGTATTAAGTTTAAAAAAAAAAAAAAAAGGCAGAGTTCTTTCAACTTCCGGGGAGTGGCTTATCTTCCTTGTCTCTTCTCTGCGGCCTTGCTGTTTATTTCTCGTTGCAGCCAGGGGTAAGTTTGTTTTTCCTTCACAGCTCAGCCCCCGGTGCCCACGAAAGCCGGTGGAGCCGGCCTCTTCGCTCTTTACTCCCTCACCCGCGGCCATTTTACAGCTCCTCATGGGCTGCTGAGCCATTTAGGGAAAGATGTCTGGGGCGGGTCGTGTGGCCGGGAAGGCCCCCCCCCCCCCCCCCCCCCGCGGCACCCTCCTCTATTTTCGGACAGCGGGCAGTGCGGGCCGACCGGGCCCCCCCGCAGCGGCGCTTTTGTGCGCGTGGCCCCCCCCCCGTGGCTTTTTCTTTTCTCCTACAGTGATCCCGATGCCGCGGCAGTCCCGCTGTGCGGCCTGCGGAGACCCGGGGTCCCGGATTTCCCGGGAGGGCATCTGTGCACGATGCCTTCCCGGGGGGGAAGGTACCTCACAGTCCCTGACTGATTTCTCTTTTTTGCCCGGGCGGCGCGGGCCGGCCACTCCGCCATTTTTGGCGGGAACGGCGGCCATTTTACATTCTGAGCGCCCTGAGGCGCAGGCCACGAGGGGGAACGGATCCCTGGAGGCCACGAGGGAGAACGGATCCCTGGAGGACTCTACCAGCGGGGGTGTTCCCCCGATTTTGGTGCAGGAACCAAGCACCCAGAGCCAGGGAGCAGGAACCACGCCGCCCCCGAAGCGCACCCGAGCAGGCCGGGGTTCTCTCCGGAGTTTATCCTGCTCATGCATACCGCTTATCTGCAGGGGCTGGAAGCACCTGTGGGGACCCCCCCCCCCTCCTAAGATCCCTCGGATGTCGCCCTCGACGCCGGCCCCCCCCGACCCTCCGGGAGTGGGGGCCTCCCGCCTTCCTACCCGGGTCCGATCCACGCCCGCGGCAGTGGGGGCGGTGCCAGACCCAGCGGGACATGGACTTGACCTCCTGGATGGGGGACAAGGGGACGGCACACAGGAGGGGGATGATCCGCGTACCCTATGCCTCTTCCAGAGGGAAGAGCTGGACGACCTCATCCTGCAGATCATCCAAGAATTAGATTTGGACCCGCCACCAGACCCGCCTGCCCCAGTAGCTCCCGCTGTCGTCACTTCTTCAAGGAAGGGAGATCCTGTCCTGGCGGCACTCTGGCCGAGGGCTCGGGCTTTTCCCATTCATGACTCGTTTTTACAACTTCTCACCAGGGAATGGGACACCCCGGAGGCCTTCCTGAAGAGCAGCCGGACTATGGAAAAGCTGTACCCGCTCCCCGAAGATTTTCTGGACCTCATCAAGGTCCCAAAGGTGGACTCCGCAGTGTCGGCGGTCACGAAGAGGACGACTATCCCAGTGACGGGAGGTGCGGCGTTGCGGACACACAGGATCGTAGGTTGGAAGTTTTTCCTTAAGCGGGTTTTCGAGGTCTCCGCTCTGGGTATGCGGGCGGTGATGTGCAGTTCGCTTGCCCAGCGGGCTAGTCTCCTTTGGGTGCAACAACTCCTCACGTCTCAGAACCTGCCGTCCGATGAGGCTGCCCAGGCAGATCGGCTAGAAGCCGCAGTGGCGTATGGGGCGGACGCCTCGTACGACCTTTTTTTTGGGTCCTCGCAAGATCCATGGTTTCGATAGTGGCAGCACGACGACTACTGTGGCTACGCAATTGGGCGGCTGATACGTCCTCTAAGTCGAGTCTGGGCTCTCTTCCCTTCAGGGGCAAGTTCCTCTTCGGGGAGGATTTGGACCAGATCATCAAGTCCCTGGGGGAGAACGCTGTTCATCGGCTGCCGGAGGATAGGTTTCGACCATCCAGAGCATTTTCTTCTTCTCAGACCAGAGCCAGAGCGCAACGGCGCTACAGGGGATACAGACAGGCGGGCTCCCGGTCATCCGCCCCCAGGTCTCAGCCCTGGTTGCGCTCCTTTCGCGGGCGTCGGCCCGCACACACTACTCCCGGAACCGGGAACCCCTATACAAAGTCTTCACAATGATGCCAGTCTCGCCCACTCCCCTGTCCCCAGGATTGGGGACCGACTAACGTATTTCTACGCGGAGTGGGCACGGATCACCTCGGACCAGTGGGTCCTGGATACCATAAAACACGGCTACGCATTGGAATTTGTCTGCCCCCCGCAGGGAAGGTTCATCTTTTCCCCCTGTGGCTCGGACCTCAAGAGAGGAGCGGTGCAGCTGACTCTGGACAGACTCCGGGAGATAGGCGCTATTGCGCCCGTGCCCTTCGGAGAGGTGGGCTCGGGCCACTATTCCATCTATTTCGTCGTACCAAAGAAGGACGGTTCCTTCCGGCCTATCCTAGACCTCAAGGAAGTCAACAAATCCCTTCCAGTCGTTCGGTTCTGCATGGAAACGCTCCGGTCAGTGATTGCGGCGGTGCATCGGGGGGAGTTCCTCGCCTCCCTGGACTTAATGGAGGCCTACCTGCACATTCCCATCTGCCCGGACCACCACCGTTTCCTTCGTTTCAAAATTCTGGATCAGCATTTTCAGTTCACGGCTCTCCCGTTCGGATTGGCGACGGCGCCGCGCACCTTCACCGAGATCATGGTAGTCGTGGCGGCAGCTCTCCGGAAGGAGGGCATCCTGGTTCATCCTTATCTGGACGATTGGCTCCTCCGGGCGACGTCATTCGATCATGGACGCTCAGCAGTGACTCGAGTAGTACGGTTTCTACATTCCCTGGGATGGGTAGTGAACTTCTCCAAGAGCTCCCTCATGCCCTCGCAACGCTTGGGTTTTTTTTGGGGGCGACCTTCGACACCCTATTGGGCAAAGTTTTTCTGCGCCAGGACAAAGCTCAATCCTTGCGGGATCACACACGACGGTTCTCTGCGTTACCAGAGCCCACCTCCTGGGACTACTTGCAACTCCTGGGAGTGATGGGGTCCACCATCGACCTTGTACCTTGGGCTTTCGCGCACCTCAGGACCTTACAGTGGGCGCTCCTCTCCCGTTGAAAACCAGTATCGCAGGACTACCAGATGATTCTCCCGCTCCCGCAGAATGCCAGGGACAGTCTGGGCTGGTGGTTGGATCCGCCGAACCTGGCCCGTGGCGTGTCCCTCGATCTGCCAAATTGGGTGGTGGTGACCACCGATGCCAGTCTAGCAGGCTGGGGTGCAGTCTGCGATCGAAGTGCCATGCAGGGGACGTGGTCCCCGGTGGAGGCGAAGTGGTCAATCAACCGTCTGGAAACCAGAGCGGTCCAGCTAGCTCTGCGACATTTCCTCCCGCTTCTTCGGAACCGGGAAGTCAGAATCCTATCGGACAACGCTACCACCGTGGCCTGCATCAACCGACAAGGAGGCACGCGCAGCCCGCAGGTCGCGCTCGAGGCGGCGCTGCTGATGCAATGGGCGGAGCGTCATCTCGTCCGGCTAGCGGCCTCGCACATCGCCGGTGTGGACAACATCCAGGCGGACTTCCTCAGTCATCAACTGCTGGACCCCGGAGAGTGGTCTCTCTCCGACAAAGCGATGCAACTTCTCGTCCATCGGTGGGGGGCCCCCCACTTGGATCTGATGGCGTCCGCTCTCAACGCCAAGGCTCCACGCTTCTTCAGTCGCCGGAGAGAGCGCGGCGCGGAGGGAGTGGATGCCCTGGTCCTCCCGTGGCCGCCACATCTTCTGCTCTACGCTTTTCCACCATGGCCCCTGGTGGGCAGGATGCTCCGCAGAATAGAAAGCCATCAGGGGACCGTGGTTTTCATCGCCCCAGAATGGCCCAGGCGACCCTGGTTTGCGGACCTGCTACAGCTGGTGATCGACGGGCCAATCAGGCTGGGGCACCTCCCCCAGCTCCTACATCAGGGCCCGGTATTTTTCGAGCAGGCAGAACTCTTCTGTCTTGCGGCCTGGCTTTTGAGAGGCGCTGCCTCCGGCGTCGGGGCTACCCAGAGGCGGTAGTAGCCTCGCTATTGTGGGCACGAAAGACATCGACGTCGGCGGCCTATGTTCGAGTCTGGAAGGTGTTCGAGCTGTGGTGTACCAGCCAGGCCACGAGACCCGCTAAGGCTTCTGTACCTCAGATCCTTCAGTTTCTACAGGCGGGGGTGGAAAAAGGGCTCGCCTATAATTCACTACGGGTTCAGGTGGCCGCCCTTGGTTTGCTGTTGAGCGATGGGGGCTCTCTTCTACAGTATCCTGACATTGCTCATTTTCTCAAGGGTGTCAAGCATATGCGTCCTCCGTTACGATAAAGGATCTCACTCTCAAGACTGTATTTCTTGTGGCCATCTGTTCCGCCATCTGTTCCGCTCGACGCATCTCGGAGCTGCAGGCTCTGTCGTGTAGAGAGCCCTATCTCCGTTTCTCCGACTCTGGAGTTTCGCTTCGCACCGTTCCCTCCTTCCGAAGGTGGTTTCTGCATTCCATGTGAACCAGACGGTGGAGTTGCCGTCCTTCTCTTCCTCAGAGCCGAAGTCTCTCCGTCTCTTGAATGTCAAGCGCACTCTGCGCCTCTGGAGGCTACAAATGAGTTCCGGACCTCTGACCATCTCTTTGTACTCTGGGCTGGTCCTAAGAAGGGGTCTCAAGCCTCGAAGACTACCATTGCCAGATGGCTGAAGGCCGGCATTGCTGCTTCCTACATTGGGGCGGGTCGGACTCCCCCACCCGGAATCGTAGCGCATTCTACACGTTCTCAGGCGGCTTCCTGGGCGGAGGTTCGCTCGGTATCCTCGCAGGAAATTTGTAGGGCAGCCACCTGGAAATCGTTACACACGTTCTCGAGGCACTATCGTCTGCACCTCGCCTCTTCGGTCTCTGGACACTTTGGCGAGCAGGTTCTCCGAGCAGGCCTCGCAGGACCCCACCCGATTTAGGGAAGCTTGGGTACATCCCACTGTCTGGACTGATCCAGGTACGTACAGGGAAAAGAAAATTATTACTTACCTGCTAATTTTCGTTCCTGTAGTACCATGGATCAGTCCAGACGCCCACCGCGTTTGGGTTCTTGATCCTGCTCAGCTCTGCGCTACTTCTTGCTCACAGTGTTCTGTGTCTTCACAGTCGTTTCTTTTTGTTGTTTTTCACAGCTCCCTACAAGTTGGTAGGATGTTTGCAGTTACTTGTTGCGGTTACAATTGTTTTCATTATCTGTTTCCACAAACTTGATCCTTCGGGGGTTTCTACTCTGGCTTTGATATACTCGATACTGAACTCCTGCAGAGTGGGTAGTAGTATATATGGATACGCCCCCTCAAAGCTTGTGCTGACTCCATCTGCTGGATTGGGGACATAACCCACTGTCTGGACTGATCCATGGTACTACAGGAACGAAAATTAGCAGGTAAGTAATAATTTTCTTATGTTCCACAGTACATTATTGACCCAGCTAAAGTCCTCCTTTCTGCCACGTTCCCTGTGCCACCTGGGAACACGGTTGTTCCCCGACAACTTCGCTGGAAGATGCTCCGCTGGGCTCATGACTCCCTAACTGCAGGCCACCCGGGCAGTCTAGAACCCTTTCCACTCTCCAACACTTCTATTGGTGGCCCACCATGAAGAAAGACACACAAGCCTAAGTTGAGTCTTGCCCTACGTGCGCCCGTCATAAGTCTCCAGTGGGTCATCCTTGGGGCCTCCGACAACCTCTTCCCTTAGCCAGCGAGCCATGGATGCACATAGCCACGGATTTCGTCGTGAACCTTCCTTCAAGTGGCAATAACACAATTTGGGTCATCGTGGACCGTTTTTCAACAATGGCTCACTTTGTAGCATTACCTGGCCTTCCTTCAGCCCCAGAGCTAGCTAACTCGTTCATCCGCCATATCTTCCGCCTCCATGGCCTTCCCAGACACATTCTTTCTGACCAGGGAGTACAATTCACCACCCGGTTTTGGAAATCCCTCTGCAAAATGTTTGACATCACCCTGGATCTCACTTTGGCTTACCATACCCAAGCCAACGGGCAGACAGAAAGAACAATTAGAACCTTAAAACAGTTCCTTAGAGCTTATGTAAATTCACGGCAGAATAACTGGTCTGACCTTATTTTATTTATTTATTTATTTATTTTTAGCTTTTATATACTGATCTTCTTGCATTGGATACAAATCAAACTGGTTTACAATGAACAGTAAAACTTGCCTGTGGGCTTTACAATGAACAGTAAAACTTGACTGTGGGCTTTACAAAGAACAAGAGAACAAGAAACAACTAAGCAAACTTTAAGTAACATAGTGTGCAAATAAATAACAACTTGAACAAATTGAAATGACATAGCAAAACATTTATACTAAGCGGTCTATCCAAGTACTTGGGCTTGGTTGAATTAAAGGGAAAGAGGAGAAAAGGATGAGGTACAAGGGCTTGCAAAGACCAAAGGGTATCTGTGGCTCTAATGTGGGAACGTGAGATTAGGGTGAATAAGAGCGATTTTGAGAGCGCACAGTGTCAAATCATAATTGCAGGGAGAATGGTAAGGAGTGGGAAGAAACTAGGTGAGAGATAAGGTGAGAAAATATTGGTTAATATGCGGGTTCTGGAAACGCTAGTTTGAATAACCATGTTTTGAGTTTTTTCTTGAAAGAAATTGGGCAGGGGTCCTGTCGGAGGTCTGGTGGGAGAGTGTTCCATTGATTAGGACCTGCTGTGGATAGGGCCCTATTCCTTAGAGATGTTTTAGCTTGAGGAACGAAAAGAGTGCCTTGGTAAGCACTTCTAATCGGTCTGGAGGAGTTGTTAGGGCGAAACTGGAAGGTGAGATCAATTGGTGCTAAGTCGTGTAGGGTTTTGTGCATGGTGGTCAGGACTTTGTAAAGGATTCTATATTTGATAGGGAGCCAGTGGAGGTTATAGAGGATGGGCGTGATGTGATCCCTCTTTTTTGAGTTTGTTAGGATCCTGGCGGCTGAGTTCAGTAACATCTGGAGAGGCTTGATGGTGACAACAGGGAGACCAAGCAGCATAGAATTGCAGTAATCAACTTTTGTGAGGATGATTGATTGCAGAACCAAGCGGAAATCATAAGAAACATAGAAACATAGAAATGATGGCAGAAGAAGACCAAATGGCCCATCCAGTCTGCCCAGCAAGCTTCACACATTTTTTCTCTCATACTTATCTGTTTCTCTTAGCTCTTTGTTCTATTTCCCTTCCACCCCCACCTTTAATGTAGAGAGCAGTGATGGAGCTGCATCCCAGTGAAATATCTAGTTTGATTAGTTAGGGGTAGTAGCCGCCGCAATAAGCAAGCTACACCCATGCTTATTTGTTTTACCCAGACTATGTTATACAGCCCTTATCGGTTGTTTTTCTTCTCCCCTGCCGTTGAAGCAGGGAGCTATGCTGGATATGCGTGAAGTATCAGTCTTCTCCCATGCTGTTGAAGCAGTTAGCCATGCTGGATATGCATCGAAAGTGAAGTATCAGGCACATTTGGTTTGGGGTAGTAACCGCCGTAACAAGCCAGCTACTCCCCGCTTTGTGAGTGCGAACCCTCTTTTCTTCTCCCCTGCCGTTGAAGCAGAGAGCTCTGCTGGATGTGTGAAGTATCAGTTTTTCTTCTCCCCTGCCGTTGAAGCAGAGAACTATGCTGTATATGCATTGAAAGTGAAGTATCAGGCTTATTTGATTTGGGGTAGTAACCGCCGTAACAAGCCAGCTACTCCCCTCTTTGTGAGTGTGAATCCTTTTTTACCACATTTCCTCTTGCTGTTGAAGCTTAGAGCGATGTTGGAGTCCAGTAAGCATGTGTATGTTTATTTAATAAGGGTATTGTCTCCAGGCAGTAGGCATCATTCTGGCGAGTCACCCACTCTTCATTGGCGGCCTCTTGACTTTATGGATCCACAGTGTTTATCCCACGCCCCTTTGAAGTCCTTCACAGTTCTGGTCTTCACCACATCCTCCGGAAGGGCATTCCAGGCATCCACCACCCTTTCTGTGAAGAAATACTTCCTGACATTGGTTCTGAATCTTCCTCCCTGGAGCTTCAAATCGTGACCCCTGGTTCTGCTGATTTTTTTCCTACGGAAAAGGTTTGTTGTTGTCTTTGGATCATTAACACCTTTCAAGTATCTGAAAGTCTGTATCATATCACCTCTGCTCCTCCTTTCCTCCAGGGTGTACATATTTAGATTCTTCAATCTCTCCTCGTACGTCATGCGATGAAGATCCTCCACCTTCCTGGTCGCCCTTCTCTGTACCGCCTCCATCTTGTCTTTGTCCTTTTGAAGATACGGTCTCCAGAACTGAACACAGTACTCCAGGTGAGGCCTCACCAAGGACCTGTACAAGGGAATAATCACTTCCCTTTTCTTACTCGATATTCCTCTCTCTATGCAGCCCAGCATTCTTCTGGCTTTTGCTATCGCCTTGTCGCATTGTTTCGCAGACTTCATATCATTAGACACTATCACCCCAAGGTCCCTCTCCTGCTCCGTGCACATCAGCTTTTCCCCCCCATCGAATACAGTTCATTCGGATTTCCACTCCCCATATGCATGACTTTGCACTTCTTGGCATTGAATCTGAGCTGCCATATCTTCGACCACTCTTCCAGTTTCCTTAGATCCCGTCTCATTCTCTCCACTCCTTCCGGCGTGTCCACTCTGTTGCTGATCTTCGTGTCATCCGCAAAAAGACAAACCTTACCTTCTATCCCGTCCGCAATGTCGCTCACAAAGATATTGAACAGGACCGGTCCCAACACCGATCCTTGCGGTACACCACTTAAAACCGCTCTCTCTTCAGAGAAGGTTCCGTTTACCATCACACATTGTCTTCTGTCCGTCAGCCAATTTGCAATCCAGGTCACCACCTCGGCCCTCACTCCTAAGCTTCTCGTTTTATTCACCAGTCTCCTGTGCGGAACCGTATCAAAAGCTTTGCTGAAATCCAAGTATATGATATCAAGCGCTCTTCCTCGATCCAATTCCTTGGTTACCCAGTCAAAAAAGTGAATCAGATTTGTCTGACAGGATCTTCCCCTGGTGAATCCATGTTGCCTCTGGTCCATCAATTCTCCGGACTGTAGATAGTTCACTATTCTCTCTTTCAGCAGTGACTCCATTACTTTTCCCACCACCGAAGTGAGGCTAACCGGTCTGTAGTTGCCAGCCTCCTCCCTGTTCCCACTCTTGTGAAGCGGGACCACGGGGTTTAAGCTTTTTCAGCACTTGTAATTTGAAAAAGCACTCCTTAGCCGTATTGTTGACAAATCTTTTGAGGTTCAGCTGGTTGTCCAAGAGCACGCCTAGGTCTCTTACATGCGACGTGTTTTTGAGGTTGTCCGGAATAATTGAGGGGGAGTTAGGGCGAGAGTGGTTTTCGTCCTGTGATTGATCCTCTGGGTGAATGGTTGTTTTACTAGTGAAGAGGTTTTCATCCTGGGAGATGATGAGGAATTCAGTCTTGTCTTTGTTGATGATTAGGTTATGCTTAGCGAGGAGTGAACTGATTTCCTGAAAGCAACTGTTCCAGAAGTTAAGGGATTTTTGTAAGGACTCCTTAATAGGGATGAGGATTTGAACATCATCCGCGTATATGTAATGTTTGATTTTCAGCTTGGTAAGGAGGAGGCAGAGAGGGAGAAGGTATATGTTGAAGAGGGTTGGTGAGAGGGAAGAACCTTGCGGGACTCCCAGATTAGATCTCATAGGATGAGATTGTTTGTTATTGGTTTTTACCTTGAATGATCTATTGCTGAGAAATGAACGGAACCAAGCGAGAGCAGTACCTGAGATACCAATGTCCCCGAGACGGTCTAGAAGGATTGAATGGTTGACTGTATCAAAGGCTGCAGAAAGATCAAGAAGAATGAGTAGGTGAGATTGTCTTTTGTCCATGTTCAGGATGATGGAGTCGGTAAGAGAGATCAGAAGGGATTCCGTGTTTATAAAATGCTAAGAGAAATCAGGGAAGCAAACCAATTTGGCAGTGCAATAATAATGGGAGATTTCAATTACCCCAATATTGACTGGGTAAATGTAACATCAGGACTTGCTAGAGACATAAAGTTCCTGGATGTAATAAATGATTGCTTCATGGAGCAATTGGTTCAGGAACCAACAAGAGAGGGAGCTATTTTAGATTTAATTCTTAGTGGAACGCAAGATTTGGTGAGAGAAGTAACGGTGGTGGGGCCACTTGGCAATAGTGATCATAACATGATCAAATTTAAACTAATAACTGGAAGGGGGACAATAAGTAAATCTGCAGCTCTAACACTAAATTTTAAAAAGGGAAACTTTGATAAAATGAGAAAAATAGTTAGAAAAAAAGTGAAAGGTGCAGCTGCAAAGGTTAAAAGTGTTCAACAGGCATGGACATTGTTTAAAAATACAATCCTAGAGGCGCAGTCCATATGTATTCCGCCATTAAGAAAGGTGGAAGGAAGGAAAAACGATTACCGTCATGGTTAAAAGGTGAGGTGAAAGAGGCTATTTTAGCCAAAAAAACATCCTTCAAAAACTGGATGAAGGATCCATCTGCAGAAAATAGGATAAAACATAAGCATTGTCAAGTTAAGTGTAAAACATTGGGGCAAAGAGTATGTATATTTCCTGATGTCTCGAGGCCCACTCAGGCACGTCGAAGACAATTTCTTGCCTTGAAAGGTAAAGTCCTAGAAATTGGGGCTACTTTTTATTTAAAATTTTCCTCAAAATGTTATATTAATTTTCAAGGCAATAAATTTATTTTCTCAGACCCCCATGCACTTGGAAACATTCCTTGCAGATAAATCTGAGACAAAGAGAGTATAGTAACATCTAAAATAAGGCCTAAGTAAAAAACTATTGACAACCCTCTTCCTTTTTGAATTTATTGTTTGGTTTTATATAAGATTATAGGTCGCTCCCCCATTTATAATTTTCTTGTTCAACATTTGTTTGATTATTTGGAATTGGTATTTGAAGTAAGAGTTGGATGTTGTATAACAAGATTACCTTTTTATTTTTGAAATTATGGATATGTATATGAAAAATCTCAATAAAGTATAAATTGAAAAAAAAAAAAAATAAGTGTAAAACATTGATAAGACAGGCGAAGAGAGAATTTGAAATGAAATTGGCCATAGAGGCAAAAACTCATAATAAAAACTTTTTAAAATATATCCAAAGCAAGAAACCTGTGAGGGAGTCGGTTGGACCATTAGATGACAGAGGGGTTAAAGGGGCTCTAAGGGAAGATAAGGCCATTGTAGAAAGACTAAATGAATTATTTGCCTCCGTGTTTACAAATGAGGATGTTGGGGAGATACCAGTTCCGGATATGGTTTTCAGGGGTGATGAGTCAGACGAACTGAACGAAATCACTGTGAACCTGGAAGATGTAGTAGGCCATATTGACAAACTAAAGAGTAGCAAATCACCTGGACCGGATGGTATGCATCCTAGGGTTCTGAAGGAACTCAAAAATGAAATTTCTGATTTATTAGTTAAAATTTGTAACCTATCATTAAAATCATCCATTGTACCTGAAGACTGGAGGGTGGCCAATGTAACCCCAATATTTAAAAAAGGCTCCAGGGGCGATCCAGGTAACTATAGACCAGTGAGCCTGACTTCAGTGCCGGGAAAACTAGTGGAAACTATTCTCAAGAACAAAATTGTAAAGCATATAGAAAGACATGATTTAATGGACCATAGTCAACATGGATTTACCCAAGGGAAGTCTTGCCTAACAAATCTGCTTCATTTTTTTGAAGGGGTTAATAAACATGTGGATAAAGGTGAACCGGTAGATGTAGTGTATTTGGATTTTCAGAAGGCGTTTGACAAAGTCCCTCATGAGAGACTTCTACGTAAACTAAAAAGTCATGGGATAGGAGGCGATGTCCTTTCGTGGGTTACAAGCTGGTTAAAAGACAGGAAACAGAGTAGGATTAAATGGTCAATTTTCTCAGTGGAAAAGGGTAAACAGTGGAGTGCCTCAGGGATCTGTCCTTGGACCAGTGCTTTTCAATATATATATAAATGATCTGGAAAAGAATACGACGAGTGAGGTTATCAAATTTGCAGATGATACAAAATTATTTAGAGTAGTAAAATCACAAGCAGACTGTGATACATTGCAGGAGGACCTTGCAAGACTTGAAGATTGGGCATCCAAATGGCAGATGAAATTTAATGTGGACAAGTGCAAGGTGTTGCATATAGGGAAAAATAACCGTTGCTGTAGTTACACGATGTTAGGTTCCATATTAGGAGCTACCACCCAGGAAAAAGATCTAGGCATCATAGTGGATAATACTTTAAAATCGTCAGCTCAGTGTGCTGCAGCAGTCAAAAAAGCAAATAGAATGTTAGGAATTATTAGGAAGGGAATGGTTAATAGAACAGAAAATGTCATAATGCCTCTATATTGCTCCATGGTGAGACCACACCTTGAATACTGTGTACAATTCTGGTCGCCGCATCTCAAAAAAGATATAGTTGCGATGGAGAAGGTACAGAGAAGGGCAACCAAAATGATAAAGGGGATGGAACAGCTTCTTTATGAGGATAGGCTGAAGAGATTAGAGCTGTTCAGCTTGGAGAAGAGGCGGCTGAGGGGGGATATGATAGAGGTCTTTAAGATCATGAGAGGTCTTGAACGAGTAGATGTGACTCGGTTATTTTCACTTTCGAATAATAGAAGGACTAGGGGGCATTCCATGAAGTTAGCAAGTAGCACATTTAAGACTAATCGGAGAAAAATCTTTTTCACTCAACGCACAATAAAGCTCTGGAATTTGTTGCCAGAGAACATAAGAACATAAGAAAATGCCATACTGGGTCAGACCAAGGGTCCATCAAGCCCAGCATCCTGTTTCCAACAGTGGCCAATCCAGGCCATAAGAACCTGGCAAGTACCCAAAAACTAAGTCTATTCCATGTAACCATTGCTAATGGCAGTGGCTATTCTCTAAGTGAACTTAATAGCAGGTAATGGACTTCTCCTCCAAGAACTTATCCAATCCTTTTTTAAACACAGCTATACTAACTGCACGAACCACATTCTCTGGCAACAAATTCCAGAGTTTAATTGTGCGTTGAGTAAAAAAGAACTTTCTCCGATTAGTTTTAAATGTGCCCCATGCTAACTTCATGGAGTGTCCCCTAGTCTTTCTACTATCCGAAAGAGTAAATAACCGATTCACATCTACCCGTTCTAGACCTCTCATGATTTTAAACACCTCTATCATGTGGTTAGTGCAGTTAGTGTAGCTGGGTTCAAAAAAGGTTTGGATAAGTTCTTGGAGGAGAAGTCCATTAATGGCTATTAATCAATTTTACTTAGGGAATAGCCACTGCTATTAATTGCATCAGTAGCATGGGATCTTCTTAGTGTTTGGGTAATTGCCAGGTTCTTGTGTCCTGGTTTTGGCCTCTGTTGGAAACAGGATGCTGGGCTTGATGGACCCTTGGTCTGACCCAACATGGCAATTTCTTATGTTCTTATGTTCTTATGTTTAGGGATTTACCTTCTGCCGTGGGAGGAGTTTGCGCTGAATTCTCACCAGTCCACGTCCACCGGGTCTTCACCCTTCCAGCCAATGCCTCCTCTGCCGCTCTCGCTTTCAGTGCCGTCCCAGCAGCACAGGCCACCGCGCAGGAGTTGCACCAACTTTGGGACAATACTAAATAATTCCTTCAGCAAGCCGCCCAAAGATCAAAAAGTTCTATGACGCTCGTCATTGACAAGCTCTGCAATTTAATCCAGAAGACAAAGTGTGGCTCAGCACTCTGTTTATCCATCTCAAACTGTCTTCAGTCCGGTTCGCCCCCAGACACATTGGGCCTTTTCCCGTGCTTCGCCGGCTGGGCCCAGTTACCTACAGTCTTCGCCTGCCTTCATCTCTCAAAATCCACAATGCTTTCCATGTCTTGCTGTTAAAACTTCTGGTACTGTCCAAATTCTCAAAAAAAAAAAGCCTGAGCCCCAACCTCTGGCATCAGAGGTGGACGTTACCTATCAAGTACAAGATGGTCCAAAACGCAGCAGCAAGAATACCCACGAATACCAGAAGAAGAGACCACATCTCACCTATCTTAAAAGATCTCCACTGGCTCCCAATTCACTTCAGAATCATCCATTACCATCATATATAAGTCCATCCACCACCTTACTTCACTTGACCTTCAATACCCGCTCAGCCTACACAACTCCCTTAGACCAACCAGAGAAGCCTACAGAGGATCCCTCCAGATACCCAATTCGAAATTCACACGACACAACCTCAAGAGAACGGGCTCTCTCGACAGCCGGACCATCACTCTGGAACTCCATCCCCACTAACCTTCGCCAGGAGCCTTGCCTGCCAACTTTCCGAAAAAGATTGAAAACTTGGCTTTTCAAACAAGCCTTCCCAGACCACATCTGAATCACAACCATCTATTCAAAGGATGTAGCCACTCCGGTTCTGTAAATAATTAATTTCTGAGTTTAACCTTCTACTGTATTTTCTCTTGTCCCAGTTCCAGTACCCCTGTTTCATTGTAACTGCAACTCCTCTGCACTAAATTCAGTTTTGTACTTTTTGCACACCCTGTTCGAATGTAAACTGGCATGATGTGATTTTTTCACGAATGCCGGTATATAAAAAACATAAATAAACAAACAAACAAACAAATAAATAAATAAATAAATAAATGTCTTAGACGTCAGAAAGCACGGAAAAAAGTGGGAATATCTCCTCTCATGGGAGGGCTTTGGGCCCGAAGAAAACAGCTGGGAACCTGCGGCCAACACCCTTGACAAGGATCTAATTAGGCAGTTCCACGCCTCACATCCGAGAAAACCCAAAACCCCGGGGGGGGCCCTAAGAGGGGGAGGTACTGTTATGACCGTCGGTCGCAGATCAGCAGGATTCAGCAAGGAAGGAACTCATTGCCAAGAAGAGGTAGAACACACAGTGAGTAATAGCGGTCGCAGCCATCTGCGACCGCTATTACTCACTGTGTGTTCTACCTCTCTCTCTCCCATGGGGAAACTCGTGGCCATGGCCAGCCGCTTCCGTCGCTCATTGCTCTGTTCCTGGACTCCCCAGGGCAGCAAGGACGCCGCCGACCGACATGTCTCCTCTGGACCTCCCTAGGTGCGTGCACATGCTACATGGCCCCTCTTATGGACGCTAGGGCAGGGACCTCAGGGGGGGTCTCCCCTTGATGACATCACTAGCCCTTGACTCTTAAGCTCCCTCGGGGCCTGGCCCTAATCAACTTGGCAATGAGTTCCTTCCTTGCTGAATCCTGCTGATCTCTCTACGGACATCGGTTCTCTCTCTGTACTCTCTGGGCTTGGTCTCCTATTGCTGCTGACCTTGCCTCCCAACGGTGAGGCCCAGTGGGGCTCCTCCCTGTGTGCAGTACCAGCTCTCACCTCGAGCCAAGGGTCCACTAACCCACGAGTTCTAACAATAAGGTTGTACAATAGACATTAAGTTGCAAGAAATGCAATATAACGTAATTCATAAGATTTCTTATGCTCCTTCTGTACTCTTAAGTATTGGTATATTGTATTCAGCTATCTGTGGGAAATATAAGATGACCACTGTAACCTTGACGCATATTTATATGTTGTCTGTTTTATTATGTGTATTATTATGTATGTAACTTGTGATCTGCAAAGAATCCTGGAGATTTGCGGAATATAAGAAATGTAAATAAATAAATAAATGTGTGCTAAATGATTTGATTTTGGGATGCTAATTTGTCCTTATTGCGAAATATACTTTCTCTCCATCTTCCATTTCTGGGCAAATCCTTATCATTGGGGCTTTTGGAATGGTTAAAGCCAATTTCTAAAGGTAGCTCAAGTGACTATCTTAATGGCAATATTCTGTATTTTATAATATTGAATGAAGAAAACCCCTCCTCTTAGTGACTTGTTGATGGAATGACAAGATACAGTTTTTATGCAAAAACGTCCTGCTAAAGACTATTGTACTGGTTAGAACTTGTATTCCATGTGCTTGTCAGTTGTTTTTAAAGATAAATTGAAACAGACCAGGTTTTCTATACTGTGGAATCGATTTTCTACTTCGATGTATGGTATATGAGTGTATGTGAATGGATATAGTGTCTTGTATTGGCGTGCTGATTTCACAGCATTTCTGTTTATATAAAAATGTTGCATCAAGTTCCATACTTTTAGGTTTTTTGCCTGTATATTGTTATTTTCAGTTTATATGTGCCATTTTTGATGCATTTACATAAAGTGTGGAAATCCGCTACTAGCACACAGGTACTTGATACTCCATGAAACAGAAGTATTTAATCTTGCCAGATTGAACTAATAGGCATTCAGTAAAACTTTACTGGTATAAAAATTTATCAGCCAAGATGACAAAAGTAAAAAGGATTTGGACCACTACAGCAACACCTCCACCTCTGGCTGAGGTCCTCAAACTAGCCACTACATGGTAGCCTGAAGGACAAAGTATCCAGATTTGCTCCATCATTATTCTTAAGCAATAGAACATCCAATTGAAAATGTCACTAAATCATAATTAGATTTTCTTTATGGTTCACAGATCTGTTAGACACATTTATCAAAAATCTTTCAAATATTAAATGTTAATTTTAAAAAAATGTAACTTTTCTCTACATTTGGATATTTTCTTTTGTTAATTATTCATTTTCAGTCCTTTCTCCCTTTGGTATTTTCTTTCCAGGATTTTTTGCTTCTCCTTTCACTCTGGTATCATCCATTTGTCCTTTCCTCTTCCCGTCAATATCTTCCACTGTCCCCTATTTTAGTTGTTTCCCCTTCCCTCACTCACTCTTCCCACCTGCAGTCACTTTCCTCTCCCCTTCTCTCACCCTCCCCCCAAGGTCTGTCTGCCACTCTTTGTGCTCTTCCTCTTCAGTACTCTCTTTGAACCATGCAATGCCATTTATTTATTTTATTTAACACTTTTCTATACCGACCTTCATGAAAAAATTTTTCATATCAGATCGGTTTACATGTAACAAAGGGTAAAAAACTTAAACATAATCAATTAAACCAGAAGCGGAAGTTACATATAACAAGGGTAGATAACTTGGGGCTAGGCTAGTCAGAGGTAAGGACAGTGTAACTGAAACTGAAAAGAACTAGAAAGGCAATGAACAAAAGAAACAGCGGCTTAATCATAACCATTATGAACCATTAGTAACTTTCCTCTTCCAAAAAACTGTAAAAGCAAAGCTACTGCTGGTATCAAGTAGCTTACGAAATAGCCAGCAGATGGATGTTTTTGCAAAAGCTGCTTAAAATGGGGATATGAAAAGGTGGCTGTGGAAAATGCAGCAACAGAAATATGAAATGCAAAGGCAAGTAAGTCAGAATGGAGAAATTACTTACCTGATAATTTCGTTTTCCTTAGTGTAGACAGATGGACTCAGGACCAATGGGTATAGTGTACTCCTGTTAGCAGTTGGAGACGGATCAGATTTCAATCTGACGTCAGCCCCTAGTACATATACCCCTGCAGGAAGTGCAGCTCTTCAGTATTCTCCTCGAAAAGCATTGCGGATATATGTGTGACTGACTGATTGATTAACTTAATAATTTGGTTAACTTGAATAACTTCATAACTTGGTTAAACGTTCAAACTTGATTAACTTGAACTGGTTGAGTGACTATAGCTGGAGACCGCCAGTGTACTCAACCGGAAAGCGTCAACACCCGGTAGGGTGGATGCCCTAGGTAAATGAAAACATGGCTTACCCTTGAATTATTTGCAAGACCATGCGTAACGGCAGCCAAGGGTGGGATACTGAGTCCATCTGTCTACACTAAGGAAAACGAAATTATCAGGTAAGTAATTTCTCCTTTTCCTAGCAAGTAGCAGATGGACTCAGAACCAATGGGATGTATAAAAGCTACTCCCGAACCGGGTGGGAGGCTGCCCATGGTCCACTTAGTATTGCCCTTGCAAATGCCATGTCCTCCCGAGTCTGAACGTCCAGACCGTAGAATCTGGAGAAAGTATGGATGAAGGACCATGTAGCCGCCCTGCAGATCTCAGCAGGTGACAGCATTCTAGTTTCTGCTCAGGATACTGCCTGGGCTCTGATAGAATGAGTCTTGACCTGAAGAGGTGGTGGCTTGCCAGCTTCTACGTAGGCCACCTTGACTTCCTTGATCCAGCGGGCGATGGTTGCCCGCGAGGCCGCTTTCCCTTGTCTCTTTCCACTGTGAAGGACGAAAAGGTGGTCCGTTCTTCGCAAGGGTTCCGACATTTCCAGGTACCTGGATAGGAGTCTGCCAATGTTGAGGTGACATAGGCTACAGGCTTCTTCCGAATTCTTCAAGCCATCCATCGTTGGTAGCGAGATGGTCTGGTTGAGCTGGAAGTGTGAGACCACTTTGAGGAGGAAGGAGGGAACCGTGCGTAGTTGGATGGATCCCGGGGTGAGCCTGAGAAACGGCTCACGGCAGGACAGTGCTTGTAGTTCCGAGATGCGGAAGGCTGAACACACTGCCAGCAAGAACACCGTCTTTAAGGTTAACAGGCGGAGGGACAGGCCTCGGAGGGGTCTGAAGGCGGTTCCCGCTAGGAAGTCCAAAATGAGATTGAGATTCCACAGAGGCACAGGCCACTTTAGTGGTGGGCAAATGTGTTTGACTCCTTTCAAGAAGCGTGACACGTCCGGGTAAGAAGCTATGCTGTCGCCCTCGCTCTAGGGGCCGTAGCATGACAATGCGGCCACTTGTACCTTGATGGAGTTGAGGGACAGACCCTTCTGTAGTCCATTCTGTAAGAATTCCAGGATCACGAGAACTTTAAATGAGCGTGGTTTGATGTTGTGGTCTTCGCACCAGGCTTCAAATACTCTCCAGATCCTTATGTACGTAACGATGTGGAGAACTTGCGTGCTGGGAGGAGGGTGTCTATTACTGCCCCGGAGTATCCGCTCTTTCTCAGTCGGGCCCTCTCAATGGCCAGACCGTAAGAGAGAATTGAGCTGGGTCCTCGTGGAGGATCGGACCTTGATTTAGCAGGTCCCTGGGTGGGGGCAGGGGTTGAGGGTTCCCTGCCAGCAGTCTTCTCATGTCTGCGTACCAGGGTCTTCTTGGCCAATCCAGAGCCATCAGAAGAACTAGTCCCTTGTGTAGTTGTATCTTGTGAATGATTGTGCCCAATAGAGGCCACAGTGGGAAGGCGTAAAGTAGAGTCCCCGGTGGCCAAGTCTGTACCAGGGCATCGATCCCTTGGGACTGCGGTTCCCTTCTGCGGCTGAAGTATCTGGATACTTGGGCATTGGATCTGCTTGCCAGAAGGTCCATGTCCGGTGTCCCCCACCAATTCACTATCAATTGGAAGGCTGTGGACGACAGCCTCCATTCTCCTGGATCTAGACTTTCCCTGCTGAGGAAGTCTGCTGTGATGTCTTTCCAGACTATGTGGACGGCGAAGAATTCCTGGAGGTTTGCTTCCGCTCATGCCATCAGGGGGTCTATTTCTAGTGACACTTGTTGGTTCCTGGTTCCCTCCTGCCGGTTGATGTAGGCCACTGTCGTGGCGTTGTCTGACATTACTCTGACCGCTTTGTTTCAGAGTCTGTGAGTGAACCACAGACAGGCTAGTCTGACTGCCCACGCTTCTAGGTGGTTGATGTTC